>NC_041390.1:505148056-505236642 GCF_002162155.2 Triticum dicoccoides | reverse complement strand
AATCCTACCGAGTGATGAGCAAACCTCACACTCGGGGGCTTAGCTGCAGTCCAGTACTCGCCTAAGTTTAAAAAATCCTACCGAGTGATGAGCAAATCTCACACTCGGGGGCTTAGCTGCAGACCAGTACTCACCTAAGTTCAAAAAATCCTACCGAGTGATGAGCAAATCTCACACTCTGGGGCTTAGCTGCAGTCCAGTACTCGCCTAAGTTTAAAAAATCCTACCGAGTGATGAGCAAACCTCACACTCGGGGGCTTAGCTGCAGTCCAATACTCGCCTAAGTTCTAAAAACATCCCTATCCACAAGGACGATGGTGCAGGTCGACTGCAATCCTCTCCTCAGAGCTACGCCACAAGTACAACGTGTGCTCCATCCCTATCCACAAGGACAACGAGGTGCAGGTCGACTGTAATCTTATCCTCGGAGGTGCACCACAAGTACAACATGCGCTCTATCCCTATCCACAAGGACGACGAGGTGCAGGTCGACTGCGATCCTCTCCTCGGAGCTGCGCCACAAGTACAACGTGCACTCCATCCCTATCCGCAAGGATGACGAGTTGCAGGTCGACTGTAATCCTCTCCTTGGATCTGCGCCACAAGTACAACGTGCGCTCCATCCCTATCCGCAAGGACGACGAGATGCAGGTCGACTGCAACCTTTTCTTCGGAGCTGTGTCACAGATACAAAGATTATTCCGAGTGAAGAACAAGTTCCACTCGAAGGCAAACGCAAGCATATTCGGAGATCAACCAAGTTCAGATAAATCCCAAAGTTCTGAACCACAGATCCAAAATACTCGAGCATCAAGCCCGAAGAAGTTTAACGATTACACAATCACTCGGCATTCCGAGGCAAATAAAGGTGAAGCATAATGTTTTTGATCACTTGTCAGGAGGAGGGCTGGCTGGATCGCAGAAACTGTTAAGGTCTATGCATTCTGCGATGCGAGTGGCGGCATCAAGGAAAGTGTCCATAAAGGACTGGAAAGTGTGCCTTTTTGTGTTAGCAACCTTGAGCTCCGCCAGCTTGTCCTCTTTGACATCCTTACAGTGCACTTGGACCAGGGATAGGGCGACATCAGCGCCGCAACGAGCAGATGACTTCTTCCATTCTTGCACTCGTTCAGGTATTTGATTCAGTCGGGCCATCAAAGATTCGAGGTCTTGAGACAGTTCTGCTTGAGGCCAGAGTTCAGCATCAACCCGAGTCATCGCTGCCTTCAGGCGGGCAAGATAAGCAACTGCGTTGTCCATGCGAGATTCCAACCGCAGCACATTCATTGTGATGTCATCTTTGACTAGGCAATTTATGGGATCGAGACCCGTCTCGACCCGCCCAGTTTCCGCTTCAAAGTCCCGGCAAAGCTCTGCACAGTCGGATGAATCGTGAGTCGACAATATAATAAGACCTGTCAATCGACCATAACAAGTCAGTCGAACTTCAGTACCTTCAAGTTTTAAGACCAGCTGAGCAGCAATCTGGCCCAGATAAGACTCCAACTCGCCCTTCTTGGCTTTGAGGCTCCCAATCTCATCAAACAACTTGTCCTTGTCCTTCTTCAGTCGCTTGACCTCCTGATTGGCGTCAGAGACAACAGTCTTTAGTTCGGAGTTCTCTTCTTCTAACTTGTCGACTGAAGCAAGCTTCTTGTCAGCAAGTGTTGTTTTCTCTCGTGCCTCCTTCTGTGCGGCAGCAAGATCTAGATCCTTCTTCTCCAAATCCTGCTTCATTTTCTCTAAAGAAATAACATTCTTCAGACGAGCTTGGAGTTGACGGTTTTCACTATGTACATCTACTCGAGTGAAATCACTCGGTTCAAAAAAATGGAAAGGGAAAGTGCCAGTCATAAGATAGACAGTTGTCGATTGGTTACCTCCCATGGCAGCTACTTTCTCATGAGCAGTCTTGAGATTCTTATTGGCCAATTCCAGATCAAGGTTGAGGCTGATTTGCTGCTTGTTCAGTGTAGAAAGTTGAGACCCAAGATTACAAGATTTCTACAGTCAATATATAAGAAATATCAGTCGACAGAAACAAAAAAGCATCATAGTGAAAGTTACTGTAAGACTGCCGCCGAATCAAACATTCAACGGTAGTCTCGGGGACTACACCCAGTGGGTGCACTTAGCATGCTCCCACTGGTTGGATTCAACACTCGGCATGGTCTGCCCAGCTCGAGTCAAAAAAAGAGAAAGCAAAGACAGTTGTTCTCAGACCATAGTCGACTGTCCGCAGTCCACCACGGCCTCAGGGACTACACCCAGTGGGTGCACTTAGCATGCCCCCACTGGTTCAGATTGTCACTCGACATGACCCACCCAGATCGAGTGAAGAAAATTCAAAGTTCCAGACCACAGTCGACTGCCCGCAGTCAACTATGGTCTCGGGAACTACACCCAGTGGGTGCACTCAGCGTGCCCCCACTAGTTCAAAAATCCAAGTCGACTGAAGTGGAAGACCTATACGATTTTAGAGCAGACAAACCCTAGTGGGTGGATGAGAAGTAAGATCAGCCATAAAACCAACTAACCTGGACATTGGTCTGCAGAGCAGCACCAGCGTTGAAGGCCACTTGACTGGCCTCGTGCACCACTTTCATCTGTCCCATCACAAGATTCAACTGAAGAAGAGCTTCCTTAGCGACACTCGGTGGGTCGTCTGAAGTTTGGTACGTAGTGAAAAGTGATGATGGCAGAACGGTCGAAGCACCCGCTGGGTCTGATGCATGGAGTTGTATTGGAGCAGCAGGGGTCTGAGTAGCTGACCCTGATGGATAGTCAGTCGACAGCAGGATAGCGAAAGTGACGTTGGTGCGAGCCGGATCTATGGATCTCTCCACCATCGTCCCAGACATCAGTGTCGACTGAGGAACCTGAACCTCAGGCGTTTTCCTGCTCGGTCCGTGGTCCCTCCTCCTCCTTTCCCTCAGAGGCACTTCTTCTTCTTCATCGTCTGAAAGCACAACAACATCTCATGGAGCTACAGCAAACAAGAAAAATCAGAGAGACGACTGACGAACAGTCCAGTCGACCGACTAAATTCGAGTCGGATGGACTTACTGGCTTTGGAGGTAGTTGCGTCGTCGGTTTCCTCGTCATCTGGGACCTTGTCAATATCCAGATCAGTCGCGGCGGAGGCCGGGCTGGAAAAGTTCATCATCTACTCGGTAAGGACATGAGAATCAGTCGAAGCAAAGAAACATGGGAAGAACGTTTACCCAGAAGCAACAGGAACATCCATCTTGATTTTAGGCAAGGTCTTCCGGGCCTTCGAGGGATTGGTCTTGGGCTGCTTGATGACTTTCTTAGCCAGTTCTAGAGTCGAAGACCAAGCGCGCTTTTGAGATGGAACGATTGAGGCCACAGTCTTACCGCGCCTACCCACGGGATCTTGGCGTTGCTTGGATCGACGTTCTGAATGAGGCGGCGAGTCGACTACTTCCTCGTCATCTGACTCGTTGCTCTCATCTTCATCATCGTCGTCTGGTGACTCCCATTCACCGCTCTCCTCCGTGCTGTCCCCGCCCTCATGGTCCTGCTCCAGAGCTTGTTCACCATTGGGCATCGAGTACATCTCTGTGTAAATCTACAAGACAAGAAGTCGAGTGGAAATCAGTCGAATTAACAAATAGTCAGAAAACGCATGCAAATGCAATCGGTCATATCTGCCAAACCTTGTCTGGCTGGTTGCTGTCGCTGAAAGGGTCAACTCTCCTGGTGCCCCTGGGGTTGTCCTAGTTCCCGGTGATGCTCGTCAGCCATTGAGCCACTATTTCGGCCGGCACCTCCTCTGGATGAACCCGAGCGGTGTCGCCAGCGCCGGAGTACATCCACATGGAATGGTCACGGGCCTGGAGTGGTTGGATGCGCCGACTGAGGAACACCTCCAACAAATCCATGCCAGTGATGCCTTGGTTGATCAGCTGGACCACCCTCTCGACCAGAATGCCTGTCTCCGCCTTCTCCACAGTGGTCACTTTCAACGAGGAAGGAGTCTGAACATGGTCGAAAGAAAAAGGAGGAAGTCCAGTCGACTGGCCTGGAGTCGCAATATCCTTGCAGTAGAACCAGGTTGACTGCCAGCCTCTGACCGACTCAGGAAGGGTCGTCGGAGGAAAGGAGCTCCTTTTCCTCTTCTGGATACCCAAACCCCCACACATCTGGATAACGTGGGTTTTCTCGTCCTTCGAGTTTGTTTTCTTCACTGTCTGGGATCGGATGGTGAAAATGTGCTTGAAAAGACCCCAGTGCGGTCGACACCCCAAGAAATTCTCGCACATGGACATGAACGCAGCAAGATACGTGATGGTGTTGGGAGTGAAATGATGGAGTTGGGCCCCAAAGAAATTCAATAAACCCCGAAAAAAAGGATGCGGGGAAGCGAGAAACCACGGTCGACATGAGTAGCAAGCAAAACACACTCACCCGGCCGCGGCTGCGGCTCCGTCTCCCCCTCCGGCAAACGGGCAGCCTTGTGGACGATCAGCCCTGACTCGGCCAGCTCATCCAAATCCTCTTGCCGAATTGAAGATCGGATCCAATCACCCTGGATCCAACCTGGCGGCAGCCCCAACCGTGATTAAGATCCCCGATTCGTCTTCTTGCCCTTCGCCACCCTCGTCGCCTTCTTCGCATGTTCCAGTGCCGCCGTCTTTTCCTTTCCCATGGCGGCAGAGTGGCGGCGTCAAGAGTGGAGAAGCCAGATGCGACGGTGGAGCAAGAGGAAGAAGAAGGAGAATGGACGCGCACAGTGCAGGTGCCTCAGCCTCGCCGCTTTTAAAGGCCCACTTCCGAGTGGCTGACACGCGGGCCCGGGTGATCCTGTCAAATCCCTCAACAGTCACACGCGAGATACGTGGTGAAAAAGGTGGCGCGGAAATTGAAACGTTCCTGTTTATCCACTCCGCTTACCACGGCGCGCTCCGTCCGACGCGCTTCCCCAGAAATTTTGAATCCTGTGAAATCTGGGATCCACCGCAACTAGTCACACCAAAGATTTCCGTCAAAGTCAACACTCGACAGGTGACATTATAAAACCAATCGGCAATTTCTGAATCGATCAAGGCGACTGAAACGAAGCCGAAATTCCAACGCTGGCCTCTGTTCAGAAGTGAATAGTTGGGAAACACAAGAGTCAACACAAGATCAACTTCAACCTTCTTTTCACTCGGACCTCAAACCATTCGGGGGCTAATGATGAGGACATAGACCTGGGGTAGGGTAATAGGCCTGACCTATATGTCCTATCCAAGGTCACTGTCTTAGAAGCAAAGAAGTTCAAGAGACGACAGGGAGGGCCCAACAAAGGTGTCGAGTGTAATCCACTCGACCTACCAGTCACTCAGAGACTCCTCCTTCTTTGGGTCACTCGACTACACGATCGTTCGACCATACAAGAATCCATTCGACCTGTTTGAAGACCAAGAGCCGTTGAGAACAGCAATGGGCAAGCATCCTCCTTGTAACCTTTAAGGCCATTAAGGCATTTAAGGCTACCGTTACCAGTAATGCCATCTCTTTATGTACCTTAAACCCTTTGTAACGTGGGCTGGCTGGGGTCCTGGCGCACTCTATATAAGCCACCCCCTTCCACTGAAACAAGGGTTCGCACCCTCTGTAAATACACACACACACACACATACATAATCCAGTCGACCGCCTCCGGGCACCGAGATGTAGGGCTATTACTTCCTCTGCGAAGGGCCTGAACTCGTAAACTCGTGTGTACAACTTCATCATAGCTAGGATCTTGCCTCCTCATACCTACCCCCCATTCTACTGTCAGTCTTAGATCCACGACATGACCCACACCTTTATAAAGAAGGAGTAGACGGTGTGTACCTGAGCATGAACAGGAACAGATCCTAGGCAAGTGTCACTCCGAGTCTTACGGAGTACACCACGCTAGAGATAGAACTGCACATAAGGTATTGCAATCCGGTTTCTATTGGCCCACTCTCTTTAAAGATGCTCATAAGTTTGTCTTGTCTTGTGATGAATGCTAGAGAATTGGTAATATTAGTAGACGTCAGGAAATGCCTATGAATTATTCACTTGTTATTGAACCATTTGATGTTTGGGGCTTTGATTATATGAGACCCTTCCCTTCCTCTAATGGGTATACACATATTTTAGTTGTCGTTGATTACATTACTAAGTGGATAGAAGCTATTACAACTAGTAGTGCTGATCATAACACTTCTATTAAGATGCTTAAAGAAGTTATTTTTCCGAGGTTTGGAGTCCCTAGATATTTAATCACTGATAGTGGTTCACATTTTATTCATGATGCTTTCCGTAAAATGCTTGCTAAGTATGATGTTAACCGTAGAATTGCATCTCCATATCATCCTCGGTCTAGTGGTCAAGTAGAATTAAGCAATAGAGAGCTTAAATTAATTTTGCAAAAGACTGTTAATATATCTAGAAAGAATTGGTCTAAGAAATTTGATGATGCATTATGGGCTTATAGAACTTCTTATAAGAATCCCATGGTTATGTCTCCGTATAAATTGGTTTATGGAAAATCATGTCACTTGCCTCTTGAATTAGAACATAAGGCATATTGGGCCATTAAAGAGCTCAATTATGATTTCAAACTTGCCGGTGAGAAGATGTTATTTGACATTAGCTCACTAGATGAATGGAGAACCCAAGCCTATGAGAATGCCAAGTTGTTTAAAGAAAAAGTTAAAAGATGGCATGACAAAAGGATACAAAAGCGTGAGTTTAATGTAGGTGATCATGTTTTGCTATACAACTCTTGTTTAAGATTTTTTGCAGGAAAGCTTCTCCCTAAATGGGAAGGCCCTTACATCATCGAGGAGGTCTATCATTCCAGTGCCATAAAAATCAGCAACGCCGAAGGCACAAACCCGTAAGTGGTAAATGGTGAAAGAATCAAATATTATATCTCAGGTACTCCCATAAATGTTTAGACCAATATAATTAATACCGTAACACCGGAGGAGTACATAAGGGATACTTTCCAGAATGTTCCAGACTCTGAAAAGGAATAGGTATGTGGTACGATAAGTAAACCGACTCCAAAACATTTCCAATGATAAATTTTCTCCATTTTGGAATATTTAAAAAATTAGGAAAATTAAAGTAGTCCGAAAGAGACACGAGGCCACCACAAGGGTGGAGGGTGCGCCCTACCCCCTGGGCGTGCCCCCCATCCTTGTGGCCACCTTGTGTGCCTTCCGGACTTCGTTTTCTTGCATGATACTTCTTATGGTTGGTAAAAATTCATTATATAATCTCCCGAAGGTTTTGACCACCGTACCACGATAAAATCCTCTGTTTTTGTTTTGAGTTGTTTTTGCGGCAAATTTGGAGCAAGATGTCTTCGCAAGAGTCGGTCGGGGAGAGTCGGGTATCTCACCCGGCACCAGGCCCAAGAGCATACGGTGATGCTAACCACTTTGGGCCAGCGACGGAACAAGAGATGGAGGCTGACTTGAAAAGAGTGGATGCCATGGAGGAGGATCAAGAAGTTACCTCTCGTCTCCAAACCAGATTCATGCTAGAGGAACTTCAGAGCTCAGCAATACCAAATTCGGTTATTCCTCCCAATGCTAGATTTCTCTCTTATGAAAATATGAAAAAGAGTGTTAATTTTTCTCCCGCGGCAAGGAAACATCCATGGGTGGATGGAGCTCTAGCCGTCACGGGTAAACTTCGCAAGGAAGTAATGGATCTTAAGCAGCAAATTAATAAGCTCGAGGAAGAGAATCGTATCCTAAGGGGCATCATTGCCAAGAATATCACATCAACACCTCCGAAGAAAGAGATCTAAGTACATGGGTATGGGCACTCCCCTTGGCAACTGTCAAGCTTGGGGGAGTGCCCCGGTATCGTATCACCATCACATCTTTATCTTTATCATTTTTCTTAGTCTGGTCCTTTTTGTTACATCTTGATATAGTAGAATAAAGTTTTATTATGATCTAGCTTTGAGTTTTGCTTTATGTTCCCTCTATGTAATCGAGTCCGTGAGATATATAATGAAGAGTAGTTTTGAGTTAAGGGCTTTGCTTTCTTACTATGATCTTGAGGGAGTTAAATAAAAGGAAAGAATAAAAAGAAATAAACAGGTTCATATATTGATCTTATGGGGAGTAATGACTTCACATATAAAGAGTATGATGAATAAAAGTTGTTGAGAGTTGACAAGCATAGTTTTGGCCATTGTTGCAATTAATAGGAAGTAATAAAGAAAGGGAGGCTTCACATATAAATATACTATCTTGGACATCTTTTGTAATTGTGAGCACTCATTAAAATATGACATGCTAAAAAGTTGATGTTGGACAAGGAAGACAGCATAATAGGTTATGTTTTCTTATATCCAAATAGAAGTTATATTGTCATGGATCATCCAACATGTTGAGCTTGCCTTTCCCTCTCATGCTAGACAAATTCTTTGCACCAAGTAGAGATACTACTTGTCCTTCCAAACATCCCTAAACCCAGTTTTGCCATGAGAATCCACCATACCTACCTATGGACTGAGTAAGATCCTTCAAGTAAGTTGTCATCAGTGCAAGCAATAAAAATTGCTCTCTAAATATGTATGATCTATTAGTGTGAAAAAAATAAGCTTTATACGAACTTGTGATATGGAAGAAATAAAAGCGACGGACTGCATAATAAAGGTCCCTATCACAAGCGGCAATATAAAGTGACGTTCTTTTGCATTAAGATTTTGTGCATCCAACCATAAAAGCGCATGACAACCTCTGCTTCCCTCTGCGAAGGGCCTATCTTTTACTTTTATCTCCTATCCTTATACAAGAGTCATGGTGATCATCACCTTTCCTTTTTGCACTTTTTCCTTTGGCAAGCACTATATGTTGGAGAGATCCGGATATATATATCCACTCGGACATAGGTTTTTCATAAAGTATTATTGTTGACATTACCCTTGAGGTAAAAGGTTGGGAGGCGAAACTATAAGCCCCTATCTTTCTCTGTGTCTGATTGAAACTTTGAACCCATAAGTATCGCGTGAGTGTTAGCAATTGTGAAATACTAAATGATAGTTGAGTATGTGGACTTACTGAAAAGATCTTTAATTGACTCTTTCCGGTGTTATGATAAATTGCAATTGCTTCAATGAATGAGATCATAGTTTGTTATTTTTCAGTAAAATTTTTGATTCATACTTTACCTTGTGAACGAATTGTTATTTTAGCATAAGAAATTATATGGCATTATATGTTGATGTTCTAAAGATAATCATGATGCCCTCATGTCCGTATTTTATTTTATCGACACCTCTATCTCTAAACGTGTGGACATATTTATCGGTATCGGCTTTCGCTTGAGGACAAGTGAGGTCTAAGCTTGGGGGAGTTGATACGTCCATTTTGCATCATGCTTTTATATTGATATTTTTTTCATTATGGGCTGTTATTACACATTATATCACAATACTTATGCCTATTCTCTCTTATTTTATAAGGTTTACATGAAGAGGGAGAATGCCGGCAGCTGGAATACTGGACTAGAAAAGGAGCAAATATTAGAGACCTATTCTGCACAACTCCAGAAGTCCTAAAACTTCACGGAGCATGTTTTTGGAATATATAAAAAATATTGGGCGAAGAAAGTACCAGAGGGGGCCACCAGCCAGCCACAAGGGTGGAGGGCGCACCCTCGACCTTGTGGGCCCCCTGGCAGGCCTCCGGTGCCCATCTTTTGCTATATGGTGTGTTTTGACCTGGAAAAAATCTGGAGGAAGCTTTCGGGACGAAGCGCCTCCGTCTCGAGGCGGAACCTAGGCAGAACCAATCTAGGGCTCCGGCGGAGCTGTTCTGCCGGGAAAACATCCCTCCGGGAGGGGGAAATCATCGCCATCGTCATCACCATCGATCCTCTCATCGAGAGGGGGTCAATCTCCATCAACATCTTCACCAACACCATCTCCTCAAACCCTAGTTCATCTCTTGTATTCGATCTTAGTCCCAAAACCTCAGATTGGTACCTATGGGTTGCTAGTAGTGTTTATTACTCCTTGTAGTTGATGCTAGTTGGTTTATCCGGTGGAAGATTATATTTTCAGATCCTTAATGATAATTAATACTCCTTTGATCTTGATCATTAATATGTTTTGTGAGTAGTTATGTTTGTTCCTGAGGACATGTGAGAAGTCTTGTTATAAGTAATGATGTGAATTTGGTATTCATTCGATATTTTGATGAGATGTATGTTGTCTCTCCTCTAGTGGTGTTATGTGAATGTCAACTACATGACACTTCACCATTATTTGGGCCTAGGGGAAGGCATTGGAAAGTAATAAGTGGATGATGGGTTGCTAGAGTGACAGAAGTTTAAACCCTAGTTTATGCATTGCTTCGTAAGGGGCTGATTTGCATCCATATGTTTCATGCTATGGTTAGGTTTACCTTAATATTTCTTTCGTAGTTGCGGATGCTTGCGAGAGGGGTTAATCATAAGTGGGAGGTTTGTCCAAGGAAGGGCAGCACCCAAGCACCGGTCCACCCACATATCAAATTATCAAAGTAACAAATGCAAATCATATGAGCATGATGAAAACTAGCTTGACAACAATTCCCATGTGTCCTCGGGGCGCTTTGCTTTATATAAGAGTTTGTCCAGGCTTGTCCTTTGCTGCCACCTTGCTGCACCTTAGTTACTTTATTTACTTGTTACCCGTTACGATTATCTTATCACAAAACTACCTGTTACCGATAATTTCAGTGCTTGCAGAGAATACCTTGCTGAAAACCACTTGTCATTTCCTTCTGCTCCTCGTTGGGTTTGACACTCTTACTTATCAAAAGGACTACGATAGATCCCCTATACTTGTGGGTCATCAATGCCCTCCAATGCCCATCGTGCTACGGGCGAGCATACCCAGGAACCTGGATCCAAAAAGAAGGGGATGCTGATGGAGACTGTGCGGCAGCGACGTAGCAGGGGAGGCCATGGCACGTGGAGATGAGGATTGGGGCATCATGGGGTGTGTGAAGAGGTGTCTGGGGATGCCACAATGCCAAGGTGTTGGCGGGAACTAGTGGATGGCGGCGTTAATGGTCATGTCAGGCGGGATCTGAGCGATCCGAGTAAGGAGGGAGATGAGAGGCAGCGGGGGTCTCTACGTGCGTGCGTTTCCTTCAGAATGGTTTTTTCGCTGGTTTGTTGCGTTGTCTGCGTTGTTTGCAATCCAGTTTAGTTTGGTCAGGGGAAAACCAGGGGAGGGGGCCTACAATGTGTAGTGGGACGATGGGCAGATGAAGGGGAGGGCGGAACATGGTCCAACGGTAGGAAAAGGAACCTTACCTATTTTTTAGATAATAGAGATACATGTGTGTATGTTTCAGTTTTAGCGCTAAAAGTTAGCAAAGTGGTCTACTAATTTTTAGCAAAGAGGAATTAACGGGCATGGAGGGATGACGGACCTAGGAGCTAGCCGAGGATAATCATGACATGGTACGGGAAGGGCGTGAAGCGGTTGGTCAAATTGAATCTCCACATGAGCCATCTCCCTAGTGGTACCTCCAGGTTGTTGTGGCTGCTACCCCTCTGCTCAAGCGCAGCTGTTGTGCATCGTGTTGGAGGTGAACCCGTGGACAACGGCCCCAAACTCCTCTATGGACGTTGTTACCTTGAGCCTCTTTACCGTGCCCACACCTCCGTTGACCCGCCTAGGGCGCCCATGTTGGGAGCCCAGATGAAAAATCCCCGTTGTTCATCCGCGCTCATCTGCCTCTAGTGAACACGGTGTGCCAGAGATGTGGAGCCCTCGATGTGAGATGGGGAGATTTTGTGAGGACATCACGGTGTCCCATCGGTGCCCTCCAACGCCCATCATGCTACGGACGAGCATACCCAGGCACCCGGATCCAAATAGAAGGGGATGTCGATGGAGACTGTGTGGCGGTGACATAGCAGGGGAGGCCATGGCACATGGAGATGAGGATTGGGGCATCATGAGGCGTGTGAAGAGGTGGCTGGGAAGGCCACAATGCCAAGGCGTTGGTGGAACCAGTGGATGGCGGCGTTAATGGTCATGTCAGGCGGGATCTGAGTGATCCGAGTAAGGAGGTAGACGAGAGGCGGCATGGGTCGCTATGTGCGTGTGTTTCCTTTGGAATGGGTTTTTTCGCTGGTTCTTTCGTTGTGTTGTGTGCGTTGTTTGCAATCCGGTTTCGTTTGGTCGGGGGAGGAGGCTTACGATGTGTAGTGGGACGATGGGCGGACGTAGGGGAGGGCGGAACATGGTCCAACGGCAGGAAAAGGAACCTTATCTATTTTTTAGATAGTAGAGATATAGATTAGTACAAAGTTAAAACACTTATTTTGGGACGGAGGCAGTACTAGTTAGGATAGTCCCATTACGAGTATTGGGGTTTTTTCCTTTTGATGTAACGAGTATTTGGAGATCTGGCCTGCCACACTCTGTTCCGTGGAGGGCTCCCCTATCCACGTACCTCTCGGGTGACTCGGGAGGGCTCCACCGCCGTCGCCGCCTAATCCTTCCAGCGCCCTTCTCTCCCTCCGCCGCTTTCCATGGTCGGCGTCAGGCAAAGCCCGTGCGTGCGACGGCGGCGGTGGAGGGTCTCTCTTCCCGTTCCCGGATCCACGGCGGCTCGGGCGTCCTAATCCGCGGGGTGTGGCCCTCCTGACGGTGTGGCGGATCCCGGAGGCGGCGGACTCGTGGCGGTGCCCAGATCCATGGGTGTGGGACTTCCAGCAGCGTGCGGGCTCCCGGCGACAGCGGGATCGGTCGACAGTGGGCTTGGGCGATGGCGTCGACCGCGCGGTGCCGGATCTCGTCGCTCGCGGTGGATCTTGCCACTCCGGCCTTCGCGGAGGAACCTGGACCAGGGGCGGCGGCCCCGTTAAGCATGGCGACGGCGTCCTCGGCTGGCGACGTTCGCAGGGGGTGGATGGACGGTGTCTTACCGCGTGGGCGTGAGTCACCGGTGGATCTTCTCCGCGCTGCAGGCTCTCTCCCGCTGCACTTGGTGGCTTATGATCGCAGTCATCGGCCTCGGTGCGTTCGCGGGGCTGGTAGAGATGACATCAGACCGGAGGAAACTCTGGATGACTCGTTCATCCCGACGGTGACGACGACCAGGGTCATCGTTCTCCTACTTGCAGGCGCCGTCGAGGTCCCTGCCATCCACCCCGACCTCATGCCCGAGTGAAAACCCTAAATCTCCTTAGATTTGACGGCGGCGGCACTGCGTGTGTCGTGTCCTTCTTGGAGGCATCGCCTGGGGCGATTAGGTGCTCGGTTTGAGGAACTGCGGGCGGAGGGGATGGGACCAGTGGCAGCAGGTGGTGTTTCGTGTCGGGGGAGCGGCGTGGCATCTGGCACACCGACAACGCGGGTCTCAGCGGCATGGAGCAGCGGGGTCTCGCCGGTGGGCGTGTGATGATGGACGAGCGCAGGATGGTGGCGTTGTCTGGCGTCGTGGTGGCGTCGACGGCAGCTAGACCGGGCAAGGTAGATGCAGCAGCACGGCACTGAAGATGGATTGGTGGCAGGTGGCTGCGGCGGCCTCATACCCAGTAGGCGTCCTGGTTGAGGACTGCGCCGGACTGATGGGTGTCCCATACCCGGCAGACGTCCTGGTTGGGACCTCAGGTCTTAGATGTTAGGTTTGTCTGCGAGGTCTGTTTGGTATTAGGACCACACTATCAGCATCCCTATATCAACTGGATAAGAGTAGCAACAGATATTGCCTAGACGGTGGCTTTAGTTTTACTGTTATATGATTTTATAAGGTCTTGTGTGAATAATTAATAAAGTGGTTGCATGCATCGTCTAGATGCAGCGGGTCCTCCTCCATTTAAAAAAGTATATATACTATATCTAATTAATTACTCCTAACGATGTACTATAAAAGTTTATAGAGAGAGAGAGAGAGAGTATTAATTAGTGAAGTCTGATTGTTTGCTCAAAATAAATAGATAGAGAGGAACGAGATACCCCACTTTCCCAATATCACCAATCCGTCACATTTGTGTGTAGTTTTAGCGATTTAGGCCAGATGGGGAAAAAAGGAGGGAGCTAAAGCCACTCCGACAAGTCAATCACTTGATCGATCAGCGCTCCCCTGCACAAGAAAAACAGTTTTCCGAAGCTTCGAGCCAGGACGGTTGGCGGCAGCCGCGGGGACGATGGTCGGAATCTTCTCCAGGTTCTCTTCCGGCGCCGGCCACCGCCGCGCCAAGAGTGCCGTAGTGAGCTCCCCCTTCTCCTCCTTTCTTGTCTCCTATCTATCGTGCCCATCCCTACTCTATTCCTACTTGCTCCCTAGTTTACTTGCCCAGAGGAGAGATCTGCCTGTAGATACGGTATGTAAAGGCTACGTTGTTTTAGCTCTACGAGGTCCTGGAAGTTTCAGATTTGAGCTATTTCGATTGATCCCGTATTCGTCTCATGATGAGTGGATGGTGCGGTCTCCAGCACACGGTAGCTCCTCCGCTTTCCTCATCCTGTTCTTCAAATTAGGATTCCTTTAGGGAGGATTTCTGCTTTAGCTGATTTTGTTTGGTACGGTTCAAGATAGAGTTGAACCTACTACGTATATGCTTGCTGCGCTTGTTTACATGGATTAATCAGAACCGATCTCAGGTTTGGATTTCACAATCTCAGCATGAATCCATGATGTGGGCAGTATAGGAGAATAGTAGGAATTCGAGAACATCGTAGCATAACATTCTTTGCGGATTCGTCAGAAAAAAAAAAAGGAGTATTCTGTGCTATATTGGGGAAAGTTTGATCTTTTTATGTTAATATCCTAAATGTAATCCAACCTTTTTAGGTTAGTATCCTAAATTTTGTATTACTCGGTTATTGTTCTTGATTGATTTGGTAAATCCAAGAGCAGTTGTTACCTCTTGGCTGTCTTGCCCAACTGCTCTAGTGAGTTAACAGTTTTGGGAAATGAAATTGGTAGTACTAATTTGACGAATTTCGCTCTGATGGTGCAGGAGGTTGTGGAGACATTGGCGCCCAACATGGAGACCGGGGAGTCTGAGCCGGCAGCCGATCCTGGAGATAGCCCACACGGCATTGAGGTCGGCATCGAATTCAAGCCGGTGGAGCACCCTGTGGAGCCTGTCAACCTTGACCAACCAGTGAAATGCCCGCTTCCTGAGCCATCTATACTGCATGTAAGCCATGATGTGTCTCGTTTTTGAATGATTGCATGTTTGTATTGTGTTACGCATGTAGTCCACTGCAAGCAGCAAGAACCACGGGAGAATATGATATCGCTACCACAAAGACAAACATGGTAGCGAACTTGTGTAGCAGAAATACAGCTGTGACGACATGCCGGCTTTTATATATACTTGAAAGTTTGATCTTTCCTCTCTATATATATTCCCAGCACCAGATAGTACAAGCATATTGGCTCCTTACTGGCTTTACTCATTGATTGATTGTTGCTAGGATGGGAGGATATGGCAAGAGAGGATGTCTACAGCGGGCGGGAGGCCGAGGACAGACCTGCCGGTCGTGAAGGAAGGATCACAGCTCGAGCCCGACAGCAGCACCACAAGGTCGCGGTCTGCGCTCCGGAGGCGCGCCATACTGCCCTCCGTGAGCGCCCCTGAGCATAACATCCTGGCGCTGCTTGACGAGTGCGACGTGCCTGAGACCCAGCGCCCTGCTGAATGAGCCTGGATGCCGTCTCGACTATATCTGTACATTGTTGTATCTTCCATCACCACCGTCGCTACGAGCTGTGGATACAGCCGTGTTGAATCTCCGGTTGCAACTAGCAACAGGCTTTTGTGTGGATTGTTTCTATATATTTATGTACACACTTTATATACCAGTGAAAAGAAATCTGCACTTGCATCATCACATTTACTTGTTTAAGACGAAATTGGGTTGGTTGGATTCATTTTGAGCAGCACTGCTGCTATGATCCTTCCTTATAATTTACTACTACCTCTATAAATTAATATAAGAGCGTTTAGATCACTATTATATTATACTAGTTTACAGAGGGAGTGATCTAATATATGAGCATTTAGATCACTATTATATTAGTTCACAGAGGGAGTATTTTAGTTCTCCGCTGCATAAAATACGATGTGTTACTAAAATGCCTTATGATGTTTAAGGAGGGGAGATGGTGCGGGTCGGCTGTGTGCATCGCCATGATGCAAAAGCCGGGATCTTCCCTTCACAAAAGAAAAAGGAGGAAAAAAGATTTTGCTGATACAAATATGCCCCTATGTTTAATTTCGTAAGGGGCGGCTCTAAATATTGGTCGAGTTTCTCGACAGGTGCAAAGAGCCCAATCAAAGTTACAGCGACTGTCGATGACTATATTATTAGTAAAATCAAATCATGCCACCAAAGGCTAGTGTATGCGGACAAATAGAACAGAAAAATGCCGAGCTTGTTGAAGTGAAGTGCATCATGTTCACGTTGTAGATACATGTAAGCCTCCAAAATTCCGCCCAGGTGTCAGCATATAGCAAAGCAAAAAAGAATCAGCGAAGACGAGGCAGGTGAATCACCGGCCCCCCGTCCAGGCACTCTCTCCCGAACTGAACATTTGTAGCAATCTACTCCTAGGCATGACCAGCTATCTTTCTCCTCTGCTGGTGCTCGGCGACCTTGTAATCTACAACCTCGCGGAACAGGCCCGGGGTCAGCTCGCACTCCGTGCTCCCGTACACAGCGGCCTGCACGCTCGCCATCAGCTTCGCAATCTCTCTTCCAGAGAAGCCGTCGGTCTTGGCGGCAGCCTCCCGGATCAACTCGTCGGTGATCCCCTTCACCGCTATCTTCTGAGGCTGGCGGCGGAAGAAGCTGAACAAGCCCTTTCGCTTTTCGCCAGCCTTCACTATGTACTTGTCAAGGTATAGCTTGACAAGCTTGGACCTCTCTTCTTCCCCAGGCAGGGGGAATTCAAGAACCTCATCGATACGGTCAGCAACAGCGGAGTCAAGGTCACCAGGCCGGTTGGTTGCTAGTGCAAGCACAATGTCCTTGGACTGGTCACCTGTCCGGAAAAGGAGAGCATTCAGAGCACTCCTTTGAGCTTCGCTCATGTATGTCTTGTTCCGTCTGCAGAATTAAAGAAATGTCAAATGCTGCAGTTGGGTAAAGGCAAAACATATTACCAACAAGAAGTACAGGACTTGAGAGCAGCTATATCTCAGTGGTATCGGACATAGGAAGAAGCGACATGACAATTATAGAGGATAGAAATAGCCACAACATTGCTACCCCTTCTACTGCTGATGTTTAGCAATTACACGACAATTTCAAATACTTTCTGAAATATCAAATGCTGCAAAATCACATGATATCATGGAATCTAGTTAACAAACAGTAGTCTGAAGATTTGACTATCACTTACTCGCACAGGAAAGCGTCAGCTTCATCAATGAAGAGGAGTAAACCTCTATTAGATTTCTTTGCCCAGTCAAATAACTGATGAATCTTGGTGACTGCTTGCGATCCTAATGGTGCAACATCTCCACCAGTCATCAGTGCATAATCTAGTCCCTGTAAATGGTTATAATGTTAGTGAACTCATAATATTTCAAATTATTGCATTAGTGCTCACAGGGAATTGGCTTGTGTAACTTACAGATTCGCGAGCAAGTTCTCTTGCTGCCATTGTTTTCCCTGTGCCAGGAGGCCCATAGAAAAGCATGTTCCTAAAGGGGGCTTGGTGAAGCTTCGTGTTTGCGGTGGCATTAGCTAGTTGGTTCACTCTCTTCTGAAGAGATGGATTCAGAATGACATCACCAAAACCTTTCCCATCCTTCCCCAGATTGCTCCCATTTTTCAGTTTGCTAGTCACAGTACTCATAGCACGTGAAGGGACACCTGACCAAGGATACTTCCCTCGTGATGACTCTCTGATCAGTGATGGCTGACCCAGAATACGGTCAACATAACCCCAGACTACTCTTGCACCTTCCCTGGAGGCAAATGCGTTAATTGTATAAGAGCATCACATGCACAAATGAAAAATATAAATATAACTACAAAATGTAATTTGTGTTGTTGGGGCTAAAGAAAGCAAGATTGGATTCAGCAATAAAGGATAAGAAGGTCAAGAACTATGTTAATTTTGACACAAAACAGTCTTCAGCAGAAGGGCCAAGGCACATGAAATGAAGAACAGTGGATTGACGGTAGAAGAGCAATCAGTATTCAGTAATACTGCTTTATAATTTTTACAAGAATCCAACAAAATATAATAGCTTCCAGTATTATTGTGGCACAAAATGGTCTCATAGATTCACAATGTGAGTCATTTTGTCTTCAATGTACGCAACTAGGTTGCCTCACATAAATATCTCGTGATGAATCTAGTAATATCAATTTGATGTCATGAATGACAGTAATTCCTTCTTTACAGATGGTCAAACCTAGAAATGACTGAATTGGTAAAAATTCTAGAAGTACTTACATTGTGAATTACAGAGTACATTTTAGAAGTTGCAACTTGCAATCAAGTGAATGCACAACAACAGTTTCAAGCAATTAATTCCTTAGTTTACAAGGTCAAGATACACTTGGAGCATACCTTTCAATTTATGGTAGTGGATGCACAACAGCAGTTTCAAGCAATTAATTCCTTAGTTTACAAGGTCAAGATACACTTGGAGCATACCTTTCAATTTATGGTCATTTACCAATCGCTATGTCTGAAGTTCAAACATAGAGAGTACAATTATGAATTTTACCTTGTTGTGTAAATCCCAGCTGCAAGTGCAGTTGCGCCTCCAACTGCTACTACTAGCTTATTCTGATCAGTTAATATCGTCCGGAGACCACCTAAAATGTCAAAATAAAAATGTTAGACCGGAATTTCCTATAGCACTGCAGCACTATTAGACACTCAGGTCCAGTCCGTGCAGACCCAAGTGCTCAGACAACAAAAGACTAGATAAATGGTTTGTCATTCGGCACTAGGGTAAGTGAAAGGCAGCCTGCCACCACTATGATTGTTTTGTCAACTAGTCTGCTACCAGTCGTGATTTGGTGATGCTCACAACGGATCAACATTATTGCCAAACATATGTTGCGGCACTATGTCAATTGACACTTGATATAATGTATTTCTTCCGGGATTGCTATCTCTTTGGCTCCCACGTGTCCAAATTACTGGCTCCATATCTGGTGTTTACCATCTCATATTATCCAAATATGTAGGTAGTTTAAAAATTATACGCACTTCTAACTCCACTTCTCCTATAATGCCACTTCTCAGGAATATCTTAATCACCTTGGATAAGTTGAAGCTGCACTCCAACATCACTTATAAGTGCAAACAGTGCATACATGGGAAATGAGCAGCGTGCATGTGATTCATTAGAGAGAAAGAGAACATGTGAGCTTAGAGATTAATTCATGCGCACTTGAGGGAATAAGAGAAGGGAACATGTGATCTCTTTTCGTCTAAAAACATGTGATCTCTGGAATTAACTCCTTACTAATTGCACTGAAACATAAATATTTCTAGACAGAGTAAGTGCTAAAGATTCACCTGGGGTAATTTGCCCTAGGTTTAAACTTAAGGCCATAATTTTGGAATGGTTTACCCATTCAACATATGCGATCCAAACATGTAGAAATAGCTTATAGTAGAAAACATCCAAGAAATTCACATGTTTATATTCAATAAGCATGTGGAAATAGCAACTTGCTAAGGTATACCTCCTATATGCTCAAAAGTTGTATTTATTGCTTGGACCCACTTCTCCCGCTCAGCATTTGCCCGCTCAATAAGCAATCGCCGTTTCACATCTTCAGACAGTTGCAGTTCAAGTGCTTTCGCCTCCGCATCTGCCATTTTTTGCAGTCTCATAGTCTCCTGCTCTATTCGTGCCTTTTCCTTCTCTGTCCGTCTCCGTATTTCATTGATTTCCTCTTCACTCTGGCGTCTCAGCTGTTCTAGCTTAATTGCAGATTCTTCTTGCATCTTCACGAGCTCCTGGTTTCTTGCCCTCTGTGCCTCATGCTCATGCTGCGCTCTCTTCCTTCGTAGCTCATCCTCATATCGAGCTACTTGTGCCTTTATTTCAGCTTGACTTTGCGCAAGCTTTTTCTTCTCTTCATACTCTACACGTGTCCTCTCCTGCAAATGTGACAAAAGGCAACTCCACATAAACACACAAATATACAAGAAATAAATTTAGCAGTGAAGATATATGTTTAGTAAAATACATATAAATGGGCATGATCTGAAACATTTACAGCATGTAATAAAATAGGATGCAGTAGAACTTGATTTCAGTCAAGCAGTTGGTATCCACAGGATTATAAGTAGCAAACATATATATGCATCGCAATTAAGTACCAAAAACTCCATGCGAACTACCGGGAAGCAAGAGAATAGTACATAAATAGCAGTTTTATTTTCGTGTGTGTGTGTGCCACTGAAAGATCGGCAATTATTGTGTGTGGCATCCCCTAACTCATTGAAGAGTACACCATTGGACCTGAATTTAATTCTCCTTTTCTTCCATTCTTGGATAACACCTAGTAAATTGCATATGCCCCTTGCTTGGTCTAGACTATCGCTATCCAACCAACAAGTAAAATGGAACAGAAAGTACTAGCAGTAATGTACACAACACCTCGTGATATTGAAATGCCTGAAATCGTTCGGAAGATATTTGCCAACTCTTGCAACAGTGCGAGTCTAATGCCAATTCGTTCAAAGGATCATGACCAACGAAGTAAGAACAAACAACGAGATGACAGAAAGTAATCTCACGAGCTCGATCTGCGCAGCCTCCTTCAGGTAGTCGGCCTTCCTTGCAGCGAACTCCGCTTGCCGCGTCTCCTCCCGCTTGTTAGCATGGGCGAACGACTGCACAACCATGTGTCAACGTCAGAACCAAAGCACAGACATAACTGAGCCTCCCCCCGGCCCTCGAACACCTACCTTTTTGACATCAGCATCATCTCTCTTTTCGAATTCGCGCAGCAGCTCGACCGCGCGCTCCAGCGCGTCGGGGTCGAACCCCGCGGCGGTGGTCCGCGGGTTGTCGTTCCGGGGCTTGGGCGGCGCCTCCTCCGCGGCGGGCGCGGCGGGCGGCGGCCCGCCTGGGGCGGGTGCGGGGGCAGGGGCGGGGGCGGGGGAGGAGAAGCCGGGGAAGCGGAACCCCGAGCCGCCCTCCGCGTTCACCCTCTGGGAGGACGCGGCGAGGGCCGCCCCGGCGGAGAGGACGGCGGCCCCGACCTTCGCGGCGGCGGCGGCCATGGTTTTGGGGGGGGGTTGCGGGTGTAGGGTTTAACGGGGCCCGCCGGTTCGATCGAGAACGTGGTGGGAGATGCGGGCGTATATGTGCGTGCTTGGACGGCGCCTCTCCAGCTCGGCTTGCGGCCCAAGAAGATGGACTGCTCTTCTCGTTTTCCTTTTCCTTTTTCTTCGTGAAGGTGCTTCTCGATTTTCTTGATGCGGAAGACGGGCTTCGCCTCGGATATTTCTCTCTCTTTTTTTTGAACTTCTCTCTTTATATTTTAACTGCGCAACCGTTGCTGAATTGTAGGGAACATTTTACACACAGGACCCTACAGGAACAGGAAATAACAAAGGGATCCCAAAAACTAACAAAGAAGACCCTAGACAGAAAATGAAAACGCGTTCGAGTCAAAAGCTACTTCCCTTGGTCCACGAGACTTCTATAGCTGCTCGCCGCAGATACCATCTTGAAGCAGCACTGCCTCCCATACGACATCATTGCCAAGAGGAATGATCTTGGCCGCCCTTCGGCCCAAGGATGCACCAGGTTGTTAGAGGACGAAGGCCTGCCATCTTGGTGGTCATGGCTCCTCCAAACCTACCGTCGGTGCTGCCCTGGTTTCATAGTTTTAAATACTGAACCTGTTGCTAAATCAATGATGTTGTCGGCTTGGATTTTCACTAGTCGGACCAATGGTTCATCATTTCATTGGCTGGTTTTTTAGGCCATAAAGATATGTAAAATTAGGTCAAATACATCAAGTATCTTTACTTTGACAACAATTACTCCTTTAAATGATGTTGAATTACCCGCCTCCTGGGGGCATCCGCGCTCGCCTCACGTCGCCGTCTGCCTAGCGCACTCCCCGTCGTCCGATCGGGCTCTCTAGTGGAGAACCTGGAAATTTTGTGTACAGACCTAGAAGTGATAATGCAAAACTATGTTACCTCTTCATGTCACTTATATAAACTAGACAAAGTGTAGCATGTTCTTTTATAAAATTGATGTTTTGTTATACAAGCTCAATTTGTTGTTGTTCAACCATGAAATATGTTGGTTCCTCTAGTCCTCACTGTTTTTGGTATTATGTTTTTTTTACTAAAAATGAATATATTCTTATTTAATGGAACAAATATTATATGGCCCGAATAGTTCAACTTTATGGGCTAAAGTGTGGTGCAACCCATACTGCTTGTTCTTGTGGAGTTAATGTGATCCCGACATCATGATGAGCTCGTTGATGATGTGGCTATGATTTAGGAAAACACCAGTGTTCAGTCGGTTGATCGCTTGATCGTGTCAGTCGGGTGCGTAACCGCTGGATCAAAAGGTTATCATACGATGTGTGATCGATGCGCTCTCTGTAAACAACTCGCAAGAACCATATGCAACCTTATCTGTGTCACCCATCGCTCAACCCCATTTTACAATTTCCATTGATGTGTGTTATGTCTCCCACCTTCAGCGAGCAGCAAGTTCTGCATCACACTCATGCATGTGCTGCTACAAAGGAACGCCTCCGGTGCTTGTCATACATACAACAATGAGTAAACGGAGATTTTGGGGGGTTCACAAAATTATCATAGTGTAATTTAGAAAATGTGTTGGGTGTGTGTTTTGTTCATGTATGTGTCTTTTTTATTTTTGGCATGTGAAAGAAAGATCAAAGCATGCAAGCATCTACCCTATAAGGGAACAACTGAGGATGATGGTGCACCCATGATAATGAAACCATTTTCATGTTTTTTATGAGCACCTTTGCTAAATGTAGCTTATAACTTAATTGGTTAGCTAATGATTAATTCAATAACATATGTGTCATGATATATAAACTTGGTTTCAATGAATTGTTGTCTAGAAGCAATTACATGTGATTGTGATTCGTAACTATCAAAAAATTGTATAATTTTTTTTGCGGAAACACTTGTATTACTCAAATGATAATGTCTTTACAATCATCAAGGGAGATACCCAAGACTTTCATCTAGCCCAGATCCCAGCCAAGTCATAGTTCGCCCCTCAACTCGAGCAAACCTAGCCAAACTATCACTAGCTTTATTCTGGACTCTCGCAACATGAGTAACACAAGTTTGTCTAAGACGCATCAATAGTCTTATTTCATTCACCAAAGCAGCATAAATTGAACGATCAACTTCACTAGAGGATACCACAGACACTGCCAAGCTTGAATCGGATTCGATAGCAATGGCCAGATCGGATCATTGAATGGCCAACGATAAACCTTCCATGGTTGCCCCTAGTTCCGCTTCCACAGCATCTCTGCAGGAAAATAACGATCTGCATGCCGAAAAGATGATCCCCCCACTAGAGTTTCGCAGAATCATACCAGCACCCGCATTGTCACAATCAACAATGGACCCATCCGTGTTCAAATTTACCCAACCCATGTCGGTGGCTTCCACTTACACACGGGCCCTGCACTCTGAAAATCGACCACTGCACTAGTCTGATTAAAAGACAGATATCCCTTGCCTTTACCCGGATCCATTCCTTGGTTCAGTTTGATCCCTGCTAATTCCTCCAGATATCTTCTTAGAAAACTCACAGAAACATCCATGGCCGGCGCCAGTTTATGATGTACGATTTCATTCTGCACGTACCAACTTCTCCAGAAGATGAGCATCACCTTACACCGATCAAGCTCACATAAGGAGTCCAGCGCATGAAGAAGCCACTCTCTCCCATTGGGCACAAAGGATTCGATTGCCGGCAGCTTCCAGACCTTCGCCATTTCCTTATACAGATCACGCCCCCGTTGACATCTCAGAAAAGGATGGAAGTTATCCCCAATCTCGATACCGCAAACCGGACAGCCGTTAACAAGCTCAAGCCCTCTCTTATTCTTGTTCTTCCAAGTAGGAAGAGCGTCCGTCGCTAATCGCCAGGCGAAGTTACGGATCGATGGAGGTACTGCACTGCTCCAAACAAGTTTCCAACAACTCCTTCCTCCTGATACCGAGGTACTAGAAGAGGTTGTGTCTGCCCCAAACATTTCCTGAAACGAAAAGTGATACGCCGATTTGACAGAGAAGACTCCATGTCTCCCAGGGGCCCATGCAATCACATCCTCGTCTAACCTTGATGAAGCTCGAATCTTCAAAATCTCAATCACGTCTGCAGGCAAAAAATACTATTGTAGTAGCTCCACTTTCCAGGATCCATTTGCATTAAGCAAATCTGAAACGAAGCGGATACGACATCTGCCCTGCAACGAGACCGTCTTGAAGGAGGACGGCCTCAGTATCCAGTTGTCCCTCCACACTCTGATATTCTTACCATTTCCCACCCTCCAAATTAAACCTCTCTTCAAGAGGTCAAGGCCATGACTAATTGCTTTCCACGACGATGATGCATTTCCTGTGAAGACCGTATCCTCTAACTTGCCATACGGGTAGTACTTTGCCTTAAGAACCTGGGCACATAGACTATCCGGGTTGGACAGCACTCGCCAAGCCTGCCGAGCTAGCAACGCTTGATTGAATAACCGGAAGTCTCGAAAGCCGACACCTCCCCTATCTTTTGGCTGAAGAAGATAGTCCCACTTTTCCCAATGCACCTTCCGCTTTCCTTCTGTAGATCCTCAATAAAAATTCCTCACCATTCTTGTCAGATCATCACACACCGAAAAAGGGAGTTTGAAGACACCCATAATATATGTTGGCAAGGCTTGGGCCACCGATTTAATCAACACCTCCCTCCCTGGCTGAGCCAACAGTCCATCCCCCCATTGCATCAGGCGTTTACTGAGGCTTGCTTGTAGGTTTTGAAATCTGCCCTTGGACATGCGGCCATCCGGGGTCGGAAGGCCAAGATACCTTTCATCAAACGCCGTACTTGTGACCTGCAAGGCATCTCGGACCCGCGTCTGATTTGTAGAAGGGCAAGCACTACCAAAAAATATTGAGCACTTATCATAGTTTAGCTTTTGCCCAGTGGCCGCACCATACTTCTGTAATGCTGCCCACACACACTCTGCTTGGTTCGTCGAGGCCTCAAAAAACAGCAACGTGATGACCCACAAGTGTAGTGGATCTATCTAGACTTTTCGACAAGTAAGAGTGTCGAACCCAACGAGGAGCAGAAGGAAATGATAAGCGGTTTTCAGCAAGGTATTTTCTGCAAGCACTGAAATTATCGGTAACAGATAGTTTTATGATAAGGTAATTGGTAACGGGTAACAAATAGTAAAAGTAAATAAGGTGCAACAATATGGCCCAATCCTTTTTGTAGCAAAGGACAAGCCTGGACAAACTCTCATATAAAGTAAAGCGCTCCCGAGGACACATGGGAATTATCGTCAAGCTAGTTTTCATCACGTTCATATGATTCGCGTTCGGTAATTTGATAATTTGATATGTGGGTGGACCGGTGCTTGGGTACTGCCCTTACTTGGACAAGCATCCCACTTATGATTAACCCCTATTGCAAGCATCTGCAACTACAACAGAAGTATTGAGGTAAACCTAACCATAGCATGAAACATATGGATCCAAATCAACCCCTTACAAAGCAACGCATAAACTAGGGTTTAAGCTTCTGTCACTCTAGCAACCCATCATCTACTTATTACTTCCTATGCCTCCCTCTAGGCCCAAACAATGGTGAAGTGTCATGTAGTCGACGTTCACATGACACCACTAGAGGGATGACAACATACATCTCATCAAAATATCGAACGAATATCAAATTCACATGACTACTTATAGCAAGACTTCTCCCATGTCCCCAGGAACAAACATAACTACTCACAAAGCATATTCATGTTCATAATCAGAGGGGTATTAATATGCATAATGGATCTGAACATATGATCTTCCACCAAGTAAACCAACTAGCATCAACTACAAGGAGTAATCAACACTACTAGCAACCCACAGGTACCAATCTGAGGTTTGGATACAAAGATTAGATACAAGAGATGATTTAGGGTTTGAGATCAGATGGTGCTGGTGAAGATGTTGATGGAGATTGACCCCCTCCCGATGAGAGGATCGTTGGTGATGACGATGGTGATGATTTCCCCCTCCCGAAGGGAAGTTTCCCCGGTAGAACAGCTCCGCCGGAGCCCTAGATTGGTTCTGCCAAGGTTTCACCTCGTGGCGGCGGAGTTTCGTCTCGTTAGCTTGCTTATGATTTTTTTCCTGGACGAAAGACTCCATATAGCCAAAGATGGGCATCATAGGGCCACCAGGGGGCCCACGAGGCAGGGGGTGTGCCCCCCACCCTCGTGGACGGTGGGTGGCCCCCCTCTGGTACTTTCTTTGCCCAATATTTTTTATATATTCTGAAAATAATTCCCATGGAGTTTCAGGACTTTTGGAGATGTGCAGAATAGGTCTCTAATATTTGCTCCTTTTCCAGCCCAGAATTCCAGCTGTCGGCATTCCCCTCTTCATGTAAACCTTGTAAAGTAAGAGAGAATAGGCATAAGTATTGTGACATAATGTGTAATAACATCCCATAATGCAATAAATATCGATATAAAAGCATGATGCAAAATGGACGTATCAACTCCCCCAAGCTTAGACCTCGCTTGTCCTCAAGCGAAAGCCGAAATCGAAAAATATGTCCACATGTTTAGAGATAGAGGTGTCGATAAAATAAAATACGGACAAGAGGACATCATGATCATTCTTAGAATAGCAACATATATATATTGTCATATGATCTCTTATGCTAAAGTAACAATTCATTCACATACTCAAGTATGAATCAGAAACTTCATTGAAAACTAACAAACTATAATCTCAGTCATTGAAGCAATTGCAATTTATCATAACATAGGAAAGAGTCAATATAAGAGCTTCTCAGCAAGTCCACATACTCAACCATCATTTAGTCTTTCACAATTGCTAACACTCACGCGATATTTATTGTTATGAAGTTTTAATCGGACACAGAGAAAGATAGGGGCTTATAGTTTTGCCTCCCAACTTTTTACCTCAAGGGTAATGTCAACAATAATAGTTCATGAAAACCCACGTCCAATTAGCCATATATATTAGGATCTTTCCAACACATTGTGCTTGCCAAAGGATAAAATGTAAAAAGGAAAGGTGAAGATCACCGTGACTCTTGCATGAAGTATAAGACAATAATAAAAGATAGGCCCTTCGCAGAGGGAAGCAAAGGTTGTCATGTGCTTTTATGGTTGGATGCACAAAATCTTAATGCGAAAGAACGCCACTTTATATTGCCACTTGTGATATGGACCTTTATTATGCAGTCCGTCGCTTTTATTTCTTCCACATCACAAGATCGTATAAAGCTTATTTTCTCCACACTAATAAATCATATATATTTAGAGAGAAATTTTTATTGCTTACAACGATGACAACTTACTTGAACGATCTTACTCAATCCATAGGTAGATATGGTGGACTCTCATGGCAACACTAGGTTTAAGGATATTTGGAAGCACAAGTAGTATCTCTACTTGGTGCAAAGATTTTGGCTAGCATGAGAGGGAAAGGCAAGCTCAACATGTTGGATGATCCATGACAATATAATTTATCTTAGATGTGAGAAAACATAACCCATTACGTTGTCTTCCTTGTCCAACGTCAACTCTTTAGCATATCATACTTTAATGAGTGCTCACAATCATAAAAGATGTCCAAGATAGTATATTTATATGTGAAAGCCTCTCTTTCTTTATTACTTCCTATTAATTGCAGCAATGACCAAAACTATGTTTGTCAACTCTCAACAACTTTTATTCATCATACCCTTTATATGTGAAGTCATTACTATCCATAAGATCCATATGATCTCTTTATTTCTTTTTATTTCTTTTCCTTTTATTCTATTCCCTCAAGATCATAGCAAAATGATCAAGCACTTGACTCAACACTAATCTTTATTATATATAGCTCACGGACTCGATTACATAGAAGGATCATAAAGCAAAACTAAAGAACTAGACCATACTAAAACTTTATTCTACTAGATCAAGATATTACCAAAAGGATCGAACTAAGAAAAATGGTAAAGATAAAAGTGATGGTGATACGATACCGAGGAACTCCCCCAAGCTTGGCAGTTGCCAAGGGGAGTGCCCATACCCATGTGTTTATGTTTCCTTCCTCGGAGGTGGTGATGATGGAGTTGTTGGTGATGTAGGCTTGTCGTCCATCTTCCCAGGCATAGGCTCACCATCATAGAAGGATAATCGAGTCTTCGGGATCCTCAAATCTGCAGCCAAACTCATCCTCTTGAATCTATATTCATACTCACAGTTTTGGTTTTGCAGGTCATAGATCTGGGCTTGGAGGCGCTCAATTTTCTCGTGAAGCTTGAAGATGGCCTCCCCAATGTCCTTGTCATCCAGCTTGTGGTTGTTGGTGAACTTCGTGATCATTATATGATTGGAGTCGAGTCCACGTTCCACCATCTCCTGGCACTTGAAAACTTGTTGCTCCATTGCCTCGAGCCTTGTCTCCACGCTTTCTGGTCCTCCTTGGTCCCTCAACATCACGAATGTGCAGCAACCCCTCACGCATCTCAATGGTTTGAGGGTGTTGCAGCACCTCCGCGAGGTAGGGGTTGATGACCTTCTCAAAGAACTTGTCTTTGGGGGCACTTGAAGACGCCATGGCGATCTAGATCTGTCAGAAAAACAGCTCGAAACAAAGACAGAAGATATTTGCGTGATACGGTGGTCAAAACCTTCGGGAGATCATATAATGAATTTTTACCGACCAAAAGAAGTATCGTGCGAGAAAACGGAGTCCGGAGGGCACACGAGGTGCCCACGAGGCAGGGGGCATGCCCAGGGGGGCAGGGCACGCCCTCCACCCTCGTGGAAGCCTCGTGTCCTTTCCGGTCTGATTCTTATTTTCCTATTTTCTTAGATATTCCAAAACGGAGAAAAATTGCCATTAGAACTATTTTGGAGTCGGTTTACTTACCGTACCACGTACCTATTCCTTTTCGGAGTCTGAAACGTTCTGGAAAGTGTCCCTTATGTATTCCTCCAGGGTTACGGTTTCAATAACATTAGTTTTAACATTTATGGGATTACCTGAGATATAATGTTTGATTCTTTGACCGTTTACCACCCTCGGATTTGTGCCTTCGAAGTTGTTGATTTTTATGGCACCAGAATGATAGACCTCCTCGATGATGTAAGGACCTTCCCATTTAGAGAGGAGTTTTCCTGCAAAAAAATCTTAAACGAGAGTTGTATAACAATACATAATCACCTACATTAAACTCACGCTTTTGTATCCTTTTATCATGCCATCTTTTTACTTTTTCTTTGAATAGCTTGGCATTCTCATAGGCCTGGGTTCTCCATTCATCAAGTGAGCTAATGTCAAAAAGCCTCTTCTCACCGGCAAGTTTGAAGTCATAGTTGAGCTCTTTAATATCCCAATATGCCTTATGTTCTAATTCGAGAGGTAAGTGACATGCTTTACCATAAACCATCTTATACGGAGACATACCCATAGGATTCTTATATGCAGTTCTATAGGCCCATAATGCATCATCAAGTTTCTTGGACCAATTCTTTCTAGATCTATTAACAGTCTTTTGCAAAATTAATTTAAGCTCTCTATTGCTCAGTTCTACTTGACCACTAGACTGTGGGCGATAAGGAGATGCAATTCTATGATTAACATCATACTTAGAAAGCATTTTACGGAAAGCACCATGAATAAAATGTGAACCGCCATCAGTCATTAAGTATCTAGGGACTCCAAACCTCGGAAAAATAACTTCTTTAAGCATCTTAATAGAGGTGTTATGATCAGCACTACTAGTTGGAATAGCTTCTACCCACTTAGTAACATAATCAACAGCAACTAAAATATGTGTGTACCCATTAGAGGAAGGAAAAGGTCCCATATAATCAAAGCCCCAAACATCAAATGGTTCAATAACAAGTGAATAATTCATAGGCATTTCTTGACGTCTACTAATATTACCAATTCTTTGACATTCATCACAAGAAAAAACAAACTTACAGGAATCCTTAAAGAGAGTAGGCCAATAAAAACCGGATTGCAATACCTTATGTGCAGTTCTGTCTCCAGCATGGTGTCCTCCATAAGCCTCGGAGTGACACTTGCGTAGGATCTGTTCCTGTTCATGCTCAGGTACACAACGTCTAATAACACCACCTACTCCTTCTTTATAAAGATGTGGGTCATCCCAGAAGTAGTGTCTTAAATCATAGAAGAACTTTTTCTTTTGTTGGTATGTGAAATTAGGTGGTATAAATTTAGCAACAATATAATTAGCATAATCAGCATACCATGGAGCAGTACGAGAAGCATTTATCACAACTAATTGTTCATCAGGAAAGCTATCATCAATAGGTACTGGGTCATCAAGAACATTTCTAACCTAGACAAGTTGTCTGCAACGGGGTTCTCAGCTCCCTTTCTATCAATAATATGCAAATCAAATTCTTGAAGCAAGAGAACCCATCTAATAAGTCTAGGTTTAGCATCTTTCTTTTTCATAAGATATTTAATAGGAGCATGATCAGTGTGAACAGTTACTTTAGAATCAACAATATAAGGTCTGAACTTATCACAAGCAAATACAACTGCTAAAGATTCTTTTTCAGTAGTAGCATAACTTCTTTGGGCACTGTCTAGAGTTTTACTAGCATATTGAATAACATTTAATTTCTTATCAACTCTTTGTCCTAGAATAGCCCCTACAGCATAATCACTAGCATCACACATAATTTCAAATGGTAAATTCCAATCAGGAGGCTGAACAATAGGTGTAGAAATCAAAGCTTTCTTAAGTATTTCAAATGCTTCTGCACAATCATCATCAAAGACAAAAGGGACATCTTTTTGTAAGAGATTAGTCAGAGGCCGAGAAATTTTAGAAAAGTCCTTAATGAACCTCCTATAAAAACGGCATGACCAAGGAAACTTCTGATACCTTTAATGTCCTTGGGACACGACATCTTTTCAATAGCATCAACTTTAGCTTTATAAACTTCAATACCTCTTTCAGAAATTTTATGCCCCAAGACAATACCTTCATTAACCATAAAGTGGCACTTCTCCCAATTCAAGACAAGAGTAGTTTCTTCACATCTCTGCAAAACTCGATCAAGGTTTTTTAAGCAATCATCAAAAGAAGTCCCATAAAGAGAGAAATCATCCATGAATACCTCAACAATCTCTTCACAAAAGTCAGAGAATATAGCAGTCATACATCTTTGAAAGGTAGCAAGTGCATTACATAAACCAAGGCATACGTCTATAAGCAAAGGTACCGAAAGGGCGAGTAAAAGTTGTCTTTTCTTGATCCTCTTTTGACACATGTATTTGAGAGAAACCAGAATAACCATCTAGAAAGCAAAAATGTGTATCTTCGGATAATATTTCTAGCATTTGATCAATAAAAGGTAACGGGTAATGATCCTTTTTAGTAGCTTTATTTAATTTGCGGAAATCAATTACCATTCTATAACCTGTAACAATTCTTTGTGGGATCAATTCATCTTTATCATTAGGAACGACAGTAATACCTCCCTTCTCAGGGACACAATGGACAAGACTTACCCACTGACTATCAGCAACGGGATAAATTATACCTACCTCCAGAAGCTTTAGTATTTCTTTTCTTACCACTTCTTTCATCTTAGAATTTAACCGTCGTTGGTGATCAATAACCGGTTTCGCGTCTTTCTCCAATTTTATTTTGTGCTGGCAGAGGGTGGGACTAATGCCTTTAAGATCATAAAGAGTATATCCAATAGCAGCACGGTGCTTCTTCAGAGTTTTCAATAATTTCTTTTCTTCATGCTTTGAAAGGTTAGCACTAATAATAACAGGATATATCTCTTTCTCATCAAGATAAGCATATTTAAGAGTATCATGTAAAGGTTTAAGCTCAAACACGGGATCACCCTTGGGTGGAGGAGGATCCCCTAGAATTTCAACAGGCAAGTTGTGTTTTGAAACAGGTCCCTGTTTAAAGAATACTTCATCTATTTCCCTTCTTTCATTCATAAACATATCATTTTCATGGTCTAGCAAATATTGTTCTAAAGGATCACTATGAGGCATGGTAATAGAGGCAAGACCAATAATTTCATCTTTACTAGGAAATTCTTTATCATGGGGTTGTCTATGAAATTTAGCAAAATTAAACTCATGAGACATATCCCCTAAACCCACAGAAACAATATCCTTATTGCAGTCTATCTTAGCACTAACAGTATTCAAGAAGGGTCTACCAAATATAATGGGACAAAAGTCATCTTGTGGGGAACCAAGAACAAGAAAATCAGCAGGATATTTAACTTTCCCACACAAGACTTCAACATCTCTAACAATCCCAACCGGTGAAATAGTATCTCTATTGGCAAGCTTAATAGTAACATCAATCTCTTCTATCTCAACAGGTGCAATATCCTGCATAATTTCTTTGTATAAGGAATGAGGTATTGCACTTGCACTAGCACCCATATCACATAAGCCATGATAGCAATGATCTCCTATTTTAACAGAAATAATAGGCATGCCTACAACAGGTCTATGTTTATTTTTAGTATCAGGTCTAGCAATTCTAGCAGATTCATTGCAGAAGTAAATAACATGCCCATCAATATTATCGGCCAAGAGATCTTTAACCATAGCAACACTAGGTTCAACTTTATTTTGCTCAAGGGGTTTAGGTGTCTTAATATTACTTTTGTTAACCACAGTTGAAGCTTTAGCATGATCCTTTATTCTAACAGGGAAAGGTGGTTTCTCAATATAAGCAGTAGGAACAACAGGATCATTATAAGTGATAGTCTTTTCTTCAACTTTAATAGGTGCAACTAATTTTAATTCAATGAGAGGATTATATTTAAACCACTTCTCCTTAGGGAGATCAACATGAGTAGCGAAGGATTCACAAAAAGAAGCTACTATCTCAGAGTCAAGTCCATATTTAGTGCTAAATTCACGGAAAGCATCGGTATCCATAAAAGATTTAACACAATCAAACTTAGGTGTTATACCTGACTCCTTACCTTCGTCGAGGTCCCAATCTTCAGAGTTGCGTTTAATTCTTTCCAATAAATCCCATTTGAATTCAATAGTCTTCATCATAAAAGATCCAGTACAAGAAGTATCAAGCATGGAGCGATTACTGAGAGAAAGCTGAGCATAAATTTTTTGAATAATCATTTCTTTTGAGAGCTCATGATTGGGGCATGAATATAACATTTACTTAAGCCTCCCCAAGCTTGAGCGATGCTTTTTTCTTCACGAGGCCAAAAATTATATATATAATTACGATCACGATGAACAAGATGCATAGGATAAAACTTCTGATGAAATTCCAATTTCAGTCGTTGGTAGTTCCATGATCTAATATCATCACATAGCCTAAACCATGTCAATGCATCTCCCTTCAAAGATAAAGGGAAGACCTTATTATTGATAACATCCTTGGGCATACCTGCAAGCTTAAATAATCCACAAACTTCATCCACATAGATTAGGTGCAAATCGGGATGTAATGTTCCATCTCCTGTAAAAGGATTAGCTAGCAGTTTCTCTATCATACCCGAAGGAATTTCAAAGTAAACATTTTCAGTAGGTTCAGTAGGTTGAGGAGCAACTCTTTGCTCTACTGGTCGGGGTGAAGATACCCCGAACAAGCCCCTCAAATGATTATGTTCCATAGTAACAAGTGACAGTAAATTTCAGCACACTATATAAATTTTTCCTTACCAAATTCCACCTACCAAAGGCGCTTCACTCCCCGGCAACGGATCTAGAAAAGAGTATTGATGACCCACAAGTGTAGGGGATCTATCGTAGCCTTTTCGATAAGTAAGAGTGTCCAACCCAACGAGGAGCAGAAGGAAATGATAAGCGGTTTTCAGCAAGGTATTTTCTGCAAGCACTGAAATTATCGGTAACAGATAGTTTTGTGATAAGATAATTGGTAACGGGTGACAAATAGTAAAAGTAAATAAGGTGCAGCAATATGGCCCAATCCTTTTTGTAGCAAAGGACAAGCCTGGACAAACTCTTATATAAAGTAAAGCACTCCCGAGGACACATGGGAAATATCGTCAAGCTAGTTTTCATCACGTTCATATGATTCACGTTCGGTAATTTGATAATTTGATATGTGGGTGGACCGGTGCTTGGGTACTGCCTTTACTTGGACAAGCATCCCACTTATGATTAACCCCTATTGCAAGCATCCGCAATTACAACAGAAGTATTAAGGTAAACCTAACCATAGCATGAAACATATGGATCCAAATCAGCCCCTTACGAAGCAACACATAAACTAGGGTTTAAGCTTCTGTCACTCTAGCAACCCATCATCTACTTATTACTTCCAAATGCCTCCCTCTAGGCCCAAACAATGGTGAAGTGTCATGTAGTCGACATTCACATGACACCACTAGAGGGATGACAACATACATCTCATCAAAATATCGAACGAATACCAAATTCACATGACTACTTATAGCAAGACTTCTCCCATGTCCTCAGGAACAAACATAACTACTCACAAAGCATATTCATGTTCATAATCAGAGGGGTATTAATATGCATAATGGATCTGAACATATGATCTTCCACCAAGTAAACCAACTAGCATCAACTACAAGGAGTAATCAACACTACTAGCAACCCATAGGTACCAATCTGAGGTTTGGATACAAAGATTGGATACAAGAGATGAACTAGGGTTTGAGATGAGAAGGTGCTGGTGAAGATGTTGATGGAGATTGACCCCCTCCTGATGAGAGGATCGTTGGTGATGACGATGGTGATGATTTCCCCCTCACAAAGGGAAGTTTCCCCTGCAAAACAGCTCCGCCGGAGCCCTAGATTTGTTCCGCCAAGGTTCCTCCTCGTGGCGGCGGGGTTTCGTCCCGTGAGCTTGCTTATGATTTTTTCCTGGACAAAAGACCCCATATAGCCAAAGATGGGCATCAGAGGGCCACCAGGGGGCCTACGAGGCAGGGGGCGCGCCCAGGGGGTAGGGCGCGCCCCCACCCTCGTGGACGGTGGGTGGCCCCCCTCTGGTACTTTCTTCGCCCAATATTTTTATATATTCTAAAAATAATTTCCGTGGAGTTTCGGGACTTTTGGAGATGTGTAGAATAGGTCTCTAATATCTGCTCCTTTTCCAGCCCAGAATTCCCGCCGCCGGCATTCCCCCTCTTCATGTAAACCTTGTAAAATAAGAGAGAATAGGCATAAGTATTGTGACATAATGTGTAATAACAGCCCATAATGCAATAGATATCGATATAAAATCATGATGCAAAATGGACGTATCACAACGTATCATCAGCAAAGAAAAGATGGGATATGCCCGGAGCTCTTCTACAAACTTTCACCGATGTGATCTCTCCCTTCACGACCTTGTTTTTCAGAATAGTAGATAGTCCATCCGCCACAAACAGAAATAAAAATGGTGAAAGTGGGTCGCCTTGCTGAAGGCCACAAGACGGTGCAAATGAATCCAAGAGGGTTCCATTGAACTTGACTGAATACCTCACCGATGTGACACACATCATTACCCAATCAACCCATCGATGAGAGAAACCCAACTTTTGCATCACCTGCCTCAAGTAGACCCAATCCACTCGATCATATGCTTTTGACAAATCTAGTTTATAAGCACAGAAGCTTTTTGTGGGATCCTTTTCTTGCTTGATATAGTGAATACACTCAAAGGCTATCAAGGCATTATCTGTAATCATCCTTCCTGGGATGAAAGTACTTTGCTTCGGAGAAATGAGGTCATCCAACAAAGGCCTCAAATGGTTAACCAAACATTTGGAAATAACCTTATAAACAACATTACATAAGCTGATGGGCCTGTAATCAGACGACTTCAAAGGATTAGTGATTTTAGGAATAAGAACAATAGAAGTTGAATTTACCCCTTCTAGCATAATGTATGTTTGAAAAAAATCCTTAACCAAAGCAATAACATCATCCTTGAGTGTACTCCAATTTCTCTGAAAGAAACGAGCCGGGAAACCATCCGGTCCCGGAGCCTTCAGAGGGCCAATTTGAAAAAGAGCATATGAAATCTCCTTATCAGAAAAAGGAGCGACCAGCCTGGCATTATCTTCCGCTGTCACTTTTACCTCCACATGGTCCAGTAATGGCGATGGGTTTATAGATGGATCGGCCTTAAAGATATTTTGGAAGTACTCATTTGCCATCTCCCCATCACCACACTATCTGTATGCACCACCCCAATGCTATTAGTGAGCTCCCAAATTTTATTCTTCCTCGCTCTCCAAACTGCCTTGCTTTGGAAGTATTTGGTGTTTCTATCACCGTCCTTCAACCATGTTATTCTTGAACGTTGTAGCCATATCATTTCCTCCTAGTATAAGAGTTCGTTCATTTTTCCGTTATTACCCTGATTTCCGCTCTGTCAGCGTTCATGTGCATCAATTCTTCTAATTGAGTCCGGGACTTTGCCAGCTCTCTCCTAATATTTCTGAATTTTTTACTCCATACCCCCAATGAGCTCATGGTCTTGGAGAGAGTATCTCGCAACTGTGCCAGATTCTGGACTCCGCCTACAGCCTCCCATGCTTCCCTTATTACCTCCGGCAAGATAGGATCCCGTTCCCAAAAAAGCTCGTATCTTCTGCTGCTCTTCCTCGTCGGACCCGGATCAGCTAAACCCTTCACCAGTATGGCTATATGATCCGAGCAAGGAGAAGGAATATGAACAACCAGCGAGTACGCAAACAGATTCCTCCATGCATTGGATGCCACCGCTCTGTCCAGACGGACTTTGACATTACTTGCACCACTCCTCTTATTATCATATGTGAATGGAACTCCAATAAAGCCTAGATCAACCAATCCACAGACCTCCAAAACGTCCCTGAAGGCCACCATTTGTGCTTCGGGTCTCAGCGTGACAGACATATGTGCTCGAAGTTCCACATAGCCTCATTAAAATCACGGACAACTAACCATGGCAGATCACTAACACTTTTCAAGTTCTGTAACGTCGACCACATTAACAGTCTGTTTTCCACTCTAGGTTCTCCATACACGCAAGTGACTCTCCACTGGGCAACATCCGGATGGACTCGCACCAGTGCGTTGATATATCTATCCTTCTTATCCAAAATCTGAACGTCATAAGATTCATGCCAATATAGAGCCAAACCACCGCTCATACCGTTACTATCCACGCCACAAAAACCCTTCAAATCCAACCTTCCTTGAATTCTTTTCAACTTGTCCACCTTCTGCCTTGTCTCACATAAGAAAAACAAAGTGGGGGAATGCGACTGACAAAGAGTCGCTAGCTCATGAACTGTCCGGGTATTCCCCCTCCCCAGCAGTTCCAACTTAGGAGATTCATTGGGCTCGACGGTCCTCCGAGCCGGAGGTCGCCTCATTTGACACTAGATCATCCTCACCTTCTCCTTGCTTCCTTCTCTTAACAACAGGATGTTTCCCCGGGGTGGAGTTTGCAGGGGCCGATTCCAATGGCTCCACTGTTTCTCCCCCACTCTCGATCATAAGGACTATATTAGTCACCTTCCCGGCCAGATTGGGCACCGGTTGGCCCCTTGCCGTAATGGTGTCGTCTTCATTTACTAGCCTCTTATGGACACCCCTGCCATCCTCTCCCAAGACCAAGTGATTGCCGACTAAAATATCCATGTCAGCTAACCCAAGGTTTTCCTCACCAGCCCTGCGCCCCCCATAGCTCATGTTCTTCCACCTCTGTCCCCTTTATCTCCATCACCACTTATACCCCCACGGGGAGGGCCATTAAAGATTCCACTCCCTCTCCCTACGCCTGTTCTTCCACCACCATCTCCCCTCCCACCTCTGGATCCACTTCCCATCAGTTCATTCGCCCAATGTAGCCAATCACCCCACTCACAGGAGGCCAAGTCATGAGTGTCGTCCCCACATTCCTCAAGCACATGGCCCATACAGCCGCAATAGAAGCAAAAATCCGTCAGTTTTTCATAGCTGGCCGGGTACTTCTTCCTCTCTTTGAGCGTGATTGGGACGAATCTAACTAGCGGCTGATTGACATTAACAAACACTCTGACTCATAGATGACTCGAAGGATTTATCCTCCCCTCATTAACAATAACTGTGAACGGTGGATTACCTACTTTCTTCGCCACCTTCTCCTCTAACTCCTTCTTCCTCGTTAAACCATCTGGCAGCCCTTTAACTCCCGCCCATAATGGATACATGTCTAGGGCATACTCAGCCATGTTTGTGAATCCATCATACTCCACCAGGATCACCGGATCTCTTCAAAATTGCCATGCCCCCCCTTCCATCACACGCTTCCAGTCACTCAGACAATGAACCTGAGCCAAAAATAGGTTTGGCCCCTTTATGTTGAAAGTTACGCCTTGTGCACATGCCCAGGCGTTGCTCATAGAGTTCAGGAGAGCTGCATGGCTAAAGGCCTCATGGTATGAACCCTAAAAATAGCCAGCCACCAAACCTCCCTGATTAGATCCTCAACCTCCCCTGATAAATCCAGGTCTTCTTCCTATTCTCCATGCAGATTCATACCATCAAAGGCATCTTCTAGGGTTGGCCCTGAGCCGCGGTGAACCCAGTCCTCCCCATCATCATCCTCCAGATCGCCTTCCTGCAGGCACTCTGGCGTCCCCACCGAAGTTTCACCACCTAAGGTTGTCACCGTAGGAGATATGCCCTAGAGGCAGTAATAACAGTTATTTTGTATCTCCAAAGTTTGTAATGAATGTTTAACTTCCATGCTATAACTGCAATGATTCTCGAGTCTGCAATATCCACGAGGCTTGGAGGGAAACTCATGTGCACGTGTGGTATACTAAACAGTAAAATGTATTCCTAGTCTTGCCTCTAAGACCGACTCATGTATTGCATGATGATCATGTTTTCCTGATCATGAGCATGTCTATGCTGGCAATTCTGAGGGTGCGATGTTGGTAGAACACTTGTGTTGAATCGACCCAAATTGATGTTATGCTATGAGATTCTTTTCATCACAAGTTTATGGTTAATAACATAGAGATAGTTAATGTTTGCATAATTCCTTAGACAATGAGAGTATAGTGTTCCTTCGTACTTACTTCGTAAACTTTGGGGTTTGTTAAACGTCATCCGTAACTGGGTGGCTATTACGACGGCTTACAGGTTCATGGAAAAGTATGGCAAGTAACGATATAGCTTAAGATTGGGATTTGCTCCTTTGACGATGGAGAGATATTCTCGGGCCCTCTCGGTGTTATGGTATCCATAATCGTCTGGACAGACACCTTGTGATTTGATCACTGGGATGCCGGAACACGGAAACGAGAAAAGAGAACAATACCGGTAACGAGGTAACTAGCATAGTGGACAAGTTGTTGATCCACGGGAATGCCGACATGTCTTACCTCGGGTATTTGTAACAAGCAACAGGAATAGCACACGGCAATTGGAGGTTCACTCGAATATTCATTCGTGTGGGTATAGGGGTCAATATGGGTGTCCACGGCTCCGATGTTGATCATTGATCGGAAGGGGTTACGGGTCATGTCTATACTTCACCGAACCTATAGGGTCACACACTTAAGGGTCATATATCTGTTGAATACTAGACAAGGAGTCTGAGAGAAAATCACCGAAAAAGTTTCGGACACCGGAAAAGTTTCGGACAACGGAAAAGGTTCCGCAGAGAGAGGTCATCGGATGAGTTTCGATGAAACTGAAAAGTTGTTTCAGGGGATACCATTAAGTCAAATTGGTTTCGGCACATGCCTGATAATTCTTGGAGGGTGCCAGAATCATTCTGGAAGCTTTCTGGAATTTTACGGGATAATAACCGGATAAGCTCTGGAGCTGCCGGAAGCACTTCAGATGCTTTTCACAGATGAAAATCACTAAACCGGAATTGTTTCGGAACGCTTTGAAAATAATTTTGGTGGGTACTAGAAATGTTCTAAGCCCACATAAATATTTTCAATTCGAACAGATGCTAAAAAATGTCGTCATGAATAGTGAAATGCACTGATTGGTTGCTTTTTGGGAAAATATCTAAAGGGGATCTTTCCAAAAGATCTAGGGATGACATGGATGGATTGGGAGGCCCTCATGGGGCCCCCCAAGGGGTGTGGCCGGCCACACTTGGGGCTCCACCTTGGAGCCCCTCTTGTTCCTTGGTTTTCACTCTTATGCCCTTGAGGAACGACTTCATTTATGTGCATTTTGGGTTTTTGTGTTAAACTACCCTACCCCTTGGGATTTCATATAAATAGAGGTGGTGGGGCAGCCCTCCACACTCATCCCTTGCTCTCATACACATGCCATGACTTGTCTGGCTTCTCTCTCCCTCCCAGCGAAATAGTTTCGTAGAGCCGAAAGGATGTCTGGGTTCCGGCAGGAACTAGTTCTGGACGGCGCAGCCCTGCCGGATAGCTGACACCGTATGTGTCGGTGTCAAAACCGGAAGATCTCGGGTAGGGCGTCCCGAACTATGCATCTAGGCGGATGGTAACAGGAGGCAGGGGACATGATGTTTTACCCAGGTTCGGGCCCTCTTGATGGAGGTAAAACCCTACGTCCTACTTGATTAATATTGATGATATGGGTAGTACAAGAGTAGATCTACCACGAGATCAGAGAGGCTAAACCCTAGAAGCTAGCCGATGGTATGATTGTTGTTTGTCCTACAAACTAAAACCCTCAGGTTTATATAGACACCGGAGAGGGCTAGGGTTACACAAAGTCGGTTACAATGGTAGGAGATCTACATATCTGTATCGCCAAGCTTGCCTTCCACGCCAAGGAAAGTCCCTTCCGGACATGGGACAAAGTCTTCAATCTTGTATCTTCATAGTCCAGGAGTCTGGCCGAAGGTATAGTCCGGCTATCCGGACACCCCCTAATCCAGGACTCCCTCAGTAGCCCCTGAACCAGGCTTCAATTTCGATGAGTCCGGCGCACAGATTGTCTTCGGCATTACAAGGCGGGTTCCTCCTCCAAGTACTTCATAGAAGATTTTGAACACAAAGGCAGTTTCCGGCTCTGCGAAATAAGTTTCCACATATTGCCATAGAGAGAATAATATTTACACAAATCTAATCTGCTGACGTATTCCATAGCGTGACATCACACCATGGCCAAGTCTTTATTCGAATCGTTTTACTGTCCCACCTCAGCGCGTTTAGCGAGGCGGTTTCCTTGGCATGTCTTGTCAAAGCAGAGATCGTGTCCCCTTATTCCGGGATTCTCATCAATACGGGCATGGGTAACCCAACCGCGCCATTGATTACGGTGCTTGGGAGATAAGCGAGTTTTACCAGGCTGGTGGGGACGCATAGTCGCGTCCACCCATATAAGGGGATAAGGATCCACCTTTTCATCCACGCCTTCTTCCTCCTTTGCCTATCCATTTCCACGCACTCGAGCTCCAGCGCCCAAGTCCGCACACCCCGCCTCAACCTTCTCCAGCCATGTCCGGAGCGGGAGGCAAGTGGATGGTCTCCTCCGTCACGGAGGGACACATCAAAAAGCTGAGGAAGGCCGGATACTTGTCTAACGACATCGCGCACCGGCTTCCCGAAGAGGGGCGTCTCATCCCCACCCCCAGGCCCCATGAGAGGGTGGTGTTCCTCCCTCATTTCCTCCGTGGACTGAGCTTCCCTCTCCACCCCTTTGTCCGGGGGCTCATGTTCTACTATGGCCTGGATTTCCACGATCTGGCCCCGAACTTTGTCCTCAATATTTCGGCGTTTATCGTCGTGTGCGAGGCTTTCTTCTGCGTCCGCCCCCATTTCGGCCTATGGCTCAAGACTTTCAATGTCAAGCCGAAGGTGGTGCGCGGCACCCAGGCGGAGTGCGGAGGCGCCATGGTGGGCAAGATGCCCAAGGTCCTATGGCTCGAGGGCTCCTTCGTGGAATCCCTAAAGGGGTGGCAATCGGGGTGGTTTTACATCACCGAGCCGCACGACTCTGAATGGGTCACAGCCCCCGAGTTCCGATCCGGACCCCCTATGTGGCTCACCTCCTGGAAAGAGACGGGCCTGTCGTGGGGTAAAGAAGGAGAGCTGACCGGACTCCAAACATGCGTCCAAACCCTGGTGGACAAGAAGCTCAAACTTGTCAACGTAGTCCAGGTTATGCTCATCCGCCGGATCCTCCCGTGTCAACAACGGGCTTTCAACCTGTGGGAGTTCGACCCGGCACAGCATCAAACTCTGAGCAGGCTCTTCGACACAATGTATGAAGATGCCTGGAAGGTGCTTTTCAAGGGCGCCGAGGCCCCCGCATCCGCTACCGAGGATCCCGGATTCAGCATGCAGCGTCACGCTCGTGCGGTGGGCTGTTTTTACCTTTTACAGGGTACTAGTTTTTCATAGTTTGACTCCATGCAGGATCTAAGCTCCCTTACCTTTGACAGGATTGGCAGGAGACGTCCGGACAGATCAACTGTCTGGCTCCTTTGCCCGAAGGCCCAGCGGACGCTCGCTTGGCGAAGCTGCTGGTTCCGGCACCCTATGTGGTGCCGGAGAAGAAGGCCAAGAAGAAGGCCACGGGGACTCGAAAGAGTGCCCGGCGCCAGGGGGTGTCGGGTTCATCATCCGACGACTCCAAGGCACAGACCTCCCATGAAGACGAGGAGGAGGAAGAGGAGACCTCTCCCCCTCCCGCTGGGGGAGGGAAGGAAAGGAAGGCCGCCCCAACTGGGGAGGCCGAAGGGTCCAAGAAGGGGAAAACCCTTCCTCTGGACTACTCCACCAATGCCGACGACAGCGAAGAGGAGTGGCCGGCCAGGGCCAAGCCCCTGGCAAGATCGTAAGTATCCGGATACCAGAGTGATTCATAGTATTCCCCCATTGCACAGCTTTTCCTTACATCGAACATGTCTATGCAGTCCGCCCAAGGCCGGGCTCAACAAGTCATCGAGCGGCTCCCTGGATTCGTCGGATGTGAATTCGCTTCCGGCGGATACCTCCCCCCACCCTACGGACGACGTCGAGGTGGCGTCCCAACAGGTTCCAAGCCAGGAGGAGGTGGTCTTGGAGGCGCCGCGAGGCGACCTCCCGGACTCCAGGCGCGAAGGGGATAGAACCCCCAAGGGCTCTAAGTCCGGCTTTGAGACGGACACCGCACCGGAACCTTCAACGGTTCCGGACTCCGGTAGGCAGCCTCCTTCCAAGAGGAGCAAGCCTACCGAGCCGGTGACCTCCGTCCAACCAGAGGCACCGTACAATTTGCTGGAGGTGCTTAACGGCGCCTCCATCGACGAGGAGCACCACACTATTATGAGTGCGGTGATCCAGAAGGTTCAGTCCGCCAAGAGCGGACTGACTGAAGCCTGTGCCAGCCTTCTAACAGGCTTTGAGGTAAGTAAGGGATATGTAAAAATATTACCACATAGACATTAGCCACTGATGCTCTGTTCGGCGTTCGGAAAGAAAAGCCGAATAGAGGATCTAATAACATTCACATGAGTCTAACATAATCAAGTCAATAAGCGTATGCAGGCTTCGTTGCTGGCCTCCGCCGCACTGACTGCGGAGGTGGATACGCTGAAGCAAAACCTCGCGCGGTCTGAGAATGAGCTCGGCCATGCCAAGAGGCAACTCGAGGAGAAGGAAGGTAAGTAATACCTTGCGCAAGTATATAGAGAAGATGTGGTTGCAAAAAATGACAGGATCAGCGTGCTATTATAGAGGCCACGACCGAGGTGGCAACCCTTAAGCAAGCGCTGTCCGAGGCCGAAAACAGAGCGGCCGCGGAGCGCATAGAGAGAGAGAAGCAGGAGGCGCGGGTGGAGGAGGTGCAGAAAGAGCTCCATGCCCTCGTGAAAAAACATGAGAGTTTGGAGCTTGACTCAAAGACGCAAGCGTCTGAGCTTGCGGCAACCCTCAAAAGCGCGAAGTCTGCCAAGGCCGAAGCCCAGAAAGCCCTCCAATAAATTGGAGCAATGAAGAAGATAGCGGCGGGTAAGGCATTCATTATGCAAAGCAGGCACGTGAAAGTGAATTACTTGTTACTTACCCGAGTCCGAAGCTCTCCAGGAGCATTCACAGATTTGCCCCGTAGTGCGTCTGATGCCGCCGCCTACTATCGAGCCGAAGAGGGGAGCTCGAGGGAGAAGGTGTTCTGGTCTCAGTATGCTGAGGCCGGACACCTGGTGCCTTTGAGTGACTAGCTGAAGCAAATGGTCGAGCTCCACAAGGTTGCCGAACAGGCCATAAAGGGCCTCATAGTTTGGCTGTGGCCTGGAGAGGCTCTGCCTGGGAGCTACTTCGGGCTGGTGAGGTGGCTGGTGGATGCCTGTCCGTGGCTTGAAGTAATCAAGCGCTCCGTCTGCATCGAAGGTGCCCGTAGGGCGCTTGCCTGTGCTAAAGTGCACTGGGGCAAGATGGATGCGAAGAAGCTGGTGAAGGACGGGCCGCCACAGGGCAAGGAGCATCGCGTCCCGGAAGCGTATTATGAGGGCGTCCTGAAGGGTGCCCGCCTTATAGCGGATGAATGCTCCAAAGATGTAATTTTTGAGTAAACTCGCATTTGTGATCCTGTACGCTGAAAACTTGTTCATATGCGCTAAGTAACACGTTTGAATTTAAAATATTACCTTCTGTGCGGCCGTTTATCAAATTTGAGAGATGGCGAGTCGTCGGCTTCTGCCCCCATGCCACGAGTGCTGGGGTGTTCGGGATAAACATGAGCGCTCTTTTCCCATACTTGGGTCCTTCGAGGGAGGCGCTCAACACAACGAACAAGGCAATCGGACTATAATGCTTGAACACTCTCACTTAGCCATAGAATTCTATAATTTTAAATTTCGGCGAAGCCCCTAGTGTTCGGAAGACTGAGTTCGGGGCGCTATCCATGCCTAGGCCGGACAAAGCCGACTCCTCGCTCTAAGCGGCATAAGTCTTTAGGGACTCGAAAACCTCTCGAACAGCTACCAGCTCTCGCCTCATCATGATGGTCAGTTTTAGCTTTCTCTACTGAGGTGCTTAGCCTAGCTCAACGGGGGCACAATCGCAGTAGTTCTCCTAGTGCTACCTTAGCCGATATAACGGAACGCAAGGTACCAAAACATAGGAGCCGGGCAAACCCAACTATTGACCCAAGACATGATTCGGAGCCGATGCATATAATGCTATAAGTTCGGGGTGCCGCACTTGTGAAAGTGTTCAGACTTCTCACACGTATTGGCCGTACCAAAGTATACGGGTGCAGCATGTCATTAATGAACATATATTCGTAAAAAAGAGTAATGCAATAATAGACGGAAGCTATGCATTGTTTATTTAAAAAAGCTACGATCAAAGCAGAACGATACAAATAGTGCAATAAGCAAAAAAGGGACTATTTAACGTGTCCTTTCCAGGGGCGAGCTGCGGAATGGTATGTGAAACAGGTATACTGCTTGTTATAGAGACCATCTTAGAGTTCCATAGTGTGGCGTAGCCTTCTGCTTCCCTGGTTGTAACGTTTGTGCGACAATTGTACTGCCGGACAAGCCTTCCGAAGAATGGAGTCCTGAAAGTAAGAGAAAATTAAGAAATCGGCAGCCCCTAGTGCAGTTTAAGCCGCGTTTCGGGCATGCCGTGATGGTGCCCCTCCCCCTGTGCCCATGGTATTTCCAGAGCATAGTTATGTACGCGCAACACTGGTTTCGCAAGTTTGCGAGGGCTGGGGTTGGGGCCGCATTGCTACGCTTGCTCGGGACGTGCCAGGCGGTCTTGTTGTAGGTTACTCCGGGCGCGCTTGACGGTGTCCATACGTTTAATGGCCGGACTGGAGAATTGCCTTGAGAGGCTGCTTTGTACTTACGCTGCGATAGCCGCCGTATGATCCTCCGTTCGGAGAGAGCGTTCGGTGTTTCCATTGACCATGATGACTCCTCGAGGGCTTGGCATCTTGAGCTTGAGGTATGCATAGTGCGGCACCGCATTGAACTAGGCAAATGCGGTTCTCCCGAGCAGTGCGTGATAGCCACTGCGGAACGGGACTATGTCGAAGATTAACTCCTCGCTTTGAAAATTATCCGGAGATCCGAAGACCACTTCAAGTGTAACTGAGCCTGTACAGTTGTCCTCTACACCTGGTATGACGCCTTTAAAGGTCGTTCTAGTGGGTTTAATCCTCGAGGGATCGATGCCCATTTTCCGCACTGTATCCTGGTAAAGCAGGTTCAGGCTGCTGCCGCCGTCCATAAGGACTCTAGTGAGGTGAAATCCGTCAATAATTGGGTCTAGAGTCAATGCGGCGAATCCACCATGACGGATGCTAGTGGGGTGGTCCCTTCGATCAAAAATGATTGGGCAGGAAGACCATGGGTTGAACTTTGGGGCGACTGGCTCCATCGCGTATACGTCCCTTAGCACACGCTTCCGCTCCCTCTTGGGGACGTGGGTTGCGTATATCATGTTCACCGTCCGCACTTGTGGGGCAAAACCTTTCTGTCCACTGTTGTTTGGCGGCCGGGGCTCCTCCTCGTCATCGCTATGCAGCCCCTTGTCTCTGCTTTCGGCATTTAACTTGCCTACCTGCTTGAACACCCAACAATCCCTGTTGGTGTGATTGGCTGGTTTTTCAGGGGTGCTATGTATCTGGCATGAGCGGTCGAGTATTCGGTCCAAACTGGACGGGCCCGGAGTATTTCTTTTGAATGCCTTTTTCTGCTGACCGGGTTTAGAGCCTTTGAATCCGGCATTAACTTACGTATCCTCAGCATTGTCGCCGTTAATGCGGCGCTTTTGCTTGTTGCGACGCGACCTGCCACTGCTGTCCTTGGTATCCGAATTACCAGGGCTCTTGGTCATGTTATTGCTGCGAGCTAGCCAGCTGTCTTCTCCCATGCAAAAGCGGGTCATAAGTGTCGTGAGGGATGCCATGGATTTCGGCTTTTCCTGTCCTAGGTGCCGTGCAAGCCACTCGTCGCGGATGTTATGCTTGAAGGCTGCTAGGGCCTCTACGTCCGGACAGTCGACGATTTGATTTTTCTTGGTTAGGAACAATGTCCAGAATTGTCTGGCCGATTCCTCTGGCTGCTGAATTATGTGGCTTAGGTCATCGGCGTCTGGTGGTCGCACATAAGTTCCCTGGAAATTGTCGAGGAATGCGGCTTCCAGGTCCTCCCAACAACCAATTGATTCTGCTGGCAAGCTGTTAAGCCAATGCCGAGCTAGTCCTTTGAGCTTGAGTGGGAGGTATTTGATGGCGTGTAGGTCATCACCGCGGGCCATGTGGATATGAAGGAGATAGTCCTTGATCCATACCGCAGGATCTGTTGTGCCATCGTATGATTCGATGTTCACGGGTTTGAAACCCTCGGGGATTTGATGATCCATTACTTCATCTGTGAAGCATAGTGGGTGTGCGACGCCTCTGTATTGGGCTATATCACGACGCAGCTCAAACGAGCTTTGTCTACTGTGTTCGGCCCGGCCGGATTTACTGTATCCAGCGTGACGAGTACTGTCTCGTGCCGTGGGGCGCCCACGTGATCCGTAGATCGATCTTGTTTGCCTTGCCTTGTCCTCCAATATATCTCGCAGGTCTGGCGCATTTTCCCATGCCTTGGTATTTTTTGAGCAGCGCCCGGGTGCGGCTTCAGTGGAGGGCCGAGAGGCCTCTCTGTCGCGGCCACGGGGTGGCCGGTCGGTCGCATCATGCGCTGGTGATGTAGGTTTAGGTGCTTCCTCCTCTAATTGGGGTAGCAACGTGTGCTTTGGGTAGCTCTTGGAGGGGCGTTCGAGTTCATACTCTTCGGCCGCAAGGACTTCAGTCCATCTGTCGGCTAGCAAATCTTGATCAGCTCTAAGCTGTTGCTATTTTTTCTTGAGGCTGCTCGCCGTGGCCATAAGCCTGTGTTTGAAATGCTCTTGTTCGACGGGATCCTCCAGCACGACAAATTCGTCGTCGTCGAGGCTTGCCTCGTCTTTGGAGGGAGGCATATAATTATCGTCCTCGACCTCTCTGTCTGCCGCTCTCTCATGAGGGCTGGCTTCTCTATCCTCCTTTGCTGAATCTTGCTGGAGGTGGTTGTCTTCGGCACTGTCCGGGGTGTTATTATCTCCCGTGCCGGAATCACCGTTTTTGTTTTGGCGGGATTTAGAGTGGCCCCGCTGACGCCGGCGCTTATGCTGCTTCTTGGAGGGGTCATCCTCCGCTGTTCCATCGCCATTGCCTTCTTTTGGGGTGTCCACCATGTATATATCATATGACGAGGTGGCTTTCCAGTGCCCTATAGGCGCTGGTTCTTGATCGTCTCCTGCATCGGCGTCCATACCGTTGATGTTTTCAGAGTCGAAGTCGAGCATGTCGGTTAAATCATCTACAGTGGCTACGAAGTGGGTGGTGGGTGGGCTTTGAATTTCATCATCCGCATCCCAACCTTGCTGACCATAGTCTGGCCAGGGCTCTCCTGATAAAGAGAGAGACTTTAATGAATTCAAAATATCGCCGAAGGGCGAGTGCTGAAAGATGTCCGCGGCGGTGAACTCCATGATCGGCGCCCAATCGGGTTTGATCGGTCGGGGCGCGGAGGGCTCGGAGTCTGGAGAGGAGGCCGGCTCCTTGGAGTCACGGGCTTTGTAGAGAATAGGGCTGGTGTTTGGCTCAATCGCCGTGGAGATTGCAGCCCCTGAGGCGGTGTCTAACCACCCATCCTCGATTGGTGTGATCGGCTCCGAGCTAGGGGTCGGAGCGGACACAGGTGCGGCCTCCAGGGCATTGTTCGGCCGCAGAGCTAGATCATGCCCATCGTGACAGTGCGGCGCACTCGGCTGTGGCTCGAATCCGTCGAAGATCAAGTCTCTGCGGATGTCGGTCGTGTAGTTCAAACTTCCAAATTTGACTTGATGGCTAGGGGCGTAGCTTTCGATCTGCTCCAGATGACCAAGCAAATTGGCCCACAGTGCAAAGTCGCCGAATACGAAGATCTGTCCGGGGAGAAAAGTCTCACCCTGGATCGCATCGCTGTTGATGATCGGAGAAGCCATCGGGCCTAAAAGTGACGATACAGAGGAACTCTTAATGAAAGCACCAATGTCGGTGTCAAAACCGGCGGATCTTGGGTAGGGGGTCCCGAACTATGCGTCTAGGCGGATGGTAACAGGAGGTAGGGGACACGATGTTTTACCCAGGTTCGGGCCCTCTTGATGGAGGTAAAACCCTATGTCCTGCTTGATTAATATTGATGATATGGGTAGTACAAGAGTAGATCTACCACGAGATCGGAGAGGCTAAACCCTAGAAGCTAGCCTATGGTATGATTGTTGTTCGTCCTATGGACTAAAACCCTCCGGTTTATATAGACACCGGAGAGGGCTAGGGTTACATAGAGTCGGTTACAATGGTAGGAGATCTACATATCCGTATCGCCAAGCTTGCCTTCCACGCCAAGGAAAGTCCCTTCCGGACATGGGACGAAGTCTTCAATCTTGTATCTTCATAGTCCAGGAGTCCGGCCGAAGGTATAGTCCGGCTATCCGGACACTCCCTAATCCAGGACTCCCTCAGTATGTGTGCAACCCCGTAGAGAGATTGTAGTTTAGATCTTTTGCCCGAGGGGCTATTCGAGTATCCTCCCGAAGGGCTGTCCGCGACATCGTCCGGGAGACTATCCGACCGCCTCCCGAAGGGCTGTCTGGAGAGGGAGTACATCCTCGCGGTTGGGAGGTTGTAAATCCTAGCTGCGGGGATCTGCACCGACGATCTCCACTGACTCTTCTTCCGCTACGCTTCGAGTCGGTACGGATCAGATCAAACCTTGTATGCAGTCTCCATAGTGGTCCTGGGCGTGCTCGCTATGCCAAAATTTTTGTTTTCTGTCGCGTTCCCCTACAGGGGTATCAAAGCCGTGCTATGCGTAGATGCAGGTTTCGATCTAGAATACATGGAGATGTATGGGTATTGCATAAAATAATTAGGTAGTAGATGAGATCTATTGCTGAAAATTATTTATGCAGGTGACAGATGAAATCTGTTACCCGACATTCTTGTTGCTTCCCTAAAATTTGCGTTTGCTCAATCTCGAGACAGCATGGTGGAATTTTACAAAGTTTTGGCAATCCGTGATCCTGATTGATCATGGAAGTGCTATCAGTTCTTTGGGTTCTGCCATAGTCAAAAGAAAGATGAAATTTGCAGATGAAAGGGCATTGCAGATATGATCTGCATGGGGGTCATGCGTATGACAAAGTTTAGTATGGGGCTCGAGATTTAATTATCTCGTGTTTCATACACCCTGAGATGTTAATCTAGCAACTTGAATAATCATACTTGATGATAAAACGTTGGTAGCTGTGGTTTAAGTCAAAACCTTAGAAGCCACGTAAAATAAAATTTTGCATAAACCGATTAGAGGCGTCTAACTTGGTTTTGCAGGATGTGCATGTGATGTGGTATAGCAACGCTCATATTCAATTTGATTGTGTATGAGATGACTATATGATGTAATTAACATGACCTGTGTGTCATGATTCGGCATGATGGCTGGAGCCATATGATTGCACTTTAATGACCTGCGTGTCAACCTTAAGTAATGCATTTATTTTATTCGCTATGGAGATAGTGATATTATCTGGTGCATCGACAAGGTGGTGGCAATCTTCGCGAAGGTGAACACCGACGCGAATGCCGAAGACGAAGAAATACTTAACTTCTCCGTCAGAAGAGGCTATACCATATCATGCTATTATGAATTGCCTGAGATGTTTATCCCTCTTGATACACCCTTCTTGATTGCGCGGTAGTCGCTTTTATTAGGGTGATCTCTCAAACTTAAAATATAAGTAGTTAGTGTTCACCGTACCCAAGTGTAGCACCGTCTGAAATTTGTATCTTTTCGGGGTGCGCCATGTACACATGAGCACGAACGAATCAAGAGGAATGAGGCGGGTGAGGTCAGACCTCGCAGCAAGATCACTTGGTTGTCTTTGACGTTCAGGCAGGAGAGTCTGAGCTCGAAACACGCCCATCGGAAGATGAACAAGAATCACATAGAGATGTGATCGGCAAGTTGGCCTACCGATTGAAATTCGTGCCATCAGTGATGAACCCATCAATGGCATTGAATAGAAATATGGATCTTGAATCACCCTAAATCAATTATGAGAGATACTGATTTGAGTGGGAGCGCACTTTAGAATAAAAATGTTTATTCACTAGTGCAAATTTCATTATAAACAAAGTCTAAGTGAAACTTGTATTTTCCGTTGTAGATCAAATGGTCGCAACACCGCATTCAACTTAGGCCCGATGTTAGAGAAAGAGAAGTTAGCTACAACTGGAAACAACTATGCAGACTGGGTTCGTAACCTGAGGATTGTCCTCCGGAGCGCTAAGAAATTGTACGTGCTTGAAACTGCTCTTCCAGCTAAACCGGCGGTAGAGGCCCCAGAAGATGAACAAAATGTTTGGGCCACTAAGGATGATGATCACAACTTAGTGCAGTGCCTCATGCTAGCTTGCATGAGTCCAGGGCTTCAAAAACGTTTTGAATTCCATAAACCCCGTGATATGATCCAGGAATTGGATGCTCTGTACAAGGAAACCGCAAAGTCTGAACGATTTGATATCATGAAGGCTTTGATGGAATGCAAGATGGCTGAGGGTAGTTCAGTTGGTGAACATGTGGTCAAAATGATTGGCTATTCTGAAAGGCTTAAAGCCCTAGAATTTCCACTTGCACCTGGCCATATGATGGACATGTTGCTTTCTTCACTCCCCCCGTCTTACGACGGTTTTGTCATGAACTACAACATGACAGGAATGGAGAAGACACCGGAAGAGGTGCTGGCCATGCTGAAAACTACATAAGGAGGACTGCGGAAAAATCGCAAGCAAGTGTTGCTTGTGAATAAAACCACCAGTTTCAAAAAGAAAGGCAAGCCAAAGAAGGGCAAGGGCGCCGGTAAGACCGGCTCCCAAAGCAACTCTAAGGGCGGAGCCAAGAATGAAACTGAGTGCTTCTACCGCAAGGGCACAGGACACTGGAAGAGAAACTGCTAGAAGTATCTGGAAGATAAGAAGACTGGGAAAACCGGAAAAGGTATAATTGTTATACAAGTTAATGTCATTGACGTTTTGCTTGCTAGCGAAAATTCTAAGTCTTGGGTATTTGATACCGGATCGGTTGCTCACATTTGCAACTCGATACAGGGGCTTCAAAAGGTGCGCAAGCTGGCAAAGAATGAAGTCGTGATGCGTGTCGGGAACAGCGCTGGGATCGCCGCTCAAGCCGTCGGCATTATGCCTCTACGTCTCCCTTCAGGATTTATCTTAGAACTAAGTAACTGTTATTTTGTTCCACTGTTGTGTAGAAACATTATCTCCGGATCATGTTTAGTACACGATGGGTATTCGTACAAGTCTGAGAACAATGGTTGTTCACTTTATTGTAAGGATATGTTTTATGGATTTGCACCCATTGTTGGGGGCCTTTTCATACTAAATCTTGAATGTGGAAATGATGTCTTTAACGTGAATGCTAAACGCCTTAAGAAGGCTGATACCACCACCACTTTCATGTGGCACTGTCAGCTTGGCCACATCAGAAAGAAACACATGCAAAAACTCCATAAAGATGGAGTTTTACCGTCCTTTGATTTTGAGTCATTTGACACACGTGAAGCTTGCCTGATGGGGAAAATGACCAAGACGCCGTTCACGGGTCATCCTGAGCGGGCGGCTGAATTATTGGAAATAATACATAGTCATGTATGTGGTCCAATGAACACATGCGCACGGGGTGGGTATTTCTACTTCGTGACTTTACTGATGATTTGACTAGGTATGGCTATATCTACTTAATGAAGCATAAGTCGGAAACCTTTGAAAAGTTCAAAGAATTCCAGAATGAGGTAGAAAATCATCGTAACAAAAAGATTAAGTTTCCGCAGTCTGATCACGGAGGCGAATATCTTAGTCATGAGTTTAGCCAACATCTGAGTGACCGTGGAATCGTTTCGCAGCTTACGCCTCCCGGAACTCCACAAAGAAATGGAGTATCGGAACGACGTAACCGAACCATGTTGGACATGGTAAGGTCGATGATGTCTCTTACAAATCTTCCGATATATTTTTGGGGTCACGCACTGGAAACTACTGCTCACACACTTAACAGAGCACCGTCTAAATTAGTTGAGACGACACCATACGAGTTATGGAACGGGAAGAAACCCGGTTTGTTGCATCTCAAGATTTGGGGTTGTGAGGTATACGTAAAACGTTTACAACCTACCAAACTAGATCCCAGATCAGACAAATGTTACTTTGTAGGTTATCCCAAGGAAACAATTGGGTATTCCTTCTACCACCCGTTCGATAACAAAGTGTTTGTTGCTAGAAATGGACAATTTCTTGAGAAAGAGTTTCTCGCCAAACAATTAAGTGGGAGGATAGTACAACTTGATGAGATTAGTGAATCTTCGGCAACAGTTGATATGGCTAAGGAACCAGAAGAAATTCCGCTAATTATCCCTGCAACTGAGCCTAAAGTTGTCGCATATGATGCAGAGACTTCGGACAATGTTGTAACTGAACCGGGCAGATCAGGTAGGGCTATCCAGCCACCTGAGTGGTTTCATCATGAAAACTTCATTCTTGAAGACGATAAACCTGTGCACTACAAGGAAGCAATGGTGGGACCCAGATCAAAGGAATGGCACAAGGCCATGAAATCCGAAATGGAATCCATGTACGAAAACCAAGTTTGGAACTTGGAAGAACTTCCTGAAGGCGTAAAGCCGATTGGTTGTAAATGGATTTTCAAAAGGAAGACAGACGCGAATGGTAACATTACTATCCACAAAGCTAGACTTGTCGCGAAAGGGTTCACACAAGTTCCAGGAGTGGACTACGACGAGACTTTCTCGCCCGTAGCTATGCTTAGGTCTGTTCGGATATTACTAGCAATTGCTGCTTATTTTGATTATGAAATATGGCAGATGGATGTCAAAACGGCTTTCCTAAATGGAAACCTCAAAGAGGATGTATACATGATACAACTAGAAGGTTTTGTCATTCATAAGGATGCTGGAAAGGTATGCAAACTTCAGAAAGCCATTTATGGTCTGAAGCAAGCGTCAAGGAGCTGGAACATTCATTTTGATGAAGTGGTCAAAGAATTTGGCTTCATCAGGAATGACGAAGAATCTTGTGTTTACAAGAAGTTTAGTGGGAGCGCAAAAGCATTTCTAATCTTGTATGTGGATGACATATTATTGATTGGAAATGACGTGAATTTTCTTAGCGAAATAAAAGACTCATTGAAGAAAAGTTTTCCAATGAAATACTTAGGCGAAGCGGCATATGTATTGATAACCCACAAGTATAGGGGATCGCAACAGCTTTCGAGGGTAGAGTATTCAACCCAAATTTATTGATTCGACGCAAGGGGAGCCAAAGAATATTCTCAAGTATTAGCAGCTAAGTTGTCAATTCAACCACACCTGGAAACTTAGTATCTGCAGCAAAGTGTTTAGTATCAAAGTAATATGATAGTGGTGGTAGCGGCAACAAAAGTAAAGACAGCAAAAGTAATGTTTTTGGTATTTTGTAGTGATTGTAACAGTAGCAGCGGGAAAGTAAATAAGCGAGAAGCAGTATATGGAAAACTCGTAGGCACCAGATCAGTGATGGATAATTATGCCGGATGCGATTCATCATGTAACAGTCATAACATCGGGTGACACAGAACTAGCTCCAATTCACCAATGTAATGTAGGCATGTATTCCGTATATAGTCATACGTGCTTATGGAAAAGAACTTGCATGACATCTTTTGTCCTACCCTCCCGTGGCAGCGGGGTCCTATTGGAAACTAAGGGATATTAAGACCTCCTTTTAATAGAGAACTAGAACAAAGCATTAGCACATAGTGAATACATGAACTCCTCAAACTATGGTCATCACCGAGAGTGGTCCCGATTATTGTCACTTCGGGGTTGCCAGATCATAACACATAGTTGGTGACTATAGACTTGCAAGATAGGATCAAGAACTCACATATATTCATGAAAACATAATAGGTTCAGATCTGAAATCATGGCACTCGGGCCCTAGTGACAAGCATTAAGCATAGCAAAGTCATAGCAACATCAATCTCAGAACATAATGGATACTAGGGATCAAACCCTAACAAAACTAACTCAATTACATGATAAATCTCATCCAACCCATCATCGTCCAGCAAGCCTACGATGGAATTACTCACGCACGGCGGTGAGCATCATGAAATTGGTGATGGAGGATGGTTGATGATGATGATGGCGACGAATCCCCCTCTTCGGAGCCCCGAACGGACTCCAGATCAGCCCTCCTGAGAGGTTTTAGGGCTTGGCAGTGGCTCCGTATCGTAAAATGCGATGATTTCTTCTCCTTGATTTTTTTCCTCTCCGAAAGCAAATATATAGAGTTGGAGTTGGCGTCGGAGGGCATCCAGGGGGCCCACGAGGTAGGGGGGCGCGCCCCCCACCCTCGTGAGAAGGGTGTGGGCCCCCTGGTCTTCATCTTTGGCGAGGATTTTTTTTTCTAAGATGTTCCGTAGAGTTTCAGGTCATTCCGAGAATATTTGTTTTCTGCACATAAAACAACACCATGGCAATTCTGCTGAAAACAGCGTCAGACCAGGTTAGTTCCATTCAAATCATACAAGTTAGAGTCCAAAACAAGGGCAAAAGTGTTTGGAAAAGTAGATACAACGGAGACGTATCAACTCCCCCAAGCTTAAACCCTTGCTTGTCCTCAAGCAATTCAGTTGACAAACTGAAAGAAAGAAGGAAAAACTTTTACAAACTCTGTTTGTTCTTGTTGTTGTAACTATGTCAAGCCAGCATTCAAGTTTTCAGCATAGGTCATAACTAACCACATTTGCAGTAATTCTCAGGTCTCATAATTACTCATATCAATAGCATAATCAACTAGCAAGTCATAATAATAAATCTCGGATGACAACACTTTCTCAAAACAATCATAATATGATATAACAAGATGGTATCTCGCTAGCCCTTTCTGAGACAGCAAAACATAAATGCAGAGCACCTTTAAAGATCAAGGACTGACTAGACATTGTAATTCATGGTAAAAGAGATCCAATCATAGTCATACCCAATATAAATTAACAGTGATGAATGCAAATGACGGCTGTGCTCTCCAGCTAGTGCTTTTTAATAAGAGGGTGATGACTCAACATAAAAGTAAATGGATAGGCCCTTCGCAGAGGGAAGCAGGGATTTGTAGAGGTGCCAGAGCTCAGTTTTGAAATAGAGATAAATTATATTTTGAGCGGTATACTTTCATTGTCAACGTAACAACTAAGAGATGGCGATATCTTCCATGCTAAACACATTATAGGCAGTTCCCAAACAGAATGGTAAAGTTTATACTCCCCCTCCACCAACAAGCATCAATCCATGGCTTGCTCGAAACAACGAGTGCCTCCAACATACATCAGGTCCCAGGGGGAGTTTTGTTTGCAATTAATTTTGATTTAGTTTGCATAAAGCATGGGACTGGGCATCCCGGTGACCAGCCATTTTCTCGTGAGTGAGGAGCGGAGTCCACTCCTCTTGAGAATAACCCGCCTAACACGGAAGATAAGGACAACCTTGGTTGATACATGAGCTATTCGAGCATACAAAACAGAATGTTTATTTGAAGGTTTAGAGTTTGGCACATACAAATTTACTTGGAACGGCAGGTAGATACCACATATAGGAAGGTATAGTGGACTCATCTGGAATAACTTTGGGGTTTAAGGGATTGGATGCACAAGCAGTATTCCCGCTTAGTACAAGTGAAAGCTAGCAAAAGACTGGGAAGCGACCAACTAGAGAGCGACAACAACCACGTACATGCATTAAAATTAATAAACATTGGATGCAAGCATGAGTAGGATATAACCCACCATGAACATAAATATCGTGAAGGCTATGTTGATTTTGTTTCAACTACATGCGTGAACATGTGCCAAGTCAAGTCACTTAAATCATTCAAAGGAGGATACCACCCCATCATACCACATCATAATCATCTCAATAGCATGTTGGCACACAAGGTAAACCATTATAACTCATAGCTAATCAAGCATGGCACAAGCAACTATGATCTCTAATTGTCATTGCCAACATGTTTATTCATAATAAGCTGAATCAAGAACGAGGGACTCACCATATTTACAAAAACAAAAGAGGTCGAGTTCATACCAGATTTTCTCATCTCGGTCAGTCCATCATATATCATCATAATTGCCTTTCACTTGCACGACCGAATGGTGTGAATAATAATAAGAGTGCATGTGCATTAGACTAGGCTGGAATTCCCCCAAGCTTAGGCTTTTGGCCTAAGTTGGTCTATGGCCACGGCTGGCCTGGCTGATATCCATAATAATAGTTGTTGGGGTCGTACTGTGATGAGGAAGAAGAAGACTCCGATTGCCATTGGCTGGCAATCATCTCCGGATCCCACTGATAGTTAGACTACCGTGAAGGATCAAATTGTGGTTCCGGTTCCGGCTCCTCGGCTGGTGCAGGGTTTCGGTAGGCGTGAATAGCCATCAACGGAACAAGGTACGTGCCTACAGTCAAATCAAACAAAGAAGGAGCAGGCAGGATAATAGTCTCAGGATGATGTTTGTTAAAGAACAATTGATATTTAAGCTCTCCTGCCCTATTCTTAACAATAAAATCATGTGCCACCATACTTTTATGATCTAGATAAACATGGGGCAGCACCTTTTCTTCCTCCTCAACATGCCTAATAGGTATGTTAAAATGTACGGCTAGGCGTGTAGCATAGATGCCTCCAAAGATGGGGCCTTTGGTATGGTTCATACTTAACCGTCTAGCAATAATACCGCCCATACTAAAAGTGTTATCACTGTATAAACCGTGGAGCAGAATAATTATATCAGGGATACTAAGGTTTCCACAGTTTCCGCGTCCAATTAAACAATGACTAGCAAATAATGCAAAGTAACGTAAAACAGGAAAATGTATGCTAGTGATTCATGCATCGGAAACCTTCCTAGTTTCTCCTACAGTGATAGTATCAATAAACCCAACCACATCATCATGATGTGGTTCTTCTGTCTTGCCCTCAAAAGGGACTAAACAAATCCGACAGAAATCATAAAGTGACATCTCCTTATGCTCATCGTATAAATGAAACTCCACCGCAGGTGGTGAGTTCCTAGAATGAAAATGAAAGTTTTGCACAAAAGTATTTGTGAGTAAGAGATACTGATCGCATTGGTCGTGGAGGAAAGCGGTGAGGCCTGCATTGTGAGCCAATTCATGTAAATCTTCAGAGATACCGGCTGCTCTCAAGAAATCATCAGAAGGCCATTCACACGCCCGAATCTCCGCGGTGCGCGGCAAATTATACTTAGGCTTTGGTGCCTTTTCCTTTGAGCTTTGGCTCGATGAGCCCCTAAAAAATCTCCTCATTATTTTTCTGAAATAATCTGAAATTTTTAGTAACTTCAAACAAAAGTGAAAACCAACTTCAATAAAACTGATAGCAACTACTCCTACAAGTGCCTAGAGCCTAAATCAAGCATTAGAACTACTTGGAACCATATAAATTTGACATGCAAGCTCAAGAACATGGTCACCTATGCAGCACAAATTTGCAAAGAATAAAGAACCAGAACAAAAACTAATTGGACCAATGGAGGAGTCACATACCAAGGAACAATCTCCCCAAGCAGTTTTGCGAGAGGTGCTTTGAGCAAGGAGATCGAAAATCACAGCAAAAGTGGCTCGAACTCGTGCTTGAGTTGGTTTTTCGGGTTTGTGTGAGACAGAGGAAGAAGATGGGTGCTGGGATAAATGGAGGAGGGCCACCGTGGGCCCACGAGGCAGGAGGGCGCGCCCTAGAGGGGGGGGGTGCCCACCACCCTCGTGGCCAGGTGGCAGCTCCTCCCGCGGTAATTTTTGCACAGTAAATCCTCAAATATTCCCGAAAAAATCATATTAAATTGGCATGTCATTCTGAGGACTTTTATTTTTGGGATATTTTTATATTGCACGGATAAGTCAGGAAACAGACAGAAAAATACTATTTTTACTTTATTTCTACTAATTAACAGAAAGTATAGAGAGGGTACAGAAGTTCGTGCTTCTAGTTTCATCCATCTCATGCTCATCAAAAAGAATCCACTAACAAGGTTGATCAAGTCTTGTTAACAAATTCATTCCGATAATCATGAAACCAGAGAAATTTTGAATAACACTAAGTTACCTCAACGGGGATATGCACATCCCCTATAATAAGTATATCATATTTATTTTTGACAGTAGGAAGAGGAAATTCAAAACCTCCAATTATAATCGATGGAATTTTCCCAATGGAGTTGATACTATGAACTTGAGGTTGTTTCCTCGGAAAGTGTACCGTATGCTCATTACCATTAACATGAAAAGTGACATTACCTTTGTTGCAATCAATAACAGCCCCTGCAATATTAAGAAAAGGTCTTCCAAGAATAATAGACATACTATCATCCTCGGGAATATCAAGTATATCAAAGTCCGTTAAAATAGTAACGTTCGCAACCACAACAGGCACATCCTCACAGATACCGACAAGTATAGCAGTTGATTTATCAGCCATTTGCAAAGATATTTCAGTAGGTGTCAGCTTATTCAAGTCAAGTCTACGATATAAAGAGAGAGGCATAACACTAGCACCGGCTCCAAGATCACATAAAGCAGTTTTAATATAATTTCCTTTAATGGAGAAAGGCATAGTAGGTACTCCGGGGTCTCCAAGTTTCTTTGGTATTCCACCCTTAAAAGTATAAGTAGCAAGCATGATGGAAATTTCAGCTTCCGGTATCTTTCTTTTATTAGTAATGATATCCTTCATATATTTAGCATAAGGATTTGTTTTGAGCACATTAGTTAATCGCATACGCAAAAAGATAGGCCTAATCATTTCAGCAAAGCGCTCAAAATCCTCATCATCCTTTTTCTTGGATGATTTCGGAGGAAAAGGCATGGGTTTCTGAACCCAAGGTTCCCTTTCTTTACCATGTTTCCTAGCAACAAAGTCTCTTTTATCATAATGTTGATTATTTGATTGTGGGTTATCAAGATCAACAATAGGTTCAATTTCTACATCATTGTCATTACTAGGTTGAGCACCATCATGAACATCATCATTAATATTTTCATTAGGTTCATGTTCATTACCAGATTGTGTTTTAGCATCAGACATAGATATATCATTTGGATTATCAGGTGGTTCAGCAATAGGTTCACTAGAAGTTTGCACAGTTCTATAATTTTTCTTCTTCTTCTTTTTAGAAGAACTAGGAACATCAATATTATTTCTTTGAGAATCTTGCTCGATTCTCTTAGGGTGGCCTTTAGGATACAAAGGTTCCTAAGTCATTCTACCAGTTCTAGTGGCCACTCTAACAGCATAATCATTTTTCTTACTATTCATTTCATCAAGCACTTCTTTTTGAGCCTTAAGTACTTGTTCTACTTGCGTGGTAACCATAGAAGCATGTTTGCTAACAAGCTTAAGTTCACCTTTAATATTAGCCATATAATCACCCAAGTATTTAAGCATATCGGAATCATATTTCAATTGTCTACCAAAATAAGCATTGAAATTTTCTTGTTTGACAATAAAATTATCAAACTCATCAAAGCATTGCCTAGCAGACTTATAGTGAGGGATATCACCTTCATCAAATCTATAGAGAGAATTTACCTATACTACCTGTGTCGGGATATCGGGATCAGGAGGTTCCTCAATAAATAAAGAATTGAGATCATATGTTTCTTCAACAGGCGGTATATTAAGACCATGTATTTCTTCAATAGGGGGTAAATTCTTAACATCGTCAGCTTTAATACCTTTTTCTTTCATAGATTTCTTTGCCTCTTGCATATCTTCGGGACTGAGAAATAGAACACCTCTCTTCTTCGGAGTTGGTTTAGGAATAGGCTCAGTAATTGGAGCAGGAGCTGGCTCAGGAGGTGCCCAATTATTTTCATTTGTCAACATATTATTCAATAGGATTTCGGCTTCATCCGGTGTTCTTTCCCTGAAAAGAGAACCAGCACAACTATCCAGGTAATCTCTGGAAGCATCGGTTAGTCCATTATAAAAGATATCAAGTATTTCGGGTTTCTTAAGAGGATGATCAGGCAAAGCATTAAGTAACTTGAGAAGCCTCCCCCAAGCTTGTGGGAGACTCTCTTCTTTAATTTGCACAAAGTTGTATATTTCCCTCAAAGCAACCTGTTTCTTATGAGCTGGGAAATATTTAGCAGAGAAGTAATAAATCATATCCTGGGGACTACGCACACAACCAGGATCAAGAGAATTAAACCATATCTTAGCATCACCCTTCAATGAGAACGGAAATATTTTGAGTATATAAAAGTAACGCGATCTCTCATCATTAGTGAACAGGGCAGCTATATCATTTAACTTAGTAAGATGTGCCACAACAGTTTCAGATTCATAGCCATAAAACGGATCAGATTCAACCAAAGTAATTATATCAGGATCAACAGAGAATTCATAATCCTTATCAGGAACACATATAGGTGAAGTAGCAAAAGCAGGGTCGGGTTTCATTTTATCTCTAAGTGATTCTTTGTTCCATTTAACTAATAACCTCTTGAGCTCATATCTATCTTTGCAAGCTAAAATAGCGGCAGAAGATTCCATATCAAAAAGATAGCCCTCAGGAATAACAAGCATATTTTCATCATCACTTTCATCATCGTATTCAGATTCAATAATTTCTTTTTCTCTAGCCCTAGCAATTTGTTCATCAAGAAATTCACTAAGGGGCACAGTAGTATCAGGCATAGAAGAAGTTTCATCATAAGTATCATGCATAGCAGAAGTGGCATCATCAATAACATGCAACATATCAGAACGAATAGCAGAAGCAGGTGTAGGTGTCGCAAACTTACTCATAACAGAAGGTGAATCAAGTGCAGAGCTAGATGGCAGTTCCTTACCTCCCCTCGTAGTTGGGGGATAAATTTTTGTCTTAGCGTCTTTCAAGTTCTTCATAGTGTCCAGCAGATATAAATCCCAAGTGACTCAAAGAATAGAGCTATGCTCCCCGGCAACGGCGCCAGAAATTAGTCTTGATAACCCACAAGTATAGGGGATCGCAACAGCTTTCGAGGGTAGAGTATTCAACCCAAATTTATTGATTCGACACAAGGGGAGCCAAAGAATATTCTCAAGTATTAGCAGCTGAGTTGTCAATTCAACCACACCTGGAAACTTAGTATCTGCAACAAAGTGTTTAGTAGCAAAGTAATATGATAGTGGTGGTAGCGGCAACAAAAGTAAAGACAGCAAAAGTAATGTTTTTGGTATTTTGTAGTGATTGTGACAGTAGCAGCGGAAAAGTAAATAAGCGTGAACCAGTATATGGAAAACTCGTAGGCACCGGATCAGTGATGGATAATTATGCCAGATGCGGTTCATCATGTAATAGTCATAACATAGGGTGACACAGAACTAGCTCCAATTCATCAATGTAATGTAGGCATGTATTCCGTATATAGTCATACGTGCTTATGGAAAAGAACTTGCATGACATCTTTTGTCCTACCCTCCTGTGGCAGCGGGGTCCTATTGGAAACTAAGGGATATTAAAGCCTCCTTTTAATAGAGAACCGGAACAAAGCATTAGCACATAGTGAATACATGAACTCCTCAAACTATGGTCATCACCGGGAGTGGTCCCGATTATTTTCACTTCGGGGTTGCCGGATCATAACACATAGTAGGTGACTATAGACTTGCAAGATAGGATGAAGAACTCACATATATTCATGAAAACATAATAGGTTCAGATCTGAAATCATGGCACTTGGGCCCTAGTGACAAGCATTAAGCATAGCAAAGTCATAACAACATCAATCTCAGAACATAATGGATACTAGGGATCAAACCCTACCAAAACTAACTCGATTACATGATAAATCTCATCCAACCCATCACCGTCCAGCAAGCCTACGATGGAATTACTCACGGACGGCGGTGAGCATCATGAAATTGGTCATGGAGGATGGTTGATGATGACGACGGCGATGAATCGCCCTCTCCGGAGCCCCGAACGGACTCCAGATCAGCCCTCTCGAGAGGTTTTAGGGCTTGGCGGCGGCTCCGTATCGTAAAATGCGATGATTTCTTCTCCTTGATTTTTTTCTCTCTGAAAGAAAATATATAGAGTTGGAGTTGGCGTCGGAGGGCATCCAGGGGGCCCACAAGGTGGGGGCGTGCCCCCACCGTCGTGAGAAGGGTGTGGGCCCCCTGGTCTTCATCTTTGGCGAGGATTTTTTTATTATTTTTTCTAAGATGTTCCGTGGAGTTTCAGGTCATCCTGAGAATATTTGTTTTCTGCACATACAACAACACCATGGCAATTCTGCTGAAAACAACGTCAGTCCGGGTTAGTTCCATTCAAATCATATAAGTTAGAGTCCAAAACAAGGGCAAAAGTGTGTGGAAAAGTAGATACGACGGAGACGTATCATGTATTAGGCATCAGTATCTATAGAGATAGATCAAAACGCCTGATAGCGCTTAGCCAAAGCACGTACATTGACAAGGTGTTGAAAAGGTTCAACATGGAGAACTCCAAGAAGGGCCTTCTCCCCATGTCACCTGGCACCATGCTTTGCAAGAATCAGTGTCCTCGGACTCTCGATGAGCGAGTGCAAATGAATGATGTTCCATATGCCTCGGCAGTTGGTTCTATTATGTATTCCATGCTATGTACAAGACCAGACGTTTCCTATGCGCTAAGTGTTAGCAGCCGGTACCAAAGTGATCCAGGATTGGAACACTAGGCTGCAGTCAAGGGTATTCTTAAGTACCTCAGAAGGACCAAGGATTTACTCCTTGTGTACGGAGGTGATGAAGAGCTCATTGTAAGTGGTTACACTGATGCAGGCTTCATGACTGACCCAGATGACTTCAAATCTCAATCAGGCTATGTTTTCATATTGAACAGTGGCGCAGTTGATTGGAAAAGTTCCAAACAAAAGACTGTGGCAGATTCTACGACGGAGGCGGAATATGTTGCTGCTTCAGAAGCCTCCAAGGAGGCGGTATGGATCAAGCAATTTCTTGAAGACCTTCGTGTGGTTCCTAGTGCCCAGGACCTGGTGGACATCTATTGTGATAATAGTGGCATCGTGGCTCAGGCAAGGGAGACAAGTTCGCACCATAAGACAAGACATATTGAACGAAAATATAAACTCATTCGACATCATGTCGAAGTGGGTTTAGTGAAAGTACGCAAAGTTCACACGGATCTGAATGTGTCAGACCCGATGACAAAGCCTCTACCACGAGCAAAGCATGAGCAGCACCGGATAGCCATTGGTGTTAGGGAAGCCATGTAACTGGATTATGACTCTAGTGCAAGTGGGAGTTTGTAGGAGATATGCCCTAGAGGCAGTAATAACAGTTATTTTGTATCTCCAAAGTTTGTAATGAATCTTTAGCTTCCATTCTATAACTGCAATGATTCTCGAGTCTGCAATATCCACGAGGCTCGGAGGGAAACTCATGTGCACGTGTGGTATACTAAACGGTAAAATGTATCCCTAGTCTTGCCTCTAAGACTGGCTCATGTATTGCATGATGATCATGTTTTCCTGATCATGGGCATGTCTATGCTGGCAATTCTGAGGGCGCGATGTTGGTAGAACACTTGTGTTGAATCGACCCAAATTGATGTTATGCTATGAGATTCTTTTCATCACAAGTTTATGGTTAATAAAACAGAGATAGTTAATGTTTGCATAATTCCTTAGACCATGAGAGTATCGAGTTCCTTCGTACTTGCTTCGTGAACTTTGGGGTTTGTTAAACGTCATCCGTAACTAGGTGGCTATTACGGCGGCTTACGGGTTCACGGAAAAGTATGGAAAGTAACGAGATAGCTCAAGATTTGGATTTTCTTCTCCGACGATGGAGAGATATTCTCGGGCCCTCTCGGTGTTACGGTATCCATAATCGTCTGGCCAGACACCTTGTGATTTGATCACTGGGATGCCGGAACACGGAAACGAGAAAAGAGAACAATACCGGTAACGAGGTAACTAGCATAGTGGACAAGTTGTTGATCCACGAGAATGCCAACATGTCTCACCTCGGGTATTTGTAACATATCGCGAAGTAACAGGAATACCACACGACAACTGGAGGTTCACTCGAATATTCATTCATGTGGGTATAGGGGTCAATATGGGTGTCCACGGCTCCGATGTTGATCATTGATCGGAAGGGGTTCCGGGTCATGTCTATACTTCACTGAACCTATAAGTTCACACGCTTAAGGGTCATATATCTATTGAATACTAGACAAGGAGTCTGAGAGAAAATCACCGAAAAAGTTTCGGACACCGAAAAAGTTTCGGACAGCGGAAAAGGTTCCGTAGAGAGAGGTCATCGGATGAGTTTCAATGAAACTAAAAAGTTGTTTCAGGGGATACCATTAAGTCAAATTGGTTTCGGCACATGCCTGATAATTCTTGGAGGGTGCCAGAATCATTCTGGAAGCTTTCTGGAATTTTCCGGGATAATAACCGGATAAGCTCCGGAGCTGCTGGAACCACTACAGATGCTTTTCGCAGATGAAAATCACTAAACCGGAATTGCTTCAGAACGCGTTGAAAATAATTTTGGTGGGTACTAGAAATATTCTAAGCCCACATAAATATTTTCAATTCGAACGAACGCTGAAAAATGTCGTCGTGAATAGTGAAATGCACTGATTGGTTGCTTTTTGGGAAAATATCTAAAGGGGATCTTTCCAAAAGATCTAGGGATGACATGGATGGATTGGGAGGCCCTCATGGGGGCCCCCCAAGGGGTGTGGCCGGCCACACTTGGGGCTCCACCTTGGAGTCCCTCTTGTTCCTTGGTTTTCACTCTTATGCCCTTGAGGAAGGACTTCATTCATGTGCATTTTGGGTTTTTGTGTTAAACTACCCTACCCCTTGGGATTTCATATAAATAGAGGTGGAGGGGCAGCCCTCCACACTCATCCCTTGCTCTCATACACATGCCATGACTTGTCTGGCTTCTCCCTCCCTCCCAGCGAAATAGTTTCGTAGAGCCGAAAGGCTGTCTGGGTTCCGGCAGGAACTAGTTCTGGACGGCGCAGCCCTGCCGGGTAGCTGACACCGTATGTGTGCAGCCCCGTAGAGAGATTGTAGTTTCGATCTTTTGCCCGAGGGGCTGTTCGAGTATCCTCCCGAAGGGCTGTCCAAGTTACCGTTCGAGTTTCGAGGATCCTCCCGAAGGGCTGTCTGCGACATCGTCCGGGGGACTGTCTGACCGCCTCCCGAAGGGCTGTCCGGAGAGGGAGTACATCCTCGCGGTTGGGAGGTTGTAAATCCTAGCTGCGGGGATCTGCACCGACGATCTCCATCGACTCTTCTTCCGCTACGCTTCGAGTCGGTATGGATCAGATCAAACCTTGTATGTAGTCTCCATAGTGGTCCTGGGCGTGCTCGCTATACCGAAATTTTTGTTTTCTGTCGCGTTCCCCTACAGTCACCTGGCCGCTCCTGGATCCATCTTCTTCCTGCCTCCCTTCTCCCGACTGCATCTTATTTTCCACTTCCTTCAGACCCCCTCCCTTCATGGCCTTCACGATCCCCCATGCAAACGCGTCTCAAAGTAGCGCGGTCGCCTGTTGCTCTGCCCTCGCTTGAATTTAGGTAAGAACAACAGTAGATCTATGTGGACTTCGGCGGCGCCGTCGGAGGATGGGTAGACCCTAGGAAACCCTAGGGGAAAAACATTTCGTGTATAATTTTTTATGATAGATGGTTGATATTCAAGTCAGGCAACCATAATACACCATACATTTCGGACAAAGGGAGTATTTCACCTTTAAATTCTCAGGGAGTTGCTACATGTGTAAAGTACACATGCACAAGTGTACCTGCGGGGAAGGATGTGCTCTCTTCCAGCACAAGGGAGTATTCCATCTTCTATACACACGAAAAGAGTTTTATTTATAAAGCAAGAATATACATTTTGTCAATAAGAAAGTGGTATTTCCATAAAGCAATGTTGATTCTATGGCTACATGGAGATGGGCAACATATGCCTTTACTTGGGTTGTGTGATTCACCCTGTCTGTAGCTCCAAATAGACTCCCTTTTGGTGGCATATTTTTATTTGAACTCTAATGGGTTGGTGCATTCATGTTGATATTTGTGCAACATGTTTTGCGTTAAAAAAGAGGGTGACACAAAGGGAATCGCAAATTGTGCAAGCCAATGAACGCTGACATTGTAGCCACTCGGTCCACTAAGCTATTACTAGTAGAACGCATGTGCGTTGCTATGGGCTACAATGCATATAAATGAATCGAACAAATGATTAAGATCGTCTTCAAAGTCGAAGATCATTTTTTCCTCATACCCCCTCCATTTTTATTTTGTCTACGCCTAAGTGCAATCCCGGATACCAAGGAGGGCTCTGGTGAGAATTTTTTGGACTGGTTTGCCCCTGCTTTGTTGTTAATTGTGTGTTGGGAACCGATGCTCAATAAGCTTCCAAAAATTCAACCGTCTCAACGGTCCGGGCTTCCCAAATGCAAACCATATATGAGGGAGAAATGTGCTTGTCTAGACTATCCATCATGTTGTCTCCAAGACATGGGTCCAACACAAAAACCCCACCCCACGACACACCATTCCCTTTTCCTGCCGAACCCCTTCCCTCCCTCTCAGTTTCCCGCCATAGCGGGACATTTCTCGCTAGAGCCCTCTCCTTTAAAACCGGATATCTCCTTCACCATGACGCCCTCTCTTCTTTAAAATGTACTTCCCCATGGACCGGCAAGGAGGAGTCCCCCGCCAAGCGCCCTGCTCTCCACCCTGATCCACTACAACCATCAAGGGGGAGGAGGTGTGCGCCGCCCGTGACCCCCCTCCCCCCCGTGCCGCCAAAAGTGTAATCTCGACAGTGAAAAACACATTTTCTAAAAGCCTAATCTCAATAGCAAAAAACATCAGAAAAGGATTTAGGCATGCACACAACTTAATTAGTCCTAGCAAACCTATAACACTAGTGGTTTTCAAATCATATTTTGTTTTAGATTGTCATTAAACCCGATACTAAAAATGACAAACTAAATAGGAACTCAGACATATGTACGTGCGTTTGTATGCACAAAATGCAAGTAAATGAATCAATCAGTTTATCTAAGGACATGCCTAACGTATGTCATCTTTATCAATTTGTTTAGTAAATACTATGGGATCGGTCGCTAGAATAGTTGTTGTGCCAACTGAATTCCATGTGTGTCTTCTTCCTCTCTTCTTCGTCCTCCTCCTCCTGCTCATGCAAGCCTCCCTCTTGACGCCGGCCTAACCATTATCTTCTTCCTCTCCTTCGGCCTCCTCCTCCCGCTCCACCGGCCTAACCGTAGTCCCATGTATTCTTTGAGCCGATATCGAGGCTCATCAGCCGAGGCCGATGGTCATCGTGACTTCATATTATAGAGTTGTAGATGTCCTTAACATGACTGAAATTGATTGACCATTGGCAGAACTGCCCTTAATATTTTGGGAGGACTAATGGTTTCGGTATGTTCCTTTAGCCACTCGGTTTTTGGGACTTGTACAACATAGTTAATGAGCAAGGCAGGACTGGTTGATATCTAGGATGCCAACGGATTTGGCCCGGTAGAAGGAGCAACAACGATGAGTTGATGCAATGGTGGCATGCATTGGAAAGTGTTGCTCAGATCGTTGTAAGGACCAGATTGTTTGGGAATATATGAGGCCAAGTGTTGATCACTCTTCTGAACTTTGTACGAGACCTGAACTATTTAGTGTAGAGTGCAAGTAACACCTTATTTTCTTTTCATGGGGTCTCTCCTCTCAACCCTCGGCTCTCCTAGATTAGATGATGAAGCTCTCATTGTTGCAATGGTGGTTTCTGCTACTAATCGAACAGAGGGGCCATCACATTTGCGCTCCTCTTAAGTCTTGCACTTCTTCTCGAGCTCTGGTCTATGCCTAATATCACATAGGGGCATCTCTAACAGAAGCCCTAGAAGGCTTTAACTCTTATTCAAAAGATTCTTTTTGAGGAGTTCAACCCTTGTCTAACCTAATCCGAATACATTCAACTACCAAAAACTTCAGAAGTGTCGTTTGATGCTTTAGTTTCTCGAGGATAAAAGACCTTCAAGCTTGTCAAGACCAGGGCACCGCTCGACCAAACCGCGGCTTCATTCTTCATATCCATTTCTCCAGTGGAGGCTGGGAGCTATCTAGTCGTGTACTTGATTTAGACACCATAACTATGGCATGCAATTGGTCCAACAGACCACAAACCAATTCAGCAATCTATATCGAAAGAGCATAACCACGCAGAATAGAACCAACCCCACCTTACTGTTTTATGGTCATAGCTAGTGCTCAAATGCTTGCTTTTTAGGAACGAACTTTCAAATCCTAAAACGCAAATGCTTTTCAACTTGTTGACGTGTCGAGGTGTCATATTTTCCCAGAACTATTGACAATGTCTGCATGACATTGCACAAATCTGGTGATGAGGCGTTGTTGAGACCTTACGGAGAAGAAATCATTTTGAAGCATTACAGAGAACAGTCGATATTAGCCACCATTTTAACCGGCGACGTATAACAGATAACAATTCACACCGACGGGTGGACAAGCCATGTCATGCATCAGTTTGATAATCACTACACTACACGGTGCTTTCTGCCTGAAAGAAAGTGTACCATAGCAATGACTTCACCCTGCACATTGTGTTCCATTGTAAAATTACACCCCCATGCCATGATATTCACAAGAACAACATGCACACACAAATGCAGCTAACTGAACATTTGTATACGCCAACTAAAATCACATTGATTTTATTTGGTCAGAAGCACCACCAGTTCATCGGACTTTGTGGAAACATTATGTGGCCAAACAGAGCATAGTTCGTATGTCACTGTGCATGCAACCAAATGAATGACGGTATATTGTAATAGGAACAGAAAAGAGGATCCTGGCTATTACATGCATGTAAGACTCAACAAAGAACGGAACAACAAATCATTTGCAGCCAAGCATTATTACATCAGGGATCTCTTGGCTAGCAACCTCTAACAAACAAAAGAGCCATCATAATTCATTACAGCATCAACAACAGTTCATATTGCACTCCAATAATCAAAAGATAATATATATACATAAGAATAAGCACATACACCTTACCTATAGTGAATGTCATTTGAATTAACCCATAGATCCATTTGAATAATGCATCGAGGCTCATGAACAAGTGCGAGCAAAACCGATATCTGACAAAGTAAAAGAATCATGCCACATATTTCAACCATATTGCATAGGAGAGCGAGAGGAACATACCTCTCCGCGGCTTGCCAATCAATTATAGATGCAACTCTTGTCCATCTGTGTGTTCTCTATCCAAAGAGTCTTGGCCTCCTTGGTTCTTGCGAGTACCAGCGTTGGGGAACCAAACCCGCATACGACGCGGCCTACCGAGGCAGTTACTCCTGCCCATAGGCCCCCAAATGAGGCGGGAAGGCTGGCCCGCTTAGGCGTCGGGGTGATGGCGGTAAAGCAGGGGCAGGGAGCGCTCCGGAGCAAGAAATCCATTCTTTCAATTTAAAATCATTTTCACCTTATATTTTTTACAGCATTCTCTTCGACAAGTTTCCGCAACCTACAATTTTACTCTTGCAACAGAAAATAAAGAACGATTGTAGAGAAAAAAGAATCTTGTTTCTTTACCTCTTGTTGTTACTTCGCTCACTGGAAGCTACACACCTGTTGTTTTGGCTGTGTCAGTACATCATGAGGAACATTAACTGCCTAGGAAACTTCATGTTTCTTTCTCTTTCATCTGAGACAAAAAAATCAATAGAATCAATCTATATGTATACTACTTGTAGGTAATTTCCTACTCCATGCTTTTGAAATCCTGAACGTTTGCAAGGTAGTCTATTTGTTTTCAGAAATGGGTAGCTAGCCAGGTGATCAATCTCTAATTGCTTATAACCCAACCTGATTAAAAAGCAAGTTCATGTTTTTTTCCAAAGTGCTAGATACAGTTGACACGGAATAACAAACTTTAAATCAAAAAACACAACCACTAAAAAAGCAAGCAATCACCTCATACATGAGAGAAAAGGTGAATGTCCTTTGAAGCTCCAGTATTTACAAAGTTCACTAAATTGCATCAAATCCACATAAGGAGGAAGAAGGCACCGTGTTTCTCTAGATTCTCAGGACGGGGAAGATAGCAATAGGAGGAGGGTTCGCGACCAAAGGGCCCTCATCATCAGCATCGGCCACCGCTCATTGGAGACGACCACCGCATCAGACCCCACCGCTGGTATCCGCTCCATGGTCCATGTCGTCCTCCGACGTCGGGCACACACAGGCAGCTCACGGAGGAGGGGAGGCGACGGTGATGGGTTAAGGAGGAGGACGGAGACGGCGTGAGGAGGAGGCCATCGCAGCCTCGCCTGGGAGGCACTGCGTCGGCCTGAGGTGGAGAGCCGGATCCGGTGGCTCGCAAAGGAGGGTTGTTGGCATCCCACACGGGGCGGCCATCAGTGACCCATGCAACGACGACCTCGATCTGCATGAATCCGGCTCCGAGGACCTCTGTCTGGCAGTCGTCGGGCAACGGGGCAAGCCGGGGTGGGGATTCATGAATTTATCATTGAAAAAGTCTGCAGGGATGGCAACCTCTTTCGTTCCAAAAATACCGGTCGGGCTAGTGATTTCCTTCGTTCTGAAAATCTGTTTTTTGTTTTCTACTAAAATAAATTAAATTGCACTATTGAGAGGGATAGATTGATTTAAATAAGTTAGGAAAGTTAGATACGTAATTTTTTATATGTTAGGAAAGTATTGGTTTGTAATAAAAGAGAGGGATCGGTTGACCTGGATCAGTTAGGAAAGTTATTATTTATTTCCTTATATCATGATAAATGTTTATTATTCATGCTAGAATTGTACTAACCAGAAACTTAGTACATGTGTGAATACATAGACAAACAGAGTGTTACTAGTATGACTCTACTTGACTAGCTCATTAATCAAAGATGGTTAAGTTTCCTAGCCATGGACAAAGAGTTGTCATTTGATGAACGGTATCACATCATTAGAGAATGATGTGTGATGGAGTCCTGGATTAGGGGGTATCCGGATAGCCGGACTATATCCTTTGGCCGGACTATTGGACTATGAAGATACAAGATTGAAGACTTCGTCCCGTGTCCGAATGGGACTCTCCTTGGCGTGGAAGGCAAGCTTGGCAATACGGATATGTAGATCTCCTTCCTTGTAACCGACTCTGTGTAACCCTAGCCCCCTCCGGTGTCTATATAAACCGGAGGGTTTTAGTCCGTAGAACAACAATCATACCATAGGCTAGCTTCTAGGGTTTAGCCTCTTCGATCTCGTGGTAGATCAACTCTTGTACTACTCATATAATCAAGAACAATCAAGCAGGACGTAGGGTATTACCTCCATCAAGAGGGCCCGAACCTGGGTAAACATCGTGTCCCCTGCCTCTTGTTACCATCCGCCTTAGACGCACAGTTCGGGACCCCCTACCCGAGATCCGCCGGTTTTGACACCGACATTGGTGCTTTCATTGAGAGTTCCTCTGTGTCGTCAGTGTTAGACTGGATGGCTCCTTCAATCATAGATAGCGATGCAGTCCGGGGTGAGACTTTTCTCCTCGGACAGATCTTTGTATCCGGCGGCTCCGCGCTGCGGGCCAACTCGTTTGGCCATCTGTAGCAGATCAAGAGTTACGCCCCTGACCATCAGGTCAAATTGGGAAGCTTAAACTATACATCCGACATCCACGGAGACTTGATCTTCGACGGATTTGAGCCCCTGCCGAGTGCGCCGCACGGTCACGATGAGCATGATTTAGCTCTACCATCGGACAATGTTCAGGAGACCGCACCGGCAACCGCTCCGACCATCAATTCGGAGCCAATCGCGCCATCCATGGACGGGTGGATAGACCCCGCCATGGAGGCCGTATTCTCAGCGGCGATCGAGCCGAGTATCGACCTTACCCTTCATGGGAGCCGTGACGCCAAACTACCAGACTCTTCCCCGGCCATGGTCTCCGAACCGCCCACGCCCGTGCCTATCGAATCCGACTGGGCACCGATCATGAAGTTCACCTCCGCAGATATCTTTCAGCACTCACTCTTCGGCGACATACTGAATTCATTAAAGTCTCTCTCCTTGTCAGGAGAGTCCTGGCCGAACTATGTCCGGCAGGATTGGGATGCGGATGACGAAGAAATTCGCCACCCACCCACCACCCACTTAGTAGCCACTGTCGACGATTTAACCGACACGCTCAACTTCGACTCCGAAGACATCGACGGTATGGACGACGATGCAGGAGACGAACAGGAGCCACTGCCCACAGGGCACTGGACGCCCACTTCATCATATGATGTATACATGGTGGACACACCCAAAGAAAATGACGACGAGGAAGGGAAGGACGCAACGAAGGATCGTTCCCTCGAGAAGCAGTCAAAGCGGCGGCGTAAGCGCTGCCCCAAATCCCGCCTCGGCAGAAACAGTGATCATATAGACCCAGCGATAGAGTAGGGTGAGCCATCGGACGACAAACACGGCATTGAACCACTGTCCGACCACGGTAATACGGAGAATCAAACCGAACAACCCGACTCCGGCGAAGATAATAGTCCGGATTACATCACACCAGACAGGCACCCGGAGAAACAGAATACCCATCAAAGGCTTGTTGCCACTGCGAGGAGTCTAAAAAAGCAGAAGCAAAGGCTCAGGGCTGCACAAGACACACTGAGAATTAGATGGAGTGAAGTACCCAACACTGCAGCAAAATACGGTGGTAGTCGCCACACAAAGAGCTACCCGAAGCGAAAGCTGCTACTTGAATTTGATAAGGAGGCCTTAGATCCCCCGCAATCAAAAAACAAGACAGCCATCCGGTCGGATAGACGACCTCATGGCCAACATAGAGCGGCAAACGACGCCGCACACAAGCCAGTACGCGATCCATGTGAGGGCTCACATCAAAAGGACGGCGCAACCAGATCCTTCTACGGGCCAAGCAAGCGCGCTCCAACACGCAATGCAACACAACAAAAATCCGAACATCACGGTACACCCAAATACAGGGGTGCCGCACACCCCCTATGTTTCACCGATGAGGTGCTGGACCATGAATTTCCAGAGGGATTCAAACCCGTAAACATAGAAGCGTACAACGGAACGACAGACCCTGGGATCTGGTTTGAGGACTACATCCTCCATATTCACATGGCTCGAGGAGACGATCTCCACTCCATCAAGTACTTACCCCTCAAGCTCAAAGGGCCAGCTCGGCACTGGCTTAAAAGCCTCCCCGAAAACTCCATTGGAAGCTGGGAAGAGCTCGAAGATGCTTTTCGGGCAAATTTTCAAGGGACCTATGTCCGACCACCGGATGTAGACGATTTAAGTCATATAACTCAATAGCCCGAAGAGTCAACCCGAAAGCTTTGGAACAGGTTTCTCACTAAAAAGAACCAAATAGTCGTCTGTCCGGACGCCGAAGCCTTAGCAGCTTTCAAGCACAGCGTTCGATACGAATGGCTTGCCAGACACTCGGCCAAGAAAAGCCGAGAACAATGGCATAGTCGACTGTCCGGACGCCGAAGCCTTATCAACTTTCAAGCACAACGTTCGAGACAAATGGCTTGCCAGACACCTCAGCCAAGAAAAGCCGAGAACAATGGCAGCATTAACAAGCCTCATGACCCGCTTTTGCGCGAGCGAGGACAGCTGGTTAGCCCGATGCAGCACCAGCGACCCAAGTACGCCGAAGTCAGGGATGGAAACGGGAAACCACGACGCAGCAAAAACAAGCACCGAAATAAAGAAGACAACCCAAAGAGCATGGTGGTAAACGCCGAATTCAGAAGCTCTCGGCCAAGTCAGCAAAAGCTGCCCTCCAAAGGCAACAGAGACAAACTGTCCAGCCTAAACAAGATTCTGGACAAAATATGCCAGATCCACAACACCCCCGATAAACCTGCAAATCATACCCATAGAGAATGTTGGGTCTTCAAGCAGTCCGGCAAGCTCAACGCCGAACACAAGGGGCAGGATACACCAAGCGAAGACGAGGACGAGCCTCGCAAGCAAAGCACTGGGGAACAGAAGAAATTCTCACTAGAAATCAATACAGTAAACGTGTTACATGTGATGAAGGGGAGAAACAAAGCAGCACTCCTAGAGACACATGCCCCAGGGCCTATCACCGCAGAGTTCTGCCATTGGTCGTCCCAACCGATCACCTTTGACCATCGGGATTACTCGGCAAGTATCCGGCATGCAGGATGGGCTGCCTTGGTGTTAGACCCGATAATTGACGGATACCACTTCACACGAGTCCTGATGGACGGCGAAACTAGTTTAAACCTGATATATCAGGACACAGTCCACAAAATGAGGATAGACCCAACAAAAATTAGCCATAGCAATACTACCTTTAAATGAGTAACGCCAGGCCCAGAAGCCCATTGCACGGGCTCCCTGATACTAGAGGTTATATTCGGCTTTCCCGATAACTTCCACAGTGAAAAGTTAACCTTCCACATCGCTCCGTTCCAAAGTGGCTATCAAGCACTACTCGGACGCGAAGCTTTCACTCGCTTTAAAGCAATACCGCATTACGCTTCTCTCATGCTTAAGATGCCCGATCCACGTGGCATCATTACAGTAAATGGAAATATTGAGCGCTCCTTGCGCGCGGAAGACCGTGCGGCCGCCTTGGCAGCCGCACACTAGACGGCCTCACCAACTAGAGCATCTGACAGGTCATTAAGACCACGGACACGGTTAGACGAGTCCGGTGCGGCTATATACAATTGATACATGTTTGATGGCTATACCCCTATAACAATACAAGGGGCTCAACGCGTGTAAACAAGTGACAATTAGGCTCAACCTTACTTATCTTGAACTGTACATGGTTTATTTAGTATAACCTACCTTTTTGCACGACAACTTTTCAACTAAGTTCCTCTCTTTTACAGATGATCATCGTGCTACACCCGTCCAGGATACGGCACAACGGAGACACAGGCGCAGACGTGCAGCAGGGACCCGTTCCAAGGATTCTTTTTAGAATTAAGACCCTGCGTAAACCTTTTTTACTGTCTCTTGTTGATACACATCCCCCGGATTCTCAGCACAATTGAGAAGGATGCTGACATATTGGCATGTGGCCACGTCAGAATATTGCACGTACCTGGACACTAGGGGCTTATTACAAAGGGCACTGTTTAGGCCCGGTTTACATCATAAAGACCGAATACCTTAGGGAGTGTTTGGTGTCGCGAGTTTGGCCTTATATGCATCAGCTCCGAATCATGTCTTTGGTCAAATGTTGGGTTTGCTCGGCTCCTGTGTTTTGTTGCCTTACGTTCCGCTCTATCGGCTAAGGCGGCACCAGGAGAACTACTGCGATTGTGCCCTGGTTCATCCGGACGAGCACCTCAGTAGAGAAAGCCAAAAACTGACTGTCATGATATAATGTGAGACTGGTCAACCACTCGATGACCTAGCGGAATCTTCGGGATTCCTCCACCTTAACGAAGGGCCATTTCCTGGCAAGGCATGTACGCGCCCCGAATTCGGATGAGCGCGGAGCCACCAGGGGCTATATAGTAGCCGCACTGTCAAACTCCTCCGGCTAAGTGAAAGTGTTAAAGCATTATAGTCCGATTGCCTAGTTCGTTGTGCTATCACCTCCTTAATGGACCAAGACGTTGGATCAAGTGTGAAAATGCGTCTTCTGCGAAAACCCCCGCATTATATGCATGGGGGCTGAAGCCGACGACTGCCATCTTTCAGGTTATATACATATATACCTAAACGGCCGCACAGGAGGCATCATAGTACTTTCGGGCAAAAGTATAAATACAGCCTTGATAAACTCAATAAAACATTGTTTTTACAATGGGAATACATATCACTTAAACATAATATTCTTCGAGCACTGAGCCTCTATCAAACGAGCGCCTTCAAGAACTTCTTCAAAGTAGTGCTCGGCAGCCACTCGGCCTATGGCCGAACCCTGTGCCGCAACAGTGGTGGCATCCATCTCCGCCCAGTATGTTTTGACACGGGCAAGGGCCATCCGCGAGCCTTCTATGCACGCCGACCTCTTTACAGCATCGATGCGTGGCACAACACCAAGGAATTGTTGCACTAAGCTAAAGTAGCTATTCGTCCTTGGCCCTCCTGGCCACATATGATCCACAACAGACCTCATGACAAGTCCGGATAATCTATGGAGCTCGGCCCAACCGGTCAATCGCTCATTCAGCAACAGCGGACGGACTGGAGCGTGAAACTGTGACCAGGACAACTTCTCCACTTCAGGACCTTTCTGATCCTTGAAGTACTCGGCCGCATCAATAGCACTTGCAGCCAAATCCATGTACTCGTCCGCAGAACTCCATAGCCGGTCCAGAGGAGCATATGTCGGATCTCCGAACTTAGTCCGCAACAAGAAGGGCTTCCCAGAAACGATATCCGCAGCTTGATTCAGATCCTCCTTGGTCGCTCTAATTTTGGAGCGGGCTTCCTTGGCAGCCACCCGGGCCTTTTCCAAGTCCGTCGCCTTCGCCCAGTTTTCTTCTTCAAGAAGTCGATAACGGTCAGCATCATCTTTTAACTCCATGGCCATCTTGGCAATCTTTTCTTTGCTCTCGCAATGTGCGGCCTGTTCGGCCCTTAACTCTTCGGCCGCCTTTAAAGCGGCCGAATTGCTACTCCTTGCTTGCTCCTTGGCTCGGGCAAGCTCTTCCCGAAGGGTCTCCACGGTGGCAGCTCCATCTGCAGTCACAACATATTAAAGATACTGGCATCATGCTGCTCTTATTATGTGACAATCACCAGAAAAATCACCTACCCTGTGCCTCGTCAAGCCGCTTATTGACAAGCACGATGTCGGCATCTGCCGCATCCAACTACCGCTTTAGTTCGGCAAACCCATCAGTCCGGCTAGCCACCGGAGCTTCAACCACCTGCACATAAAGGCGGTCTGGTTATTACCTGGGACTATGATCCTCTGTTTGCCACCGTTTTCGACGAAAAACATAGTCTCAAGGGCTACTATCTACATAGGGCACATCTAAAAATATGCGGTACTGTCAAAAATGTACATCATTTCGCGTACCTCAAAGCCCGTAAGTAGACTCATAAAGGCTTCATGCAACCCGCTTTCGCGGACGAAATCCTTTCAATCACCGTACCCATCAATGTGCGGTGCTCTTCTGAGATAGCCGCTTGCTCTAGCAGATCCCTCAGTACGTCCGACCGCACACCAAACGGTGCCGGACTCTTTTGATTGCTCTCTTCAAGAGCCGGATACTGAGGACTTCGGGTGGCCATAGGATTACCTTCTGGCCTTGCCGGATCAAGAGAAACCCTCCGTGATGACACCTCGGGGCTGCCCGCCTCATGATGCAGTATGGCAAGTGGAGGCGTTTCGCTCTCCATCATCTCTGGAAGAAGATCCCCTGAAGATGAGCTCTGCCGAGAAGGGCTAAGATCCGAACTGCAAGATAAATGCCTCGGTTATTTTCCTTAGAGGTAAAGCGAGATATTTTCATTTACCCTTTTACTTACAGCTCGGTGGAGGCTGATCCCCTTGAGGGTATAGTATGGCCAGGGTATCCCCCAGGGCAGGACCCTCCGGCGGAGATTTCTTCCCCCGTTTGGAGACCGTTCTCTCCGGGTCCTCAGAGGCGGTTCTCTTCCGTCCCTGGGGAGAGGAAGTTTCAGTTCCTCCCCCCGGCTAACCTCCTTCGCGGAGGCGCTAGCCTCCTTGTTCCCCCCTTTATCTTCTCCTGAGGGCGCTTGATAAGGCGCGATCTCCAGCATCCTGGTTAGCACAGGATTTGGTGAGGTCTTAGGGAGGGGGGCCGAACACCTGATCAACTTTGCCTTCGCTATCCAATCCTGGGTCAAAGAGCGGCTTTTTTAGGGCAATGTTACGATAAATAAACGGGCAGTGTGTTCGGATGCGGCGCTACTCACTTGGGTATCCGGGCGATTGGACCTGCATCCTCAGTGATGTCCGGACACATTATTTGTGGTCCGAAGAACAATTTGTACATCTCTTCGTGCGTCATGCCGAGGAAATGTTGAATAGCTCGCGGTCCTTCCGGGTTGAATTCCCACATGCGAAGGGCCCGGTGTTTGCAAGGCTGGACTTGACGTACTAGCATGACTTGCACTACCATAACCAGACTGAAATCTCTCTCAAAGAGATCTCGGATACGGCTTTGCAGTATTGGCACGTCCTTGGCTGGACCCCAGCTCAGCCCCCTGCTGATCCATGACATCAGTTGTGGTGGGGGGCCTGAGCGAAAGGTGGGGGCAGCTACCCACTTGGCACTTCGAGGAGCTGTGATGTAGAACCACTCCCGCTGCCACAATCCGGACACCTCTGGGAAGTAACCCTCAAGCCATGGAGCGTCAGCAATTTTGCTTATTGAAGCGCCTCTGCACGCTGCGTGCTGCCCCTCGATCATCTTCGGCTTCACATCGAAGGTCTTGAGCCACAGGCCGAAGTGAGGGGTAGTGCGGAGGAAGGCCTCACATACGACAATAAATGTGGAGATGTGAAGAAGGGAATCCGGGGCCAGATCGTGAAAATCTAGCCCGTAATAGAACATAAGACCCCTAACTAAGGGATCCAGAGCGAGGCCTAGTCCTCGGAGGAAGTGGGAGACGTACACGATGCTCTCGTTGGGTTCGGGAGTAGGGATGACTTGCCCTCGGGCAGGCAGCCGATGCGAAATTTCGGCGGTCAGATATCTGGCCTCTCTCAACTTCTTGATGTCCTCCTCCGTGATGGATGAAGGCATCCACCGACCTTGAAGGTTGGATCCGGACATAGTTGAAGGTCCAAAGTGCCTAAACCTGAGCTTTGTGTGTTGGAACTCGAGGCGGGAGGCGGATTCGATTAAGATCGAGAGGAAAAGGCCCTGTCCCCTTTATAAAGAGGGTGAATATCAAGCGTCCTCCTCATAGCCGTTTGGGACTTGCCTAAGATCTAGGAGTCCTACCAATAGGCACGGTTGGGTTACCGACGCCCGTATTGATGAGAATCCCGTAATAAAGGGGACACGATCTCTGCTACGACAAGACGTGCCAAGGAAACCGCCTCACGAAACACGCTGAGATTGGTTATGAAAAATGATTCGAATAAAGACCTGGCTGTGGTGTGATGTTACACTGTGAAATGCATCGACAGATTAGATTTGTGAAAATATTATTCTCTCTACGGTTGTATGTGGAACTTGATTTGTAGAGCCGGACACGATCCTTGTGTTCAAAATCTTCTATGAAGTATTCGGAGGAGGAACCCGCCTTGCAATGCCGAAGACAATCTGCGCATCAGACTCATCGTCATTGAAGCCTGGTTCAGGGGCTACTGAGGGAGTCATGGATTAGGGGGTATCCGGACAGCCGGACTATATCCTTTGGCCGCACTATTGGACTATGAAGATACAAGATTGAAGACTTCGTCCCGTGTCCGGATGGGACTCTCCTTGGCGTGGAAGGCAAGCTTGGCAATACAGATATGTAGATCTCCTTCCTTGTAACCGACTCTGTGTAACCCTAGCCCCCTCCGGTGTCTATATAAACCGAAGGGTTTTAGTCCGTAGAACAACAATCATACCATAGGCTAGCTTCTAGGGTTTAGCCTCTTCGATATCATGGTAGACCAACTCTTGTACTACTCATTGTTGGGGAACGTTGCAGAAAATTAAAATTTTTCCTACGGTTTCACCAAGATCCATCTATGAATTCATCTAAGCAACGAGTCAAGGGAGAGAGTTTGCATCTACATACCACTTGTAGATCACGAGCGGAAGCTTGCCAAGGGGATGGTGATGATGGAGTCATACTCGAACGTGATTCGGATCACCGATGTCCAAGTGCTGAACGGACAGCACCTCCGCGTTCAACACACCTACGGGACGGGGACGTCTCCTCCTTCTTGATCCAGCAAGGGGGAAGGAGAGGTTGAGGAAGATTGCTCCAACGGCAGCACGACGGCGTGGTGCAGTTGACGCGGCAGTATTCCGACAGGGCTTCGCCAAGCACGTACGGAGGAGGAGAGGTGTTGGGGAGGGGAGGGGCTGCGCCTTGGCTTGTGGTGTGTTGCAGCCCTCCCCTCACCCCTCTATATATAGGGGAAAGGGCAAGGGGGGCCGGCCCTCTAGGGAAAACCCTAAGGGGGGCGGCGGCCAAGGGGTGGGGGGCTTGCCCCCCAAGCAAGGGGGTGCGCCCCCTTTAGGGTTTCCCCCCCAACCCTAGGCGCATGGGACCAAGGGGGGGGGGCGCCAAGCCCACTAGGGGCTGGCTGCTATCCCTATGCAGCCCAAGTGCCCCCCTCGGGAGGGGTGGTCCCTCCCGGTGGACCCCCGGAACCTTCCCGGTGGTCCGGTACAATACCGGTATGACCCCGAAACTTTCCGGTGCCCGTTTAACAACTTCCCATATATAAAACTTTACCTCCGGACCATTCCGGACTCCTCGTGACGTCCGGGATCTCATCCGGGACTCCGAACAACATTCAGTAGTCACATACTAGTCTTCCTAACAACCCTAGCGTCACCGAACCTTAAGTGTGTAGACCCTACGGGCTCGGGAGACATGCAGACATGACCGAGACCACTCTCGGGCAATAACCAACAACGGGGTCTGGATACCCATGTTGGCTCCCACTTGCTCCTCGATGATTTCATCGGTTGAACCACGATGTTGAGGATTCGATCAATCCCTGTATACAATTCCCTTTGTCAATCGGTACGTTACTTGCCCGAGACTCGATCGTCGGTATCCCAATACCTTGTTCAGTCTCGTTACCGGCAAGTCACTTTACTCGTACCGTAATGCATGATCCCGTGGCCAACACCTTGGTCACCTTGAGCTCATTATGATGATGCATTACCGAGTGGGCCCAGAGATACCTCTCCGTCATACGGAGTGACAAATCCCAGTCTCGATCAGCATAAAACAATAGATACTTTCGGAGATACCTGTAGTGCACCTTTATAGTCACCCAGTTACGTTGTGACGTTCGATACACCCAAAGCATTCCTATGGTATCCAGGAGTTACACGCTCTCATGGTCAAAGGAAGAGATACTTGACATTGGCAAAGCTCTAGCAAACGAACTACACGATCTTTGTGCTATGCTTAGGATTGGGTCTTGTCCATCACATCATTCTCCTAATGATGTGATCCCGTTATCAACGACATCCAATGTCCATAGCCAGGAAACCATGACTATCTGTTGATCACAACGAGCTAGTCAACTAGAGGCTCACTAGGGACATATTGTGGTCTATGTATTCACACGTGTATTACGATTTTCGGATAATACAGTTATAGCATGAATAAAAGACTATTATCATGAACAAAGAAATATAATAATAACACTTTTATTATTGCCTCTAGGGCATATTTCCAACAGTCTCCCACTTGCACTAGAGTCACTAATCTAGTTACATTGTGATGAATCGAACACCCATAGAGTTCTGGTGTTGATCATGTTTTGCTTGCGAGAGAGGTTTAGTCAACGGATCTGCGACATTCAGATCCGTATGTACTTTGCAAATTTCTATGTCTCCATCTTGAACATTTTCACGGATGGAGTTGAAACGACGCTTGATGTGCCTGGTCTTCTTGTGAAACCTGGGCTCCTTGGCAAGGGCAATAGCTCCAGTGTTGTCACAGAAGAGTTTGATTGGCCCCGACGCATTGGGTATGACTCCTAGGTCGGTGATGAACTCCTTCACCCAAATAGCTTCATGCGCTGCCTCCGAGACTGCCATGTACTCCGCTTCACATGTAGATCCCGCCACGACGCTCTGCTTGCAGCTGCACCAGCTTACTGCTCCACCATTCAACATATACACGTATCCGGTTGGTGACTTAGAGTCATCCAGATCTGTGTCGAAGCTAGCGTCGACGTAACCCTTTACGACGAGCTCTTCGTCACCTCCATAAACGAGAAACATGTCCTTTGTCCTTTTCAGGTACTTCAGGATATTCTTGACCGCTGTCCAGTGTTCCTTGCCGGGATTACTCTGGTATCTTGCTACCAAACTTACGGCAAGGTTTACATCAGGTCTGGTACACAACATGGCATACATAATAGATCCTATGGTTGAAGCATAGGGGATGACACTCATCTCTTCTTTATCTTTTGCCGTGGTCGGTGACTGAGCTGAGCTTAATCTCACACCTTATAACATAGGCAAGAACCCTTTCTTGGACTCATCCATTTTGAACTTTTTCAAAATCTTATCAAGGTATGTGCTTTGTGAAAGACCTATGAGGCGTCTCGATCTATCTCTATAGATCTTGATGCCTAATATATAAGCAGCTTCTCCAAGGTCCTTCATTGAAAAACATTTGTTCAAGTAGGCCTTAATGCTGTCCAGAAATTCTATATTATTTCCCATCAAGAGTATGTCATCCACATATAATATGAGAAATGCTACAAAGCTCCCACTCACTTTCTTGTAAACGCAGGCTTCTCCATAAGTCTGCATAAACCCAAACGCTTTGATCATCTCATCAAAGCGAATATTCCAACTCCAAGATGCTTGCACCAGCCCATAAATGGATCGCTGGAGCTTGCATACTTTGTTAGCATTCTTAGGATCGACAAAACCTTCCGGCTGCATCATATACAGCTCTTCCTTAAGATGCCCGTTAAGGAATGCCGTTTTGACGTCCATCTGCCATATCTCATAATCATAGTATGCGGAAATTGCTAACATGATTCGGACGGACTTAAGCTTCGCTACGGGAGAGAATGTCTCATCGTAGTCAATCCCTTGAACTTGTCGATAACCCTTAGCGACAAGTCGAGCTTTATAGATGGTGACATTACCATCCGCGTCCGTCTTCTTCTTAAAGATCCATTTGTTTTCTATCGCTCGCCGATCATCGGGCAAGTCAGTCAAAGTCCATACTTTGTTTTCATACATGGATTCTATCTCGGATTTCATGGCTTCTAGCCATTTGTTGGAATCTGGGCCCGCCATCGCTTCTTCATAGTTCGAAGGTTCACCGTTGTCTAACAACATGATTTCCAGGACAGGGTTGCCGTACCACTCTGGTGCGGAACGTGTCCTTGTGGACCTACGAAGTTCAGTAGCAACTTGATCCGAAGTACCTTGATCATCATCATTGGTTTCCTCTTCAGTTGGTGTGGGCATCACAGGAACATTTTCCTGAGCTGCACCACTTTCTCGTTCGAGAGGTAGTACTTCATCGAGTTCTACTTTCCTCCCACTTACTTCTTTCGAGAGAAACTCTTTTTCCAGAAAGCATCCGTTCTTGGCAACAAAGATCTTGCCCTGGGATCTTAAGTAGAAGGTATACCCTACAGTTTCCTTAGGGTATCCTATGAAGACGCATTTTTCCGACTTGGGTTCGAGCTTTTCAGGTTGAAGTTTCTTGACATAAGCATCGCATCCCCAAACTTTTAGAAACGACAGCTTAGGTTTCTTCCCAAACCATAATTCATACGGTGTCGTCTCAACGGATTTAGACAGTACCCTATTTAAAGTGAATGTAGCTGTCTCTAGAGCGTATCCTCAAAATGATAGCGGTAAATCGGTAAGAGACATCATAGACCACACCATATCCAATAGAGTGCGATTACGACGTTCAGACACACCGTTTCGCTGAGGTGTTCCAGGCGGCGTGAGTTGTGAAACGATTCCACATTTCTTTAAGTGTGTGCCAAATTCATGACTTAAATATTCTCCTCCACGATCTGATCGTAGGAACTTTATCTTTCGGCCACGTTGATTCTCCACCTCATTCTGAAATTCCTTGAACTTTTCAAAGGTCTCAGACTTGTGTTTCATTAAGTAGACATACCCATATCTACTTAAGTCATCAGTGAGAGTGAGAACATAACGATATCCTCCGCGAGCCTCAACGCTCATTGCACCGCACACATCGATATGTATGATTTCCAACAAGTTGGTTGCTCGCTCCATTGTTCCGGAGAATGGAGTCTTGGTCATTTTGCCCATGAGGCATGGTTCGCATGTGTCAAACGATTCATAATCAAGAGACTCCAAAAGTCCATCAGCATGGAGCTTCTTCATGCGCTTGACACCAATGTGACCAAGGCGGCAGTGCCACAAGTATGTGGGACTATCGTTATCAACTTTACATCTTTTGGCATCTACACTATGAACATGTGTAATATTACGCTCGAGATTCATTAAGAATAAACCATTGACCATCGGAGCATGACCATAAAACATATCTCTCATATAAATCGAACAACCATTATTCTCAGACTTAAATGAGTAGCCATCTCGTATTAAACGAGATCCAGATACAATGTTCATGCTCAAACTTGGCACTAAATAACAATTATTAAGGTTCAAAACTAATCCCGTAGGTAAATGTAGAGGCAGCGTGCCGACGGCGATCACATCGACTCTGGAACCATTCCCGGCGCGCATCGTCACCTCGTCCTTCGCCAGTCTCCGTTTATTCCGCAGCTCCTGCTGTGAGTTACAAATATGAGCAACGGCACCGGTATCAAATACCCAGGAGTTACTACGAGTACTGGTAAGGTACACATCAATTACATGTATATCAAATATACCTTTGGTGTTGCCGGCCTTCTTATCCGCTAAGTATTTGGGGCAGTTCCGCTTCTAGTGACCCTTCCCCTTGCAATAAAAGCACTCAGTCTCAGGCTTGGGTCCATTCTTTGACTTCTTCCCGGCAACTGGCTTACCGGGCGCGGCAACCTCTTTGCCGTCCTTCTTGAAGTTCTTTTTACCCTTGCCCTTCTTGAACTTAGTGGTCTTATTGACCATCAACACTTGATGTTCTTTCTTGATTTCAACCTCTGCTGACTTCAGCATAGAAAATACTTCAGGAATGGTCTTTACCATCCCCTGCATATTGTAGTTCATCACAAAGCTCTTGTAGCTTGGTGGGAGCGACTGAAGGATTCTGTCAATGACTGCCTCATCAGGGAGGTTAATATTCAGCTGGGTCATACGGTTGTGCAACCCAGACATCTTGAGTATGTGCTCACTGACAGAACTATTTTCCTCCATCTTACAACTATAGAACTTGTCGGAGATGTCATATCTCTCGACCCGGGCGTGAGCTTGAAAAACTAGTTTCAGCTCTTCGAACATCTCATATGCTCCGTGATGCTCAAAACGCTTTTGGAGCCCCGGTTCTAAGCTGTAAAGCATGCCACACTGAACGAGGGAGTAATCATCAGCACGAGATTGCCAAGCATTCATAATGTCTTGGTTCTCTGGGACGGGAGCGTCACCTAGCGGTCCTTCTAGGACATATTGTTTCCTGGCAGCTATGAGGATGATCCTCAGGTTCCGGACCCAGTCCGTATAGTTGCTTCCATCATCTTTTAGCTTGGTTTTCTCTAGGAACGCGTTGAAGTTCATGTTGACATGAGCGTTGGCCATTTGATCTACAAGACATATTTGCAAAGGTTTTAGACTAAGTTCATGATAATTAAGTTCTAATCAAATTATGAACTCCCACTTAGATTAGACATCCCTCTAGTCATCTAAGTGTTACACGATCCGAGTCGACTAGCCCGTGTCCGATCATCACGTGAGACGGACTAGTCATCATCGGTGAACATCTTCATGTTGATCGTATCTTCCATACGATTCGTGTTCGACCTGTCGGTCTCCGTGTTCCGAGGCCATGTCTGCACATGCTAGGCTCGTCAAGTTAACCCTAAGTGTTTTCGCTGTGTAAAACTGTCTTACACCCGTTGTATGTGAACGTAAGAATCCATCACACCCGATCATCACGTGGTGCTTAGAAGCGACGAACTGTAGCAACGGTGCACAGTTAGGGGAGAACACTTCTTGAAATTTTGTAAGGGATCATCTTATTTACTACCGTCGTCCTAAGTAAACAAGATGCATAAAACATAATAAACATCACATGCAATTATATAAAGTAGTGACATGATATGGCCAATATCATATAGCTCCTTTGATCTCCATCTTCGGGGCTCCATGATCATCTTGTCACCGGCATGACACCATGATCTCCATCATCATGATCTCCATCATCGTTTCTTCATGAAGTTGTCACGCCAACGACTACTTCTACTTCTATGACTAACGCATTTAGCAATAAAGTAAAATAAGTTACATGGCGTTCTTCAATGACACGCAGGTCATACAAAAATAAAGACAACTCCTATGGCTCCTGCCGGTTGTCATACTCATCGACATGCAAGTCGTGAATCCTATTACAAGAACATGATCTCATACATCACAATTCATCATTCATCACAACTTCTGGCCATATCACATCACATGATCAATCGCTGCAAAAACAAGTTAGACGTCCTCTAATTGTTGTTGCATCTTTTACGTGGCTGCAATTGGGTTCTAGCAAGAACGTTTTCTTACCTACGTATAACCACAACGTGATTTTGTCAACTTCTATTTACCCTTCATAAGGGCCCTTTTCATCGAATCCGCTCCAACTAAAGTGGGAGAGACAGACACCCGCCAGCCACCTTATGCAACTAGTGCATGTTAATCGGTGGAACCGGTCTCACGTAAGCGTACTTGTAAGGTTGGTCCGGGCCGCTTCATCCCACAATACCGCTGAAGCAAGAAAAAGACTAGTAGGGGCAAGCAAGTTGACAAGATCCACGCCCACAACAAAATTGTGTTCTACTCGTGCAAAGAGAACTACGCATAAACCTAGCTCATGATGCCACTGTTGGGGAACGTTGCAGAAAATTAAAATTTTTCCTACGGTTTCACCAAGATCCATCTATGAGTTCATCTAAGCAACGAGTCAAGGGAGAGAGTTTGCATCTACATACCACTTGTAGATCACGAGCGGAAGCTTGCCAAGGGGATGGTGATGATGGAGTCATACTCGAACGTGATTCGGATCACCGATGTCCAAGTGCTGAACGGACAGCACCTCCGCATTCAACACACGTATGGGACGGGGATGTCTCCTCCTTATTGATCCAGCAAGGGGGAAGGAGAGGTTGAGGAAGATTGCTCCAACGGCAGCACGACGGCATGGTGCAGTTGACGCGGCAGTATTCCGACAGGGCTTCGCCAAGCACGTACGGAGGAGGAGAGGTGTTGGGGAGGGGAGGGGCTGCGCCTTGGCTTGTGGTGTGTTGCAGCCCTCCCCTCACCCTTCTATATATAGGGGAAAGGGCAAGGGGGGCCGGCCCTCTAGGGAAAACCCTAAG
>NC_041390.1:505110406-505147588 GCF_002162155.2 Triticum dicoccoides | reverse complement strand
GTGGTCCCGGTACAATACCGGTATGACCCCGAAACTTTCCGGTGCCCGTTTAACAACTTCCCATATATAAAACTTTACCTCCGGACCATTCCGGAACTCCTCGTGACGTCCGGGATCTCATCCGGGACTCCGAACAACATTCGGTAGTCACATACTAGTCTTCCTAACAACCCTAGCGTCACCGAACCTTAAGTGTGTAGACCTTACGGGCTCGGGAGACATGCAGACATGACCGGGACCACTCTCGGGCAATAACCAACAGCGGGGTCTGGATACCCATGTTGGCTCCCACATGCTCCTCGATGATTTCATCGATTGAACCACGATGTCGAGGATTCGATCAATCCCTGTATACAATTCCCTTTGTCAATCGGTACGTTACTTTCCCGAGACTCGATCGTCGGTATCCCAATACCTTGTTCAATCTCGTTACCGGCAAGTCACTTTACTCGTACCGTAATGCATGATCCCGTGGCCAACACCTTGGTCACCTTGAGCTCATTATGATGATGCATTACCGAGTGGGCCCAGAGATACCTCTCCGTCATACGGAGTGACAAATCCCAGTCTCGATCCGCATAAAACAATAGATACTTTCAGAGATACCTGTAGTGCACCTTTATAGTCACCCAGTTACGTTGTGACGTTTGATACACCCAAAGCACTCCTACGGTATCCAGGAGTTACACGCTCTCATGGTCAAAGGAAGAGATACTTGACATTGGCAAAGCTCTAGCAAACGAACTACACGATCTTTGTGCTATGCTTAGGATTGGGTCTTGTCCATCACATCATTCTCCTAATGATGTGATCCCGTTATCAATGACATCCAATGTCCATAGCCTGGAAACCATGACTATCTGTTGATCACAACGAGCTAGTCAACTAGAGGCTCACTAGGGACATATTGTGGTCTATGTATTCACACGTGTATTACGATTTCCGGATAATACAGTTATAGCATGAATAAAAGACTATTATCATGAACAAAGAAATATAATAATAACACTTTTATTATTGCCTCTAGGGCATATTTCCAACACTCATATCATCAAGAACAATCAAGCAGGACATAGGGTATTACCTCCATCAAGAGGGCCCGAACCTGGGTAAACATCGTGTCCCCTGCCTCCTGTTACCATCCGCCTTAGACGCATAGTTCGGGACCCCTACCCGAGATCTGCCGGTTTTGACACTGACAATGTGATTGACTTGACCCATCCGTTAGCTTAACATGGTGATGTTTAGTTTACTGCTATTGCTTTCTCCATAACTTATACATGTTCCTATGACTATGAGATTATGCAACTCCCGAATACCGGAGGAACACTTAGTGTGCTATCAAACATCACAACATAACTGGGTGACTATAAAGATGCTCTACAGGTGTCTCCGATGGTGTTTGTTGAGTTGGCATAGATCAAGATTAGGATTTGTCACTCCGTGTATCGGAGAGGTATCTATGGGCCCTCTCGGTAATGCACATCACTATAAGCCTTGCAAGCAATGTGACTAATGAGTTAGTTACGATGTTGCATTACGGAACGAGTAAAGAGACTTGCCCGTAATGAGATTGAACTAGGTATTGAGATACCGACAATCAAATCTCGGGCAGGTAACATACCGATGACAAAGGGAACAGCGTATGTTGTTATGCGGTTTGACCGATAAAGATCTTCATAGAATATGTAGGAACCAATATGAGCATCCAGGTTCCTCTATTGGTTATTGACCGGAGATGAGTCTCGGTCATGTCTACATAGTTCTCGAACCCGTAGGTTCCGCACGCTTAACATTCGGTGACGATCGGTATTATGAGTTTATGTGTTTTTGATGTCCCGAAGGTTGTTCGGAGTCCAGAATGTGATCACGGGCATGACGAGGAGTCTCGAAATGGCCGAGATGTAAAGAGTGATATATTGGATGACTATGTTTGGACATTAGAATGGTTCCGGGTGAGTTCGGGCATTTACCGGAGTACCGGGAGGTTACCGGAACCCCCCGGGAAGTATATGGGCCTTATTGGGCCATAGTGGGAGAGAGGAGAAGGAAGCCTAGGAGGGGGCACACCCCCAAGCTCAATCCGAATTGGGTGGGGGCCCGGCCCCCCTTTCCTTCCTCCCCCTTCCTTCCTCTCCTAGTCCAACTAGGGAAGGAGGGGGGGGGGGATCCTACTCCCGGTGGGAGTAGGACTCCTCCAGGGCGCGCCATAGAGGGCCGGACCTCCCCCCTCCTCCACTCCTTTATATACAGGGGAGGGGGCACCCAAAAGACACAAAAGTTGACAATTGTCTTAGCAGTGTGCTGTGCCCCCCTCCACCATAATCCACCTCAGTCATATCGTTGCAGTGCTTAGGCGAAGCCCTGTTCCGGTAGCTTCATCATCACCGTCATCACGCCGTCATGCTGACAAAACTCTCCCTCAACACTCAGCTAGATCTAGAGTTCGCGGGACGTCTCCGAGCTGAACGTGTGCAGATCGTGGAGGTGCCATACCTTCGGTGCTAGGATCAGTCAGATCGTGAAGACGTTCGACTACATCAACCGCGTTGTCATAACGCTTCCGCTTACAGTCTATGAGGGTATGTGGACAACACTCTTCCCCTCTCGTTGCTATGCATCTCCATGATAGATCTTGCATGTGCGTAGGATTTTTTTTGAAATTACTGCGTTCCCCATCAGAGGCATCCGAGCCAGGTCTATGCGTATATGTTATATACGCGAGTAGAACACAAAGGAGTTGTGGGCGTGGGTATATATACATTGCTTGTCATCACTAGTTGATTCTTGATTCAGTGGTATTGTTGGATGAAGCGGCTCAGACCGACATTACGCGTACGCTTACGCGAGACTGGTTCTACCGACGTGCTTCACACACAGGTGGCTAGTGGGTGTCAGTTTCTCCAACTTTAGTTGAATTGGATTCAATGAACAGGGTTCGTTCTGAAGATCAAAAAGCAATAACTATACCGTGTTGTGGTTTTTTATGCGTAAGTAAGAATGGTTCTTGCTAAACCTGTAGCAGCCACGTAAAACTTGCAACAACAAAATAGAGGACGTCTAACTTGTTTTTGCAGGGCATGTTGTGATGTGATATGGTCAAGACGTGATGAGATATAAATTGTTGTATGAGATGATCATGTTTTGTTAAAGTTATCGGCAACTGGCAGGAGCCTTATGGTTGTCTCTTTATTGCATAAGATGCAAGCGCCATATAATTGCTTTACTTTATCGCTATGTGATAGCAATAGTTGCAAAAGCAATAGATGGCGAGACGACCATGTGAAGACACATTGATAAAGATCAAGATGATGGAGATCATGGTGTCAAGCCGGTGACGATGGTGATCATGACGGTGCTTTGGAGATGGAGATCAAAGACACAAGATGATGATGCCATATCATATCACTTATATTTGATTGCATGTGATGTTTATCCTTTATGCATCTTATTTTGCTTAGTTCGGCGGTAGCATTATAAGATGATCTCTCACTAAATTTCAAGGTACACATGTTCTCCCTGAGTATGCACCATTGTGACAGTTCTTCGTGCTGAGACACCGTGTGATGATCGGGTGTGATAAGCTCTACATTCATATACAACGGGTGCAAGCCAGTTTTGCACATGCAGAATACTCGGGTTAAACTTGACGAGCCTACCATATGCAGATATGGCCTCGAAACACTGAGACCGAAAGGTCGAGCATGAATCATGTAGTAGATATGATCAACATAGTGATGTTCACCATTGAAAACTACTCCATCTCACGTGATGACCGGACATGGTTTAGTTGATATGGATCACGTGATCACTTAGATGATTAGAGGGATGTCTATCTAAGTGGGAGTTCTTAAGTAATATGATTAATTGAACTTAAATTTATCATGAACTTAGTCCTGATAGTATTTGCATATCTATGTTGCAGATCAATTGCTCGCGTATAGCTGATACATCTCCAACGTATCTATAATTTTTGATTGCTCCATGCTATTATATATTCTGTTTTGGATATTTAATGAGCTTATTTATACACTTTTATATTATTTTTGGGACTAACCTATTAACCGGAGGCCCAGCCCAAATTGCTGTTTTTTGCCTATTTCAGTGTTTCGCCGAAAAAGGATATCAAACGGAGTCCAAACGGAATGAAACCTTCGGGAGCGTGATTTTTGGAACAAACGTGATCCAAAGGACTTGGAGTGGACGTCAAGCAACCAACAAGGAGGCCACGAGGCAGGGGGCGCGCCTACCCCCCTGGGCACGCCCTCCACCCTCGTGGCTCCACCGACCTACTTCTTCCTCCTATATATACCTACGTACCCTGAAAACATCGAGGAGCACCACGAAAACCTAATTCCACCGCCGCAACCTTCTGTACCCGTGAGATCCCATCTTGGGGCCTTTTCCGGCGCTCCGCCGGAGTGGGCATTGATCACGGAGGGCTTCTACATCAACACCATAGCCTCTCCGATGATGTGTGAGTAGTTTACCTCAGATCTTCGAGTCCATAGTTATTAGCTAGATGGCTTCTTCTCTCTCTTTGGATCTCAATACAAAGTTCTCCTTGATTCTCTTGGAGATCTATTCGATGTAATCTTCTTTTGCAGTGTGTTTGTCGAGATCCGATGAATTGTGGGTTTATGATCAAGATTATCTATGAACAATATTTGAATCTTCTCTGAATTCTTTTATGTATGATTGGTTATCTTTGCAAGTCTCTTCGAATTTTCAGTTTGGTTTGGCCTACTAGATGGATCTTTCTTGCAATGGGAGAAGTGCTTAGCTTTGGGTTCAATCTTGCGGTGCTCGATCCCAGTGACAGTAGGGGAAACGACACGTATTGTATTGTTGCCATCGAGGATAAAAAGATGGGGTTTATATCATATTGCATGAGTTTATCCCTCTACATCATGTCATCTTGCTTAAAGCGTTATTCCGTTCTTATGAACTTAATACTCTAGATGCATGCTGGATAGCGGGCGATGTGTGGAGTAATAGTAGTAGATGCAGGCAGGAGTCGGTCTACTTGTCACAGACATGATGCCTATATACATGATCATACCTAGATATCCTCATAACTATGCTCAATTCTATCAATTGCTCGACAGTAATTTGTTCACCCGCCGTAATACTTATGCTATCTTGAGAGAAGCCACTAGTGAAACCTATGGCCCCGGGTCTATCTTCCATCATATTAATCTCCCATCAAATAGCTATTTTTGGCACTGTTTATTTTGCAATCTTTACTTTCAATCTATATCATAAAAATACCAAAAATATTTATCTTATTATTATTATCTCTATCATATCTCACTCTTGCAAGTGGCCGTGAATGGATTGACAAGCCCTTTATCGCGTTGGTTGTGAGGTTCTTATTTGTTTGTGTAGGTACGAGGTGACTCGCACGTGGTCTCCTACTGGATTGATAGCTTGTCTCTCAAAAACTGAGGGAAATACTCACGCTGCTTCACTGCATCACCATTTCCTCTTCAAGGGAAAACCAACGCATGCTCAAGAGGTAGCAAGAAGGATTTCTGGCGCAGTTTCCAGGGAGATCTACGCACAAGTCAAGACATACCAAGTACCCATCACAACTCTTATCCTTTGCATTACATTATTTGCCATTTGCCTCTTGTTTTCCTCTCCCCCACTTCACCCTTGCCGTTTTATTCGCCCCCTTTTCCTTTCGTCCTCTCTTTCCCGTTCGCCTCTTTTTCCTTCCCGCCTTCTGTTGCTCATTATTTTTGCAATTTGTTGCCTTCATGTCTAAAACTGGGGAGGTTATCATTGATAAGGATAATAATATGGAAAACTCTGATGCTATTGATGATCCTCTTGAAAATCCTACTATTTTACACACTAAAAAGTTTCGGATTGGTAGCGGTAATATTACTGGGAAGGGAGTTATTCAAGATTTCTTTACTTGTGTCGGTGCTTTGCCCACCATGAGCGGGTCTATTCTTCATAAAACTAGTAGTCTCGTGGATGCTATATCTTTGCTCATAGTTGAACTTGAAAGACAATTTTTACATATGCATCCTTCCATACTAAGGATTTTCCTAGAATTTGCTAATATTGAGCATTCTTCTGTTAAGCAAGCAGCAACCATCTTTTTGCTCATGAGTTCAGATTTATAATAAAAGAGGCCATTGAAATTTTTGCGCATGATAGGGTGGATGCCGGCCGTCCTCCCATAGAAGCAATCTTTTTTATCAAGAAGACATTATGTGTTTACGATCCTTAGATCATGTTGCTTTTAATGAAAACCTTAGAAAAAGGTTCCTACCAATGTTCTTGTTGATAGGATCTCTGAATTTAATGATAATTTTGCTATCCAGAATAATGGGTTGGGTTTTTCCCTTGAACAAAGAATCATGACTTTTTGCCACAAGAATGCTTATAATGATGAATTGGTTGTGCAATACGAGGGGCCAAAGGAGGAACCAATACCCCCGAGCTTGATCTTGGGGACTTTTGTCCCATTAAATTTAGCCCTTTTGATTACTTTTGCTTGCCACAAAGAAGACTTGCTGCTGAACGTACGGAGTATGAGATGAGTTTTCGCGATTTACCTTATCATTATCACGGCAATACCTAGATCTATCTTCGCTTTTATGCCTAGCTAGGGGCGTTAAACGATAGCGCTTGTTGGGAGGCAACCCAATTTTATTTTTTCCTGTTTAGTAATAAATAATTTATCTAGCCTCTATTTTGGTTGTGTTTTTTGCGTTTAATTAGTGTTTGTGCCAAGTAGAACCGTTGGGAAGGCTTGGGGAAAGTCTTTTTGATCTTGCTGTAAAAAACAGAAACTTTAGCGCTCGCGAGAATTACTGCCATTTTTATTGGAGAGTGCTATTTAGTTAATTATTTTTGCATATGATTAATATATAAATTCCTCACGTCAAGCAATTTATCTTAGAATTTTTGGGGTTCCAGAAGTTTGCGTTAGTTACAGATTACTACAGACTGTTCTGTTTTTGACAGATTCTGTTTTTCGTGTGTTGTTTGCTTATTTTGATGAATCTATGGCTAGTAATGGAGTTTATAAACCATAGAGAATTTGGAATACAGTAGGTTTAACACAAATATAAATAAAGAAAGAGTTCATTACAGTACCTTGAAGTGGTGTTTTTTTTCTTTCGCTAACAGAGCTCATGAGATTTTCTGTTAAGTTTTGTGTTGTGAAGTTTTCAAGTTTTGGGTAAGGATTTGGTGGATTATGGAACAAGGAGTGGCAAGAGCCTAAGCTTGTGGATTCCCAAGGCACCCCAAGGTAAAATCCAAGAACACCAAAAAGCCTAATCTTGGGGATGCCCCGGAAGGCATCCCCTCTTTTGTCTTCATCTATCGGTAACTTTACTTGGAGCTATATTTTTATTCACCACATGATATGTGTTTTGCTTGGAGCGTCTTGTATGATTTGAGTCTTTTATTTTTAGTTTACCACAATCATCCTTACTATACACACCTTTTGAGGGAGACACACATGAATCGGAATTTATTAGAATACTCTATGTGCTTCACTTATATCTTTTGAGCTATATAGTTTTTGCTCTAGTGCTTCACTTATATCTTTTAGAGCACGGTGGTGGTTTTATTTTATAGAAATAATTGATCTCTGAAAGGGCTAGTTATCACTAGAGGGGGGTGAATAGGCCATTTTTATGGAAGTCTTCAAAACATGGGGGTTTCGAAGACAAACAATAGAAATGAACCTATTGACATGCAACGGAAGGTAGACTACACTAGACAAGCCATAGTCAAGCAAGTAATGAAGCTTAAAGCACGAAGATTATTAGCAGGTAGGAAGTAAGGATCAAGATGGAAGATGGTATGAAGCCAAACAATAGTTGTCACACTGTGAAGTCAAATAGATAAGACAAGCAAGCAAAGGACTTCACAGAGACAAACTATAAATAAGTGAAGGAAGAGATAGAACCAGTTGCTTGATGAAGACAAAGGATTTGTTAGACCAGTTCCAGTTGCTGTGACAACTGTACGTCTGGTTAGGGAGACTGAGTTTCAACTTAGAAGACCGCGTCTTCACCTTATTCCCCTTGAGCTAAGGACACTTAGTCCTCGCCCAATCACTCTAGTAAGTCTTCAAGGTAGACTTCCAAACCTTCACAGACTTCGTTCATCGGCAATCCACAATGACTCTTGGATGCTCAGAACGTGATGCCTAACCGGCTGGAGGATTCACAGTCCTCAAGTGTAATAAGTCTTCAGATCATGCAGACAGAAAGACTTCAGTGATGCCTAACACTCTTTGGCTCTGGGGCTTTGTCCTCGCAAGGATTTCTCTCTCAAAGGCTTCGAGGTGGGTTGCTCTCAAACGTCATAAGTCGCGCACTAACTCTGAGCATCCACCAATTTATGGTGTAGGGGGTGGGCTATTTATAGCCACTAGGCAACCTGACCTGATTTGTCCGAAATGACCCTGGGTCACTAAGGAACCGACACGTGTTCCAACGGTCTGATTTCAAACACACGCGACAGCTTAACTTGGGCCACAAGTAAAGCTGACTCATCCAGCTCTGGATAAGATTTGCTCTCATTGTCTTTGCTCGAAGACTTAGGATTTGGTTGAGCATCACTTTAGTCACTCCGACTTTGTTCACTTGGACCCCACTTAACAGTACGGTGGTTCCTATGACTCAACAAAGAAGAAAAGGAACCTACGAAACAGCTATGTCTTCGCACTCCATAGTCTTCACGTGAATATCTTCTAGAGTCACAATCTTTGTTGTGAATATCTTCACATACCTCCATTGTCTTCAATGTCTTCACACATTTTAGGGGTCATCTCTGGTAGGTACACCGAATCAATGAGGGACTACTACCTGTGTTATCCTGCAATTCTCACAAACACATTAGTCCCTCAACTAGGTTTGTCATCAATACTCCAAAACCAACTAGGGGTGGCACTAGATGCACTTACAATCTCCCCCTTTTTGGTGATTGATGACAAACTGGTTGAAGTTTTCAACGGGGATAAAAGTATGTGAAATTGTAAAGGATTAAGGTACTGTCTTCATAAGTAGCAAAAGGCTCCCCCTGAAGATGTGCATATAAGTATTTTGCTTTTGAATGCAAATGCACAGGGCAGGTTGTACTTGTGGAGATCCTCTTCAACTTATGAAGACAATTCATCATGCATGAAAAGATATAACGAAGATAATGACATGCAAAATGATAAATGGACATGTGCAAAATGACTTCGTGCAGAATTTATCGTAGCACATGCATAATTTATCATCGCATCACATAGTTGATAGAAAGGTAGCAGACGACCATCAATTTTAAGTGATACAACTCAAAGAACCAAAAGCATCAAAAGCGAGAGTTGTAAACACTTGACAAAAAAAATAGCAACCACCCATAAAGACCCGCTTGAAGACTATCAACTCATATGTGTAAGTGCATCTAGTGCCACCCCTAGTTGGTTTTGGAGTATTGACGACAAACCTAGTTGAGGGACTAACGTGTTTGTGAGAATTGCAGGATAACACAGGTAGAAGTCCCTCATTGATTTGATTTTCCTACCAGAGATGACCCCTAAAAATGTATGAAGATATTGAAGTCAAAGGTGGTATGTGAAGACATTCACATTGAAGACTATGACAAGAAAAGACATCGCATGAAGACTATGAAGCGCGAAGACTTAGATCTTTCGTAGTTCCTTTTCTTCTTTGTTGAGTCATAGGAACCACTGTACTGTTAAGTGGGGTCCAAGAGAACCAGTCAGAATGACTGAAGTGATGCTTAACTAAAATCCTATGTCTTCGAGTGAAGACTATGAGAGCGAATCTTGTCCAGAGTTGGACAAGTCAGCTTTGCTTGTAGCCCAAGTAAAGTTGCCGTGTGTGTTTGAAATCTGACCGTTGGAACACGTGTCAGTTCCTTAGTGACCCAGGGTCATTTCAGACAATTCAGGTCGGGTTGCCTAGTGGCTATAAATAGCCCACCCCCTACAACCATAAATGGTGAGTTGCTCAGAGTTAAAGTACGGCTTTTGTCGTTTGTGAGCAACCCACCTCGAAGCCTTTGAGAGAGAATTCCTTGAGAGGATAAAGCCCTAACCACCCAGACCCAAAGAGTGTTAGGCATCACTTAAGTCTTCTTGTCTGTGTGATCTGAAGACTTATTACACTTGAGGACTGTGAATCCTCCAGCCGGTTAGGCATCGCGTTCTGAGCATCCAAGAGTCATTGTGGATCACCGGTGAATGAAGTCTGTGAAGGTTTGGAAGTCTACCTTGAAGACTTACCAGAGTGATTGGGCGAGGACTGGGTGTCCTTAGCTCAAGGGGAATAAGGTGAAGACGAGGTCTTCTGAGTTGAATCTCAGCCTCCCTAACCAGACGTACAATTGTCACAACAACTGGAACTGGTCCAACAAATCATTGTCTTCAACGATTCACTGGTTTCATCCTTCCCTTCCCTTTACTTACTGTTGGTTCTTGTGAAGTCATTGTACGATAGCATCACCATTCGACTTCACTAAGTGATTACGTGTACTGATTGGCTTCTCAATATCTTCCTACCTGATCCTTACTGCCTAGCTACTATTAGTCATTGTGCTTTCACTTCATTGAATACGTGACTATGGTTTGCCTAGTGTAGTCTACCTTCCGCTGCGTGATAATAGGTTTATTTCTATCGTTTGTCTTTGAAACTTACATGTTTTGAAGACTCTCATAAAAATCGCCTATTCACCCCCCTCTAGTCGATCACTAGCACTTTCAATTGGTATCAGAGCAAGGTACTCCCTTGTTCTGTGTGATTCGGTTTAACCACCTGGAGTTTTAGCTATGTCGACTGTAGGGATAATTAAAGTCTCCGCTGTGTGCCCCGTCTTCGATGGAACTGAATATCCCTACTGGAAGAATAAGATGCGCATGCATCTTGAAGCCATTGATGTCGACCTATGGTATGTCGTCAAGAACGGCGTTCCCAAGGCTGGAGAAGGTGTCACTGCCGCTGATGTCAAGAAGTTCGTTCAACTGGACTCTACTGCCAAGAATATCATCTGTGGTCATCTGACCAAAGGATAGTATGGCCGCATGAGTGCTTTGGAAACATCTAAGCTAGTCTGGGACTGGCTATCCAAGGTCAACGAAGGCGTCTCAACCTAGAGAGATGAGAGAATCAGTGTCCTTCGCAACCTCTTCAACCGCTTCAAGAGAAATGACAATGAGAATGTCCAGCTCACGTTTGATCGACTCACTGACATCACAAATGAGCTTCAAGCCCTCGGCGCTACTGAGATCACCAAGCATGAAGTCGTCAAGACACTCCTGAGATCACTTGATAGTTTGTTTGACACCCTAGCCCTGATGATTCAAGAAAGTCCTGATTTCAAGACACTCGATCCGTCTGACATACTTGAGAGGCTCAACATACACGAGTTTCAGCTTTCTGAGAAAAGAGACATCTACGGTCCCAAATATGGGCGAACTCATGCCTTGAAGGCAAAGGCTATCTCCTCATCTGAAGAAGAATCTGACAACAGTTCTAATGATCCTAAAGACATTGGAAGGGAGCTTGCTATGCTTGTGAAGAAGTTCCAAAAATTCACCAAGAAGAAAGGCCTCAGAAAGTCTTCACGATCAAGCTCAAGGAATGATGAAGCTTCTGCTCATGACTACAAGAAGAGAACATGTCACAAGTGCAAGAAACCTGGCCACTACATCTCTGAGTGTCCACAGTGGGACAATGAGAACAACAAGAAGAAGAAGAGCAAGGAGTATGACTCTGACGACAAGAAGAAAAAGAAATACTCAAAATCTTCTTCCAAGTCTTCCTCCAAGTCTTCATCACACAAGAAGAGCTCATCTGGCAAGGCACGTGCGTTTGTTGGCAAGGAAATGGACTCTGAGGAGGAGTCCGCTTCTGAGGAGGCAGAGGTGGAGTCCGAGGAGGAGTCCGATTCTGGCGTTGCAAGTCTGGCAACAGCATATGTTGCCAAGTCCATCTTCAACACTGAAGACAATGACTTCATCACCGACACCGATGCAAATGACAAGGACTACTCCGCTCCTTCCTACTGCTTCATGGCATGTGGTGCCAAGGTAAACACACGCACTACTCACTATCAAACATCTAGTGACGATGACTCTGATTGTGGTTCCAAACCCAGCTACAAAACACTTGCTAAAATTGCAACTGAACAACAGAAAGCTATGGAACACATTCAAAAAATGTTAGACAAAAGCGATGATCTGTTAGACGCTGAAATGACTCGATCTCAGTCCTTAATCGAAGACATAAAAAATCTTCACGTTAAGTATGAGGAACTTGAAAGTCGTCATGAAACGCTCTCAACAACTCATGAAAGGCTTTCCTATGATTATCTTCAAAGGAAGCAAGATCTTGAGAAATTGAGAGCGGCTCAGGAAGATCTTCAAAAGGAAAACGAGTCACTTCGCGCCGAACAGATCATTTCAGCTCAGGAGGGATTTGAACCACCATGTCTTAAATGCATTGAGCGTGATAACGCTACTTCTGTTGCTGAATGTTCTACTGCTGCTACTGTTGCAATATCTTCAACTGTTGATGTGTAACTAACCCCTCTGCTGAGGACACCACTGCTATTGCTGATGAGAATGCTAGGTTGAAGACACTTCTTGAAACAGGGATGTACAAAAGTCTCAAAGGGCATCAGACACTATGTGATGTCCTCAAAAGGCAGATCCTGAACCGAAACCCTAGGAAAGAGGGTGTCGGGTTCGAAAGGAAAATGAATGCTGATGGCTCTTACTAGAAACCTGAGCAGTACCCCAAAACCACATGGGTTGCTGCAAAGGAACCTTCAGCGGATCCATCCACCCTATCTGGCTTCACTTGTGCTAACCCCATTGTTATTGATGAATCCTTTGATGCAAACTATAAACTGTTTAAGAATCAAAATGGTGAAGTGTTTGCCAGGTACATTGGTACTAACTGCAGGAATGGATCGCCTATGAAGAAGATCTGGGTGCTGAAAAGGTGTTTGGAGAATCTTCTTGTGAATGTCATCATGACACCACAGGTGAAGAAGACAAACCCCAGACCACAGGCTTCATACGGTCCAAAGGCTTCATACAGACAGAGGACTCACCAGAGTCACACTAACGCAAATGTTTTGTAGGGAAGCCATACTCAGGCCTATGAATATGAGCGCGGTCCATCAAACCGCCATGTTCATAAGACCAAGAACTATTCTGCTTATTCTTATGAGTACTATTGTCCACCTGCAAGACTTTTTGCTATGGCTCCAAAGCCAAAGTTCTCAGATGCTGCACTTAGACTTATTGCTTCGAAGCCACCCCTGAAGATGTGGATGTCTAAGAAAGCTTAACTCTCTTTTGCAGGGAAAGGTCTCCAGCCAAAAACCAAATCGTCTGACACTATTGCTGGGGACCTTAAACATCTTGTAGGGCGCAAGATCAAATGCCCAAATGGTCTTATTATGTACTTTGTTCCTGAATCGTTGGCAACTTGCCCTATCAGTCCTAATCTCGATCTAAGCTTTAATAATCCACTGGTTCATCAAATGTTTTTGCTTCACAATTCTCTTCGTGAAGCCTATCCCCCTAACTGCACTGTAGGGTACGACACCAGCTGCTTCAGAATGGATTATTGATAGTGGGTATACAAATCACATGACTGGCAAGCGAAGCCTTCTCATGGACTCAACTTTACGTCCATCTGACAAAAGTCACATCACATTTGCTGACACTGGTAAAAGCAAGGTATTGGGTCTAGGTAGAGTTGCAATCTCAAAGGATCAACACATGGATAAAGTCATGCTTGTTGAATCCCTTGGTTTCAACTTAATGTCTGTCTCAATGCTTTGCGATTTAAACATGATTGTGATGTTTGGAAAATATCGTTGCCTTGTACTAATGGAATCTGACAAGTCTCTAGTGTTTGAAGGGTATCAGAAAGATGATTTGTACGTGGTAGATTTCTCAGCAGGACCACAACTTGCAGTATGTCTTCTAGCAAAAGCTTCTGAATGCTGGCTCTGGCATCGAAGGCTAGGGCATGCTGGCATGAGGAACCTCCACACCCTTGCAAGGAAGAAGCATGTCATAGGCATCGAGGGCGTCAAGTTCAAGAAGGATCACTTATGCGGTGCCTATGAAGCAGGAAAGATGACGAGGGCCAAGCATCCCTCAAAGACAATCATGACAACGACTCAACCCTTCGAACTGCTACACATGGATCTTTTCGGTCCCACTCATTACTCAACTCTTACTACTACTGCTTGTCTCTATGGCTTTGTCATTGTTGATGATTATTCAAGATATACTTGGGTGCATATAATCCTTTACAAGACTGAAGTGCAGGATGTCTTCAGACGCTTCGCCAATCGAGCAATGAACAACTATGGCGCCAAGATAAAGCACATCAGAAGTGACAATGGCACTGAATTCAAGAACACTGGCCTAGATACATATCTTGATACTTTGGGCATCACACATGAATTCTCAGTTCCGTACACGCCACAGCAGAATGGCGTCGTCGAACGCAAGAATAGAACACTTATTGAGATGGCTCGGACGATGCTTGATGAATACAAGACTCCATGAAAATTCTGGCCTGAAGCTATTGACACTGCATGCCATATCATCAACCGTGTTTATCTTCACAAGCTTTTGAACAAGACATCCTATGAGTTCCTTACTGGCAAGAAGCCAAATGTTAGTTACTTCAGAGTATTTGGCGCCAGGTGCTGGATCAAGGATCCACATCACACTTCAAAATTTGCACCAAAAGCACATGAGGGTTTTATGCTTGGATATGGAAAGGATTCGCACTCCTACAGAGTCTTCAATCTCTTTCATTATAAAGTAGTTGAAATAGTGGATGTGCGGTTCGATAAGACTAACGGCTCACAAAGAGAGCACCTGCCAAATGTGCTAGATGAAGTTCCATCTAGTGAATCAATCAAACCTATGGGAACTGGAGAAATCATACCTTCTGAAGCTCAACCTGAAGAAGAACTTATCATCTTAGCACCTGATCAACCTGAAGACAATTCTCAGCCTGAAGACAATCCCTCTAACAATGACAATGATCAGCAAGAGCAAAATCTTCGTCCTGTACATCCTCGTGTTGCAAATGAAGTGCAGATTGAGAGAATAATTGATAGCATCAATGCACCAGGTCCACTCACTCGTTCAAGGGCAACACAGCTAGCAAATTTCCGTGGGAACTTCACATTCGTCTCAATAACAGAACCCAAGAAAGTTGAAGAAGCCTTCATGGAACTTGAATGGATTCAAGCTATGCAAGAAGAGCTTCAACAATTTGAGCTGAATAATGTATGGGAACTGGTTAAGCGTCCTGATCCTCGGAAGCACAATATAATAGGCACCAAATGGATATATCGCAACAAGCAAGATGAGCATGGTCAAGTTGTCAGAAACAAAGCTCGTCTCGTTGCTCAAGGATGCACTCAAGTTGAAGGGATTGACTTCGATGAAATATTTTCTCCTGTGGCTAGACTTGAAGCCATATGCATACTGCTGGCCTATGCAAATCATCATAACATACTTCTATATCAAATGGATGTGAAGAGCACTTTTCTCAATGGCAAGATTGAAGAAGAAGTATATGTTGCACAACCGCCTGGCTTTGAAGATCCAAAACATCCTGACATGGTGTACAAGCTCAACAAGGCACTATATGGCCTCAAACAAGCCCCTCGGGCTTGGTATGACACACTCAAAGACTTCCTGAAGAGAAAAGGCTTCAAATCTAGTTCCCTCGACCCCACTCTCTTCACGAAGACATATGATGGTGAACTGTTTGTGTGCCAAATATATGTGGATGACATTATCTTCGGCTGCACCAATCAGAAATACAGTGAAGAGTTTGGATATATGATGCAAGAGAAATATCAGATGTCCATGACGGGTGAGCTGAAGTTCTTCCTTGGTCTTCAAATACGTCAGCAATGCAACGACATCTTTATATCTCAAGAGAAGTATCTCAAAGATTGCCTGAAGAAGTTTGGTATGCAAGACTGCAAAGGCTTCATGACACCAATGCCAGCCAAACATCATCTGGGTCCCGACGATAATGGTAAAGAGTTCGATCAAAAGGTATACTGCTCCATGATTGGTTTTTTAGTTTATCTATGTGCATCTAGGCCAGATATTATGCTTAGTGTTTGCATGTGTGCTCGATTCCAAGCGGCACCAAAGGAATCGCATCACTTAGAAGTGAAGCGAATTCTTCGATATTTGGCTTACACCCCAACTCTAGGATTATGGTATCCAAAGGGCTCAGAGTTTGATCTGGTTGGATTCTCGGATGCTGATTATGCTGGTGACAAGGTGGATCGCAAGTCTACATCAGGCACATGTCATTTTCTGGGACGATCACTTGTATGTTTGTCTTCAAAGAAGCATAACTGTGTATCTCTCTCCACTGCTGAATCTAAATACATTGCTGCTGGATCTTGCTGCGCTCAGCTTCTATGGATGAAGCAAACACTCAAAGACTATGGCATCCATCTGAAGTAAGTGCCACTCTACTGCGACAACGAGAGCGCCATCAAGATTGCCAACAACCCAGTTCAGCACTCGAAGACAAAGCACATTGAAATTCGTCATCACTTCCTCAGAGATCATGTTGTGAAGGAAGATATTGATATCATACACGTGAGCACTGAAGAGCAATTGGCAGATATCTTCACCAAGCCCTTGGATGAGAAGAGATTTTGCAAGTTATGGTGTGAGCTAAATATCTTAGAATCCTCAAATGTCTTGTGATCAGGCACACATCCTAACACTTATGCATATTGATGACTTAGGTGTGCAACACACGAAGTAAAGTATATCTTCAATCAATGAAGACATACATTCTAAGTGTGAATACATTAATGTGGAATTTGACTTCGGAGCGCCACGATAATTGTGAGCCGTGTCTGGGTCTAATACTTCCTATACGGTGGGTAACGCCACCACCAAATTCTTCGGTTTGAAGTGTTTTACCCATGCCGTTGCATTTGCTATGTCTTCACATTTGGTTTGGCTTCAATCTCAACCTGTCTTCATGATTATCTTCACTATGTTGATTATATATGCTAGTGTTCTGTCCTCTACAGCATTCACTTATAGCTATGTCTTCTTGTTGAATCTTTTGAACTAAGTGAATGTGATCGGACCCTAACCTCTCTATGCTTTCTATCTCAAACTCTATCTCTCCAAATCATATGCATTCTTTTGAAATTATCGAATGTCTTCTCTGCGTCCTTGTCAGCAGAAGATACAGAGACACACATTAAGTCCGCTTTCAATGCTAATTCCTTCACCTGAAACCCGGAGAAGTGGGAACGACCACCCGACATTCCAGGCGTGCGTGGGAACGTGGAACAACCTCCGATATGTTGCATGATGGCCACATGTTCTTCAGATGTGAATCACCAGGGCACCTGTGTAATAACGCTGTGCCGTCCCTGTCCCTATAAATACATGCCTCACCACAGTCATTATCCTTTCTTCCACTCTCGCACGAACCCTAGCGCCGCCGCTAGCCCTCGACGATGCTGGCAACGAAGCGCTTAGCTGCCGCAACCTCTCCGACACCGTCTTCACACCGGCCGCGGACATCGTCTTCTCTGCCGCCGCCGTAACTGTCATCCGTTGCCAAGTTAGGGCACGGACAATCGAACTGCTCAGCCTCCTCTTCCACTCCGTCTAGCAGTTCTTTGTGTGGTAAATAAAACTTCATTTTTACGGCCCCTTTGATCCTATAGATTCATCACTTTCTACCACAAGCAGTTTCTGTTCACACAAGTTGGATCTATTTCATACTGCATCTCATAATATGCCTAGTATGTTCACTTATGCTTCACAGAGTAGTTAGATTCCTCACTTGTATTGATCCGTGGATTCGTACAAATCTGGAACCAACTCCTTATCTATGAGTGAATGTCTTCGCACGATGAGGTCAATGTCTTCTAAACTGATTTATCTTCAAAATCTTCTGAGAATGCATATGACCTCTTCCCCTTCCCTCGCACCTTAATGCTGTCACAGGTACATGTCCGTGGGAGAATCCCTTGGTTCTCATAGTCTGCATTCATTTGCAGAATTCTTACAGCATCATATAAATTCCCCCGAAGCCAGTTCCTATTTGTCCAGCAAGCGAAAGCCTTTGAAGCCTTTGAACATATTGAAGCCATTGAGTTTAAAGTTCATGGCTGCAGAGAAATCAGCAAGGAAGGGTGGCAGAAAGCATCGAGGTGAAACATCAAGAGATCTGCCCGATGACCTCTCAGAGCTATACAAGACAGATCCAGAAGAGGATTATAATCAGCGCAAGACACGAATCCAATGGATTCGACGATATTGGGAAGAACAGTGGTTTAAGTACAGGTTTGTGACCAAGGAATATGCTGAGAAGAATGCCATCAAGCGACCATGGGGAGACATCCTATACAGAAATCTTCAACCCAGGTCTAGAGATGAAGCCATTGAACAAGGCTTCTATCCCTGCATGGTCCGTGGACCACAGCCCGCGGATGTTGACCCATCGTCACTGCTATGGTGTCGTGACGACAATCTGTTCAAGCGCAACTTCCAGTTTGCCCAGAATTCAGCGAAGCAGAACAAGAAGTCATTGGGACTAGACTTCAACCCTGGTCCCTCTGCTCCCCGTGCCGATGGCACCCGCGAAGCTGAACCCAATCTTGTTGGGCCCTTCTACAACCTGGAAGGTCTCATCACTCATATCGTGGTTCAAGGGACAGTCATGGATGAGCCTGCAAAAGACGCTGAATCTGATGAAGCGCCTGCATCGCCGAAGCCAAAGAAACTGAAGCAGCCTAAAGCTTCAAAGCCTGCCTCAGCACCAAAAATATCACGGGCGAAGCCACTGGCTACTGCACCTCCTGAAGACAGTGTGCAGTCTGAAGATTTGTCACGTATTTCCAAGCCCTCGAAAGCAAAGATGCCTTTGCAACACACCAGCCAAGAACTGTCTGCTGCTGCAATTCTATGCAACGACACTATTGATCTGTCCAGCGATGAAGATCTTGCAGATGACGCTCTTGAGCAACTGATCAAGAGCAAAGAAGAAGCAGAAATCTTCAATAATTTGCCTCTCTTTGATGTGGCAATCATACATAACTTCATTGATGAGTGGTTTGACACGCCCAACCTCAGCTTTGAAGATCTGCAACTTCTGATTGGCCTCAGTGTTGCCTTTCATGGCGCCATTGCTTCAGAGCTAGCTATAGCCCAGCGCATCGTTGAACTGAAACAGAAGATCGACTTTGAGAAAGCTCAGTTTAAGAAGCATATGGCCAAGCTCAGCGTGCAAGAGTTCAAGAACTTCAAGATCATGCTGCACGATCTCAAAGAAGCCTTTCTCAAGAAGCGTGAAGAAGCTCAAGGTTCTCGTGAGCGCATGAAGAGCCTGGCTGACAAGTGCGTGCAAGCCTACAATGAGGCTGAGAAGCGCAAGGCCCTTGGTCGCCCTGGCATCGACCCCAGGATGGCTACAAAGAAGAAGAAGAAGCCTGCTGTGGCCGCACCCGACACACCAAGGCAGGAAGCACATCCCATTGTCTTCCCAGCCAGCATGACTGGCTCGAAGCCAAAGGCCAGGTCAACCGCTTCAGAACTAAAGAAGACGAGGACTGCTGAGGCTGAAGCCAGAAAGAGGAAACATCCTGAAGCCTCTGCTGCTGCTCCCTCCAAGAAGAAGCGCAAGACTAAGAAGGATCGGGCTGCTCCCACAGAGCCCTTAGTCGTTGAACCTATCTCCATGGTTCGCCCTGCCGCTGAACATCAAGAGCGCGAACTGACTGTCCATGAGCCTGCTTCCACAGAGGCTCATGAAGCTGAAGACATTCCAGCAGCTGATCCCACGCTGCTAAAGACATTGGTCACCATGACAATGTTAACGATGATGTAGTTCTTCCTCTGATCGAGCACCAATAGGTATCATCGCCTGTGCTTACGCACAGCGAACTCATCAGCATTGGTCGTCCTCTGATGCCAATTCCTCAGGATGCATCATGGGCTGATACCCACAACAACAAGTCACACCACCCCGGCAAGAAGAAGAAGATGACTTTGAGGCCCAACCAACTCCATCTCTAAAGGCGTCGCCAGCGTTACGTAGGCTTCGCAAAGGACCAAGGTCTCAAGTCTCCGAGTCTGAGGCTAAAGCTGCTGAAGACATTCCGGCTGCATCAGCCGACGACACCCAAGAAGAAGAACATGCCCCTACTCCCCCAACCACTGAAGAAACTGTTCTCGAGGAGAATGTGTCTGTGCCCGACCCTCCAGCTCATCAAGTGGAGGTAGAAAATCTCGAGGCTGCCACCACCAACACGAATGAAGCCACTGATGTTGTCATGGCTGAGGCAAATGTGGAGCCTACATCAACCCATGAACCAGAAGTCAGCGAAGCCAATGATGCTACTGCTCCTGTTCCTACGCCTGCTGCTGGTCCTTAGTTTGACTATCATATTGAGCATAGGCCTCAGGTACAGAAGCCAATGCCAAGGTTGCCCAGATTTCCAGGTCCTGCATCAGCACCTGGATCCTTTAATGTCAACAGCTTCAAAGCAGACAACACCTTCTTCAATAGCTCCAAGAACCCCTACTCAAGGGAAAGAATATCTTCTGATCGGTTCTGGAGCTATCCGCAGCGAAGTTATTACTCATGCATTCTGTATAATCAAGGTCACATCTTCCCTCATATGCGTCTTGACACCGAAGCAATAACTGGTTTGCCCTGCTTGGAAGAAGCTCTGGATTGCTTCAAAGAGGTTGGATTGTTTCCTTTCGTCACCGACCAAGAGCACTGGAATGAAGAGTTGCTGCTCCAATTTTATGCCACTCTTCACATACATGGTTACAACAGAGATTCGAAGACTTGGGTCCTTGAGTGGATGACAGGAAATGTTCATCACGAAGCCAAAGCCTTTGATATCATTGAGCTCACTGGTCTGCCAACTCCTGGAGATCTCTATGAACCTAGCTGTCAGCTTCACAGTGAAGCTATGGAGAGCATCTTTCAGAAGCCTGAACCGAAGATGAGTCAGATGCTCAGTATGATGAAGCCTTTGCCTCCAGATGCTGCATATCCTAAGGAGTTCTTTGTTGAAGACCTTGAGTATCTGCCACGGACTATCTATCACATTATAAGGCGAACTCTCTGGCCCATCAAAGGACATTCTCCACATGCAAAGCTGGAAGGTGCAATGAAGACTTTGGTCTTCTATATTCTTCACGGCAAATGCTTCAACGCACAAGACTTCTTCATCCGCCAAGTTGCTGCATCAGGATCTGATCTTTTTGGCTTGAAGTTCTACGCTCCATGGATAATGTGGGTGATTAAACTCCACTCAGCTATCTCATATCAGCCATCTGCTCGCAATCATCAGATCTTTCTGCCTGATGTGGATATGTCCATTGAAGCCATTTATCCAGAGCCTACCAAGGATCCTCTTAGTCTTCAAAATGCGGAGCATCAAAGTTTCACTCAGAACATTGAAGGAGTTGAAGCAGTCACTCGTGTTTATCCTCTGGCTGGTACTACACGTGCACCTCATCGTGCCCTCACTGAAGCCACTGAAAGCACTATTGCCCAACAGCCCAAGAAGCGATCTCGTGTTCTCAATGACCGAGAGCTTTTGGTTGCTCTTCATCAGAAACAGGATAGGCATCATGACTGGCTGAAGCGCCAAATGCAAAGCCTCTTGGTGGATGTCAACCGCATTCACAATCTTGCCACCAAGAATGCCTTTGTTGCCCATGAAGCCTGTCAGCGTACATGGAAAGGGCTGACGCTTATGTGTTCTGAGGATGATCTTCAAGAGGATGGCTTCTCTGAACGTTTCAAGTTTGACTCCACACCTCCCCGAAGGACTGTGCTGCGACTAACTCCATCTCTTGAAGACTCTGAGTTCTCTTCCTCTGCGGCAACTGTGAATGCCAGAGTGATCGAGGATGAAGACGATGCTACTTCACCGCCCCCTACTTCTGCACGCATCGACACTGGCCCAAGTTCTTCTGCACCGCCGAACACCACCGACGACCTTGCTGCTTCACCTACTCTTCATGGGAAGGAGTAGATGCTCTATGTCTTCAAACCTTTTTGGTCCTCACTGACAAAAGGGGGAGAAGCATATGAGTTTGATAGTCTTCAAGCGGGTCCATATGGGCGGTTACTTTATGTTTTGCCTAGTGTTTACAACTCTTGTTTTGATACATTTGGTTCTTTGAGTTGTAACACTTAAACTCGATGGTCGTCTGCTACTTATTTGCTATTTTGTGATGCGATGATAAATTCCGCATGTGCGACGATAAATTCCGCACTTAGACCATTTTGCAGACGTCCATTTTTCATTATGCATGTCATTATCTTCACATACTTTTCATGCATGATGAATTGTCATCATGAGTTGAAGAGGATCTCCACAAGTACAACCTGCCATGTGCATTTGCATTCCAAAAGCAAATTACTTATATGCACATCTTCAGGGGAGCCCTTGCAACTTATGAAGACAATTCCTTATCCTTTACAATTTCACATATTATATTCCCCGTTGAAAACTTCAACTAGTTTGTCATCAATCACCAAAAAGGGGGAGATTGTAAGTGCATCTAGTGCCACCCCTAGTTGGTTTTGGAGTATTGACGACAAACCTAGTTGAGGGACTAATGTGTTTGTGAGAATTGCAGGATAACACAGATAGAAGTCCCTCATTGATTCGATTTTCCTACCAGAGATGACCCCTAAAAATGTATGAAGACATTGAAGTCAAAGGTGGTATGTGAAGACATTCACATTGAAGACTATGACAAGAGAAGACATCGCATGAAGACTATGAAGTGTGAAGACTTAGATCTTTCGTAGTTCTTTTTCTTCTTTGTTGAGTCATAGGAACCACCGTACTGTTAAGTGGGGTCCAAGAGAACCAGTCAGAATGACTGAAGTGATGCTTAACTAAAATCCTATGTCTTCGAGTGAAGACTATGAGAGCGAATCTTGTCCAGAGTTGGACAAGTCAGCTTTGCTTGTAGCCCAAGTAAAGTTGCCGTGTGTGTTTGAAATCTGACCGTTGGAACACGTGTCAGTTCCTTAGTGACCCAGGGTCATTTCGGACAAATCAGGTCGGGTTGCCTAGTGGCTATAAATAGCCCACCCCCTACAACCATAAATAGTGGGCTGCTCAGAGTTAAAGTACGGCTTTTGTCGTTTGAGAGCAACCCACCTTGAAGCCTTTGAGAGAGAATTCCTTGAGAGGATAAAGCCCTAACCACCCAGAGCCAAAGAGTGTTAGGCATCACTTAAGTCTTCTTGTCTGTGTGATCTGAAGACTTATTACACTTGAGGACTGTGAATCCTCCAGCCGGTTAGGCGTCGCGTTCTGAGCATCCAAGATTCATTGTGGATCGCCGGTGAACGAAGTCTGTGAAGGTTTGGAAGTCTACCTTGAAGACTTACCAGAGTGATTGGGCGAGGACTGGGTGTCCTTAGCTCAAGGGGAATAAGGTGAAGACGAGGTCTTCTGAGTTGAATCTCAGCCTCCCTAACCAGATGTAAAGTTGTCACAGCAACTGGAACTGGTCCAACAAATCATTGTTTTCAACGAGTCACTGGTTTCATCCTTCCCTTCCCTTTACTTACTGTTGGTTCTTGTGAAGTCATTGTATGATAGCATCACCATTCGACTTCACTAAGTGATTACATGTACTGATTGGCTTCTCAATATCTTCCTACCTGATCCTTACTGCCTAGCTGCTATTAGTCATTGTGCTTTCACTTCATTGAATACGTGACTATGGTTTGCCTAGTGTAGTCTACCTTCCGCTGCATGATAATAGGTTTATTTCTATCGTTTGTCTTCAAAACTTACATGTTTTGAAGACTTCCATAAAAATCGCCTATTCACCCCCCTCTAGTCGATCACTAGCACTTTCAATATGCTTCTCCCCCTTTTGTCAGTGAGGACCAAAAAGGTTTGAAGACATAGAGCTTCTACTCGTTCCCATGAGGAGTAGGTGAAGTTGCAGGGTCGTCGTTGGGGTTCGGTGGTGCAGAAGAACTTGGTGCAGTGTCGATACGCGACGATGTTGTAGTTGGTGAAGTAGCATCATCTTCGTCATCAATGACTCTGGCATTGACAATTGCCGCTGAGGATGAGTAGTCAGAGTCTTCAAGTGAGGGAGTCCGACGCAAGTGAGCGTTCCACAGAGGAGTGGAATCAAACTTGAATCTCCTTGTGAAGCCATCCTGTTGAAGATCATCTTCAGAGCTCAACAAAGTTAGACTCTTCCACGACCGCCGACAGGTTTCATGAGTGACAAATGCATTCTTGGTGGCAAGGTTGCGAATGCGATTAACATCCAGCAAGAGGCTCTGCGTCTGACGCTTGAGCCAGTCATGATGCTTATCCTATTTTTGATGCATGGCGACGAGAAGCTCTCGATCATTGAGAACACGAGATCGCTTCTGAGGCCTTTGGGCAATTGTGCTTTCAATGGCTCAGTATGGGCACGATGAGGTGCACATGTATTTCCAGCCAGAGGATAAACACGAGTTGCAGCAAGAACTCCTTCAATAGGTTGATTGAAGCTTTGGTGAGCGGCGTTGTGAAGATAAATTGGATCCTTGGCACGCTCTGGGTATATGGCTTCGACAGACAGATCAACCTCTGGCAAGAATATGAGATGATTGTGCGCAGAAGGCTGATAGTTGATAGCAGAGTGAAGCTTGATGAGGCGCATTACCCTTGGAGCATAGAACTTCAGACCAAATATATCGGAGCCAGATGCATCCAATTGCCTGATGAAGAAGTCCTGAGCATTGAAGCTGATGCCATTAAAGATATAGAAAACCAATGTCTTCATTGCGCCTTCTAGCTTGGCTGCAGGAGAATGTCCTTTGACAGGCCATAGAGTTCGCCTCATGATATGATAAATAGTGCGGGGCAGATACTCTAGGTCTTCAACAAAGAATTCCTTTGGATATTCAGCATCTTGTAGCAGTGGCTTCATCATGCTCAACATTTGGCTCATGTTTGGCTCAGGCTTCTGGAAGATGCTCTCCAAAGCATTATGGTGAAGCTGACAATCTGGTTCATAGTGTTCACCAGGAGTGGGCAGGGCAGTAAGCTCAATTATATCTTGGGCTTTGGCTTCATGGTGTACATCGCCTATCATCCACTCAAGGGCCCAAGTTTTCGGATCCCTGTTGTAGCTGCGAATGTGGAGAGTTGCATAGAATTGCAGTAGAAGCTCTTCATTCCAATGCTCTTTATCAGTCACAAACTGTAGAAGGACAACATCTCTGAAGCAGTCAAGGGCTTCTTCCAAGCAGGGCAGGCCAACAATGGCTTCATAGTCCAGACGCATATGAGGGGAAATGCGCCCTTGATTATATAGGACACAAGAATAGTAACTGCGCTGCTGATAGCTCGAAAACCGATCAGATGAGATTCTTGGCTTGGAATATGGGTTCTTGGCGCTATCAAAGAAGGTATTGTGTGCAATGAAGCCATTCACATTGAATGATCCTGGTAAAGTTGTTGTACCTGGAAACCTTGGCAACCTGGGTTTTGGCTTCTGGACCTGAGGCCTATGCTCGACATGGAAGTCAAATTGTGGTCCGGCAGCAGGAGGAGGAACCAGGATAGGCCATCGAACCATGACAGGTTGACCGCGATCAAATGCCAGCTCAATTGTGTGAGGCCTTGGAGGTGGTACAGGAGCGTCGCCATTGACATGGGCTTGAATTTGCACAATGGTTTCAGGTGCAACATTGGCTTCAGGCGCCACATTAGCTTCAGCCATGACTACGTCATTGGCTTCAGTAGTGTTGTTGGTGGCAGCCTCAGTATTATCAACCTCCACTTGAGTAGCTGGAGGGTCGGATACGTTCTCCTGGAGAACAACTTCATGGTTGGTAGGGGTGTGGGCCAGCACGCTCTTCTTCTTTTCGGGGTTCTTGTTGGTCATCGACTGATGCAGCCGGAATGTCTTTAGCAGCTCTAGCTGCAGACTGAATGGCTTGCAGAACAGGATAGATCCAAATTTGTAGGGACAAAAACCACTTTTGGTGGAGAAGGATGAATCTATCGGATCACAAAGCCAGTAAAAGTAAGCTTTAATTACCGCACGAAGAACTTCTAGACGGAGTAGAGAGGAGGCCGAGCAGTTCGATCTTCCATGACCTAATTTGGCGACGGAAGACACCTACGGCAGCGGCGGAGGCGATGAGGTCCGCGGCCGGCGTGAGGACGGCGTCGGTGAGGTCGCGACAGCTAAGCGCTTCGTCGCCGGCGTCGTCGAGCGCTAGCGGTGGTGCTAGGGTTTGTGCGAGGTAGAGAGGTGGAAGAAAAGATAGTGACCGTGGTGTGGTGTATATTTATAGGGACAGGGACGACACATTGTTATTACGCAGATGCCCCTGGCAGTTCACATCTGAGGGACACGTGGCATGCATGCAACACCTTGGAAGTTGTTCCATGTTCCCATGCACGCCTGGATTGTCGGGTGGTCGTTCCCACTTCTCCAGTTTTCGGGCAAAAAGGATATAGCATTAAAACGGATTCAATTTTGTCTCCGTGTCTTCTGCTAACAACGACTCACAGAAGACAATCGACAGATTCAATAGAATGCATATGATTTGGATAGATAGAATCTAAGGTAGAAGCATAGAGGGGGTGGTCCGATCACATTCACTTAGGTCAAAAGATTCGAACATTGAAGACATAGCTATAAGTGAATGCTGTAGAGGACGAAACACTAATATAAATATATACCGATAAGATACCAAATCAACATTGTGAAGATAAACATGAAGTCGAATCAATGTTGAAGACAGACCAAATGCGAATACTATGCAAATGAGATGCCAAATGAAAAACACTACAAACAAGAGTTTGGTGGTGGCGTTACCCATCGTATAGGAAATATTAGACCCAGACACGACACACAATTATCGTGGCACTCCGAAGTCAATTTCCGCATTAATGTATTCACACTTAGAATGTATGTCTTCATTATTTGAAGATATACGTTACTTTGTGTGTTGCACATCTAAGTCATCATATGCATAAGCGTTAGGATGTGTGTCCCATTATAGGACATTCGAGGATTCTAAGATATTTAGCTCACGCCGCAACTTGCAAAACCTTTTCTCATCCAAGGGCTTTGTGAAGATATCTGCCAATTGCTCTTCAGTTTTCATGTGAATGATATCAATATCTTCCTTCATGACATGATCTTTGAGAAAGTGATGACGAATTTCAATGTGCTTTGTCTTCGAGTGCTGAACTAGGTTGTTGGCAATCTTGATGGCGCTTTCATTGTCACAGTAGAGTGGCACATGCTTCAGATGGATGCCATAGTCCTTGAGAGTTTGCTTCATCCACAGAAGCTGAGCGCAGCAAGATCCAGCAGCAATGTATTCAGATTCAGCAGTGGAGAGAGATACACAGTTCTGCTTCTTTGAAGACCAATAGACAAGAGATCGTCCAAGAAAATGACGTGTGCCCGATGTAGATTTGTGATCAACCTTGTCACCAGCATAGTCAGCATCTGAGAATCCAACTAGATCAAACTCTGAGCCCTTTGGATACCATAATCCAAGTGTTGGGGTGTAAGCCAAATATTGAAGAATTCGCTTCACAGCTAAGTGATGCGATTCCTTTGGTGCCGCTTGTAATCGGCCACACATGCAAACGCTAAGCATGATATCTGGCCTAGATGCACACAAATAGAGTAAAGAACCAATCATGGAGCGGTATACCTTTTGATCGAACTCTTTACCATTGTCGTCGGGACTCAGATGACTCTTGGTTGGCATTGGCGTCGTGTAACCTTTGTAGTCTTGCATTCCAAACTTCTTCAGGCAGTCTTTGAGGTATTTCTCTTGAGATATGAAGATGCCATTGCTTTGCTGACGAATTTGAAGACCAAGGAAGAACTTTAGCTCACCCATCATGGACATCTGATATTGCTCTTGCATCATGTGTCCAAACTCATCACTGTATCTCTTGTCAGTGCCACCGAAGATAATGTCATCCACATAGATTTGGCACACAAACAGTTCACCATCATATGTCGTCGTGAAGAGTGTAGGATCTAGAGAACCAGGTTTGAAACCTTTGCTCTTCAGGAAGTCTTTGAGTGTGTCATATCAAGCACGAGGGGCTTGTTTTGAGGCCATATTGTCGGTGTTCTGGGAACGGGGGTCCCCAGACTTGCCTACCTGCGGCCCGCGGCGTGGCTAAGCCAGCAGGCCGTACGGCCCATCTTCATCAAGGCATCCAAGACCCTCGCGAGGGGCCAAGCCTTGCGAGACGGACGCCACGAGACCTCCTCTGGAGTGGCCTAGTCGGGCAGGATCACGAGGGGCGGAGATATCAAGGCGAGGCAAACCTCACGAGGCTCTCATGACGTGAGCCATGACGATCGACACCAGGCGGCCGCCAGCGCATGCAGCGTCCTTGTTTCCTCTTTTATGCTAAGGAGGCCAATGTAGGCGAGGAGTACCGAGGCGTCAGGCAAAGGTTGCCATATCGGTGCAACAAGACCAAGACCAAAAGGACGGCAAGACGGAGGTCATCATGGAGCCCAAGACAGCGTCACCACCAGAGCCTTTCGCAGGCGGAGACCACCTTTGTCTGGATAGCTTGTACTAGTCGCCCCCCCTTCAAATTTGCCCGCCGTTGTTGGCTCCCTTCCCGCTCAATATTTGGGAAAAGGGCCAGGGCCTATATAAGTAGAGCTAGCCACCACCACGAAAGAGGGAGATAGACATGAGTGGAGGGATCATCAAGATCATCCCCAACCACACAAGTGCACCAAGCACGAGAACACCTCAACCTCAGGAGGCTGTTCTTCCCCTTGTATTGTTCATCATCAGCCCTAGAGGCAATGCACCACCACCACACTGGAGTAGGGTATTACACCACAACGGAGGCCCGAACCAGTATAAATCTTGTGTCTTTCTGCGTTGCGAGTTCGTCGAGTTCGTCTACGAGATCTTAGCGAGCTAGGGCGTAGATCGGTGGGAGGAAAAGACTTCGCGCGGACCCTAGTGTTCGAATTTTAAGGGTTTTCCGGAACCCCACATCCGACATTTGGCGCGCCAGGTAGGGGTGTGTCATAGCTTCCCTTCCATCAGTTCATCGCTCCATCGTCTCCATGGCGGACGCTCGCCGTGCTCGAGCTGAGCGTCGGGCTGCCCTCACCACCCGCGTTGCTCAGACGGCCCCCATCGGCGGGCCACCTCATCATTCTCCGTCTCCCGCCGCCAATGCTGCCACCGGCCCGGTGGGGAACGAGCAGCAAGCGTCTTTGCTGCATCCTTCGGTACGACAGGACGGCCGCACCGCCACTCCATCGCTGAACCCGGCCGGTTCTTCGTCCCATGCACGCCACGCTCCCATGGAGGCGCGGGCCGCACTCCTCGCCGCAAAAGAACTCCTGCGCTACCGCCCAGTCGACGACCTCTATGAGGAGTGGCTCGACTGCGTCGCCGAGCTCGTCCGCGCCGCAGGGGGCTCCCCGGCGCTATCCGTCTCTCTGCCTCACCCTTAGCCGGCCATGGGCAACGAGGACCGGGGCGCGCCTCCACCACCCATCCCAAAGACGGCGCCTTGGCACCAAGGCGCGTGGCCCCATGGTGTGATCCGCCACGCCCGGTGCCCGCGCGTGAAGAGAGAAGCTGCCAAGAAATCCCTCGGCCACAAGGAGCTGCACCCGCGCTTCCCGCGCTGCCTCGTCAAGACTGCGCGCCGCCCGCGGCGGCGCCACGTGGACCTCATCAAGACCAAGCTCCACCTTCGAAGCGGTCCCCAATAACTACGGCCAGCTACCATGCCTTCACCCTCAAGCTGCACAGCGTCGCCTGGCCAGGCAAGTTCAAGCCGGATCTGCCTCCTCGCTATGACGGCATCGCCGACCCCGCGGAGTTCCTGCAGCTCTACAAGCTGAGCATCGAAGCAGCCAACAGCGACGAGAAAGTCATGGCAAACTGGTTTCCCATGGCTCTCAAGGACGGGGCCCGCTCCTGGCTCCTGAACCTGCAGCACGGCTCGATCTCCTCCTGGGACGAGATGCGCGACCGCTTCGTCGCCAACTTCCAGGGCACTCGCGACCGCCTGCCGGCCGCGGGCGACCTGCGCCGCATCAAGCAACAACCAGGGGAGACCCTCCAGAAGTGCATCCAGCGCTTCAACAACACCCGCCTCAAGATCCCCAAGGTCATGGATGAGGCCATCATCTCCGCGTTCTCCGACGACGTCCGTGACATCAAGATGAAGGAAGAGCTCGCTATCCACGAGGAGCTCTACACATCTCAGGAGCTGTTCAACCCGGCGACCAAGTGCGTGAGAGCTGAGGAGGGGCGCCTCTCTCTCCTTGAGCTACCAGCTGTGGGCACAGAGGAGAAGAAAGCCAAGGCCAAGGACGTGAAGCGCAAGGAAGCAGCGGTGCTAGCAGCAGAGCCCGACACCAAACGGGGCAAAGATCAGCCCGAGTCATCCAAGAATAGCCGACCGTTCTGCGCCTTCCACAACCTGAACACCCACAACACCAGCGACTGCCAGGAGCTCAGAGCCATACGAGAAGGACGCTACGGTCGACGCTTCGAGTGCAACGACTGGGGCTACGGTTGTGGAGGAGGACATGGAGGCGGATGCTGGGACGACCGTGGCCCGCGCGAGGAATGGCGCGATAGGCCTCGTGAGGACCGCTGGCAAGACCATCCTCGCGAGGGGGCCTGGAGGGACCAGCCTCGTGAGGATCGCCCCCAAAGCAACGCTGGTCTTCCCCCGCTACCGCCGCCAAGAAGGAACGACGATCATCATCAGGACGAGGGGGCTGGGGGCTTCCAGGAGCCACGTGCAATCGCCTGTATCTTGGGCGGCACCCAGGCCCCAGCCTCTCATCGCATCTTCAAACGGTTCGCTCGCAAGGTGAACGCGGTGCTTCCCAAGCTTGAGGTCGCGTGCCCGCTCAGGTGGTCCCAGTGCGCCATCACTTTCAACTCGGCAGATCAGCTCAAGTGCGCGGCCACCGCTGGCGTCCTCCCGATGTTGTGTTCCCCAGTCATCAGCAATGTGCAGGTTACCAAGACCCTCATCGACGGCAGTGTAGGGCTCAACGTCCTGTCCGTCGACACATTTGACAACCTCTAAGTGCAATATGAGCAGCTCCAGCCTACCAAACCTTTCTCAGGAGTGACCTACGGCTCCACCATACCGATAGGGCAGGTCCGCCTGCCTGTCACCTTCGGCACACGTGACAACTACCGCACCGAGCTCATTGACTTTGACGTCGCGCACATCCGCCTGCCATACAATGCCATCCTCGGGTATCCGGCCCTGGCCAAGTTCATGGCGGTCACCCACCACGGCTACAACATCCTCAAGATGCCTGGAAGCGGCGGGCTCATCACGGTCCCATGTGAAGAAAGGGATGCGGTGTGCTCCCTCGAGCGTGCCTTCCAAGCTGCAGCAATCGACAACCCCGTCAGCAGAAGTGAGGGCCCTCCGGAGGCCATCCCCAAGAAGAAGCAGCTGCGCCATGCAGGACCTCAGGAGGATGACATCATGGTAGGAGCCTCATCAGGATCAGCGTCCGTCCCAGGGGCGCCTGCCTCCATCGCATAGGCGCGCCCTGCGCCCTCCTCGGGCAGGGCTCGGGGGCTCTCTTCAGGAGGGCCTCAGGCCTTGCCAACCTCACGAGGGAGGCGCTCGGGCACCACTTGGAAGTGTGCTATGTGGCACGTTTTCCTCAGGAGAACACAGGGAAAGGGGTGCCCACCACTCAGGAGTTCATCATCAAGACCACACAGGAACTACAAGATGCAAGAGCCATGCGCGGCGATAGCCACTCACAGGGCGCAGCTCAGCACCCAGGCGAGGGTGCAGAGCTGCATGTCTGCATCAACGTCCCAGGGCTCAATAGTGCCGCGTCTTAGGAGCGCTTCTGGCCTTCGCGTGTGGGCCGTTGCGAGGGCCCGCCACACAACTACGTTCGCATGCCCCTCGGCTTGCCGAGCGTGGCGTCAGCCTATCAACGCAACATGCGGCATGACCTGGCGGCTCAAGAGGCTAGGTACCGCGCCGTCCTGGAGGAAACGGAGATGGTCTTCAAGGAGCCTCCTGAGCCCCTAGAGCCTCCCGAGGCTCAGGGCTCCGGTGGCTCATGAGGAGTCATTTCTTCGACGCACGCCTTCAGCTGCACCAACTCTGCTTCGTCTATAGAACCAGGTGACATCTTCCAAGCTCGTTTAAGCTGGGAGCGCCCCTTGGGCTGCATTATTCCCAGGCCGCGTGGGTCCGTCCCTGCGGCATGTATACCTTTTGCTCATGTCTTTAGCTTACCTTGCTGGGGGCGCCCCTCGGGCTGCATTATCCCCAAGCCGCTCGGGCCGGACCCAGTGGCATGGATCTTCCTGCATTTACCCAAGCTGATTTGCCTTCCCTGCTTAACCTGCCTACAGTTATCACCTGCTCGATCATCACCTCCCACGGGGCCTCCTCACAGGCACGGCGCGGGCGCATGGGTCCGCCCTGCCACATCGATAAATCTGAGCGGTCGAGCTCTGGCTCGTGGCACGCCCCGTGCACATCACCTCACTAGGCCCTTAGTGCCTTCACTTCATCCGGACCAACCAGCGGCAGGCTGGCGGCTGTAACGACAAACCATGTTCTTCTTGTGCCTATTCATAGGGACCCTGTGGGGAGGATAGCAGGCGGCACCGCGGGTCTCCTTTTCTCTCGTGCACTTCGCTTGCGCGTTAAAAGGGGGGCTCCTAAGCATCGCGACTCAGGAGCTCTTACTGGCTCTCTAGCCCTCACCCCCTGGGCTTGACCACGGCATCGCGACCTGGCATACCAGCGGCGGCTGAGCTCGCTCAAGGGCTGGGACCTGAGGATGCAGAGCACTAAGGAGAGCATGGGAGGAGGGAAACCCATATGGGCCGGCCTAGCTATGCTACACAAGTTGGCGCGCGGCCCTAGCGCAACGTCAGGAATCGCCACGAAGTTCACAAGATAAGTCTCGCCCTCGGATCGGCTAAATATCTGAGCCTTATGGCCACCCACGCCTTGCCGCAACCCCGTTGCAGCCGCGTCAACTCCCTTTCTTCCCTTACCATGGCTGCTTGAGCACTAAGGGGGACCTCTTGAGCATCGCGCCTCAGGGGCTCTTACTGGACCTCGGGCTGCACACCTCCTGGCCTTGACCACGGCACGCGACCTGGCATACCAGCGATGGCTGTAGCCTGCCTGGGGACCGGGACCTATCAGCGTAGAGCAACAAGCCATCGCAAGGAAAGAAAGGGGGGACCGAGCCTTAACGGGACGCGTGTTCACCAAATCTTCATAATAGGGAAAATAAGCACAAAAGACATTACAGACCCTTACATGCCCCCACGGGGCGCTTCATGATTCTTCGTAGGGAATGAAAGCTAAAACTAAGAAGGACCCTATCTACATCCTCCTGTGGCAGACACCATCATCAACAGTGGGCCACGGGAGGCCGGCGCCAACCCCATCCAGATTAGCGGCAGCGACGGCCAGACGCGACGGCACTGCTCCGAGCGCGGCGAGAGCTCGGGGGCACATAACTGTCATCGCTCGTCTTCGGAGTCTCGTAAAGCTCAGGAGAGCTGGTGGGCTCCCAAGGGCTGCTGCTGCTGCTACAGTGGCCGCAAGCGGAATGCGCGTCAACCTCGCGCTCGTCTCCGGAGCATCACTCCAGGCGGCGGCCCTCGGCATCGAAGACCTTGAAGAAGAGCGTGGAGACATCGTCGTACTCAAGGTGGATCACGATGGCGCCCCTCGCGCAGCACACCCGCGCGATCTCACCCCAGCCACGAGTCATGAAGATCTTGCCGGTGGGGACCGCTTCGATCTCTGCTCCAGTCGCCGAAGCACCGCAGTCGGCGTGCTGCAACCAGAGCTTGAGAGGCCCCCTCGGCGGCATCACATTGGAGAAGAACCGCGGGATGCGGATCCAAGAGCTTGGAGGCATCGGCGCCCATAGCACCAGCCCTCGCGAGGAGTCCGTGGCGTGGATTCCAGGGGCGACGGCGCGCGTCGCCGCAGCGCGGTGACCCCGAGCGCGGCGCGGGCGGCGCTGCTCGTCGCTCCGCCTTCCTGAGCCCTCGTCTTGGACATACAGGGGTAGCGGATACCCTGGGGGAGGCCGCTCGCACCAAGGCCTCGTCACCACCTGCATCGCGGCTTCATCACGGCGGTGGATTGACCTTTTCTTCGGCAGAAGTGGCTCTGGGACATCTCGAGGGGCCTTCCCCTTTTCTTTGGCGGAGAACCTTCTGATAGGCGCCATTGATGTTAGAAGTGGAGCAAGGAGGAAGAAGCAAGCGAGCAAGGAAGAGATGGGCAATGGGGGCTCAGCCCCCTCCCCATTTATAGCAAGAGAAGGCCAACCGGCGCCTCCCATGATCGCAGGTAATGATGGTTTTCCTTGCATGTGCAGAGACTTGTCGAGTCGTGCAGTTGCCGAGACAGCATGGGGAAGCGGAGACGCCCGCGTCCGATCAACCGCCATGCGTCAACCGAGGCCACATGCTTTTGGGGCCCACGGTGCTCTAAACTTGACCCTTGGCTTCACCACGAAGCCAAGCCCGAGCGCGCCTTGGGCCCGGGGGCTACTGTCGGTGTTCTAGGAACGGGGGTCCCCAGACTTGCCTGCCTGTGGCCCGCGACATGGCTAAGCCAGCAGGCCGTACGGCCCATCTTCATCAACAAGGCATCCAAGACCCTGGCGAGGGGCCAAGCCTCGCGAGGCGGACGACACGAGACCTCCTCTGGAGTGGCCTAGTCAGGCAGGCTCACGAGGGGCGGAGATATCAAGGCGAAGCAAACCTAATGAGGCTCTCGTGACGTGAGCCATGACGATCGACACCAGGCGGGAGCCAGGCGGGCGCGAGTGCATGCAGCGTCCTTGTTTCCTCTTTGGTGCTAAGGAGGCCAGCGCAAGCGAGGAGTACCGAGGCGTCAGGAAAAGGTTGCCATATCGGTGCAACAAGACCGAGACTAGAAGGATGGCAAGACGGAGGTCATCGTGGAGCCCAAGACGGTGTCACCACCAGAACCTTTCACAAGCGGAGACCACCTTTGTCAGGATAGCTTGTACTGGCTGTCCCCCTTCAAATTTGCCCACCGTTGTTGGCTCCCTTCCTCCTCAATATTTGGGAAAAGGACCAGGGCCTATATAAGTAGAGCTGGCCACCACCATGAAAGAGGGAGACAGACAAGAGTGGAGGGATCATCGAGATCATCCCCAACCACACAAGTGCACCAAGCATGAGAACACCTCAACCTCAGGAGGCCGTTCTTCCTCTTGTATTGTTCACCATCAGCCCTAGAGGCAATCCACCACCACCACACTGGAGTAGGATATTACACCACAACGGTGGCCCAAACCAGTATAAATCTTGTGTCTTTCTGCGTTGCGAGTTCGTCGAGTTCGTCTGCGAGATCTTAGCGAGCTAGGGCGTAGATCGATGGGAGGAAAAGACGTCATGCGCACCCCAGTGTTTGAACCTTAAGGGTTTGCCGGAACCCCAGATCCGACATATACAATGCTTTGTTGAGCTTGTATACCATGTCAGGATGTTTTGGATCTTCAAAGATAGGTGGTTGTGCAACATACGCTTCTTCTTCAAATTTGACGTTGAGAAAGGCACTCTTCACATCCATTTGATACAGAAGGATGTTATGATGGTTGGCATAGGCTGGCAATATGCGAATGGCTTCAAGCCTAGCCACCGGAGCAAATGTTTCATCGAAGTCAATCCCTTCAACTTGAGTGTATCCTTGAGCAACAAGACGAGCCTTGTTCCTAACAACTTCACCATGCTCATCTTGCTTGTTGCGATATATCCATTTGGTGCCTATGATGTTGTGCTTGCGAGGGTCAGGACGCTTGACCAGTTCCCACACATTGTTCATCTCAAACTGTTGAAGCTCTTCTTGCATAGCTTGAATCCACTCAGGTTCCATGAAGGCTTCAACAACTTTCTTGGGTTTAGATATTGATACAATTGCAAAGTGCCCACAGAAATTTGCTAGCTGTGTTGCTCTTGAATGAGTGAGAGGACCTGGTGCATTGATACTACCGATTATCTTCTCAATCTGTACTTCATTTGCAACACGAGGATGAACTGGACGAAGATTTTGCTCTTGCTGATCATTGTCTTCAGTTTGAGGATTGGCTTCAGGCTGAGCATTGTCTTCAGTTTGATTAGGCATAGAAGTGATAAGTTCCTCTTCAGCCTGTACTTTAGAAGGTATGATTTATCCAGTTCCCATGAGCTTGATGGATTCACTAGGTGGAACTTCATCTAACACATTTGGTAGGTGCTCTCTTTGCGAGCCATTAGTCTCATCGAACCGCACATCTACAGTTTCAACCACTTTATAGTGAAAGAGGTTGAAGACTCTGTAGGAGTGTGAATCCTTTCCGTAACCAAGCATAAAACCTTCATGTGCTTTTGGTGCAAATTTTGAAGTGTGATGTGGATCCTTGATCCAGCACCTGGCACCAAATACTCTGAAGTAACTGACATTTGGCTTCTTACCAGTTAGGAGCTCATAGGATGTCTTCTTCAAAAGCTTGTGAAGATAAACACGGTTGATGACGTGGCATGCAGTATCAACACTACAAAAAAGACACATCTGTGACATTTTGGGCCGAACAAAAATCTTTTCTGTCATACTTATGACACTTATTTGACGATAATTGTGACAAAACCCGGTATCATCATAGATGTGGTGGGGTCCTACTTCCATGACAAAAAATGGGCTTTTCGTCCTGGACGGGCCGGAGACGCAACTGCATGACATTCTTTGGGCCATCCATGACGGAAAAAATCGTGGTAGAAGTGAGGGCGCGGAAAATATCGGGGAGTTCCCTGTTACGGTGGGTGGTCGGGGGCCGAGCGATGCGCGTTTCTCTCGTACATACGCGTGTGTGTGCGAGGCATTGGACTCTCACTGAACCCGAGCGAGGCATTGGGCTCTAACTGAACCCGAGCGATTGCACTACAGGCTACGCGTTACTGAACCCGAGCGATCGATCGATGGCTGTTAACTGAACCCGATCGAGCGATTCCTTCGCTACTGCTGCTAACTGGAGCCGGTCGATGCTGCCTCTGGATGAACAGTGAGCGT
>NC_041390.1:505057982-505109869 GCF_002162155.2 Triticum dicoccoides | reverse complement strand
GTGTTGCCTGTGGATGAACAATACCCCGGTCGATCGAGCCGGTTGGGGCTGGATGAACAGGACCCCGTGGAGGGCAGGATGAACAAGACCACCCCGTGGAGGGCAGGATGAACAGAAGACGGTGGAGGGCAGGATGAACAGTAGCCCATGGAGGGGTGGTTGAACCGGAGCCCGTGGAGAGGGCTGGTTGAACAGTAGCCGGTGGAGTAGCGCACGGTGGAGGCTAGATGAACAGGAGCCCGTGGATGAACAGTCACAGGTAGAGGCTGGAGGAGGTCGACGGTGGATGAACAGTAGCCCGTGGAGGCTGGAGGGGGTCGACGGTGGAGATGAACAGTATCCCGTGGAGTCCCGTTTTGCGGTACACCACACCCCTCCCGATGAACAGGACCCCCGTTTCGACCATAGCGCTCCAACACAAGTCTGTTTCCTCCGTTTTGCGGTACACCACACCCCTCCCGATCAATAGGACCCCCGTTTCGATCGTAGGAGGTCCCTTTCCTCTGTTTTGCGGTACGTCAGACCCCTCCCGATGAACAGGATCCCGTTTCAAAGGTGGCGGTCGAACACAAGGCCGTTTCCTCTGTTCTGCGTTACGCCAGGCCTCGTTTCCATCGGCTGTTCCGTCCAAGCCCCCCCGATGAACACAACGACGCATTCTGTTCCGACCCAGCCGATTGGCTCCCCATGAACACGACGACGATGTTGTTTCTTCGTTCCAACCCAGCCATGTACATGAGCCCTGGCCGTATGTATGCGCGAGTAGGCGTTCGAGACCCTGCCCGTATGTACGTACGTGGCCGTATTTTCTTTTTTGCACACTGGCCGATGTACATACGTGTACATGCTACGTGTGCGCCTCTACATCGATCAGTATGTACGTACACGTTTGCGACCAGAATGACAACGCTACGTACGCTTCGACCAGGTGGGTCCCGACTATCAGGCACTTTCTTGCGTGCGAAGATGTAGCTGGTGGGCCCCAGCAGTCAGGGGGCGAATCATTTTTTTGCCCGAATGCACTTCCTTGTGTGTGAAGATGTAGCTAGTGGGTCCCAGTAGTCAGGGAAACATTTTTTTTGCAAAATACGGTGGCCCGTCCGGTGGGTCCCCGCTGTCAGGTGGAGGAATAATTATTTTGCGCGTAATAAGGAGGCACTTCCTTGCTGTGGCCGTGGGCCTAGTTGTTAGCCTCTCCATGTAAAGTCCACGTCTGATGGAAGCCGTTCCTTGACCATGTTGACCATGCCACGCCGAGAGCACCAGGGCGGTGGATGACAGCGAGACCTAGGAAGGGGATGACACGGAGCCGGGGAAGACACGGCAGTGGATGCCCACGCGTAGAGGAGTATGAGGGTTCACTGGTTCACTGCGGTGTGAGGCTGCCATTGCCACAAAATAACAGAGGGTGTGGGTGAGTAGAGGGATGGCCTGGACAGCGGTGGGAATAGTAGGGGGCGGTGAGGCCTCCACGGCAGCACATCCGGCCACAGGAGGCAGGAGCATGCAGCACGACCGGCGCTGCTTTGGGCTGCTGGAGCAACAAGACCAGAGGTTGAAGAAGCACTACGACCGTTGGATGGACATCGTACGGTCACTGGAGTTAGAATCGTTTATATTGACTAAGTTGACAAAGCACTCCGTCCCCGTCAACTTAGTAGGCCCAGAAGTTAGCCTCCCACCAAGGTGGGTCCCAACTAGCAGGGGGAGTATTCATTTTTTGTGCGTAATAAGGAGGCACTTCCTTGCGTGCGAAGATATAGCTGGTGGGTCCGACCTGTCAGCGGTGGGAACGTTTTTTTCGTGAAATACAGAGGCCCTTCCGGTGGGTCCCAGCTGTCAGGTGGAGGAATCATTATTTTGCGCGTAATAAGGAGGCATTTCCTTGCGTGCGGCCGTGGACCCAGCTGTCAGCCTCTCCACGCACAGTCTACTTCCGATGGTGTCGTTCGTTGATCACGTTGACCACTCCGCGCCGAGCGCATCCAAGGTGGTGGACGACGGTGAGGCCCCAGACAGCAACGAGCCGGAGATGGGAAGATGCGGGAGTAGAGTCGCAGACGGAGAGGTGTACGAGGGTTAACTGGTTCTGGTGCAGTGTGGTTCGGCAGCCGGTGGAGAAGAACAAGAGGTGTGGAGGGGTGGAGGGATGGCCTGGCTAACGGTGGAGTAGCGCTTCACAGCGAAGCGTGCTAAGCAGAGCTGCTAGCAGCAGGAGGCGGGAGCAGGTGGTCCCGACGGCGCTAGAGGAAGAAGACGAGAGATTGAAGATGGATGCCGGCCATTGGATGTAAATGCAACGGCTAACGATGTCAGAATCATTTGTTGACTAAGTTGACAACGACTTGCATTGGCTTCGGCCTATTGGCCCACATTTCAGCCTCCAAAAAAGTGGCACGTATTCGACCCATTTTTCAGAAATTACAGTCTTTTTTTTGCGGGGTAGAATTTACAGTCCATTTGATCTCTTTTTTTGAATTATAGTCCATTAGCTGGGCTGAGTGAACAAATAATGTAGCGTCCATGCGGCCCATTTATGTTTTTCCTAAAAAATTACATGCCATTTGCACTTTCTCTAAATACACGATTTTGCTGGGATGATTCTAATTATAATATTGGGTGGGCGCAACAATGTTATCAAAAAATAAACAGGGGCTGAGCATTTTGTTATATATATATTTAAATAATAAGTGATCTATTATTACATTGGTCCTTAAATCTTACCAAGCTTTTGTACACAATCACCAGGATTTTCGTTGCCAAAAAAATTCAGGATTTTATTGTTAAGAAATTATTTTTATAAGTTAAGAAGATGTGGGATATTGTTTTCTTACATATGTAAGTATCTGTTAAATATATGATGACAATAGCAATAATATATAATAACATATAAAATAATTTAAATATATATAATATAGTTAGAAGGGAAACATAAGTTGGACCAGACGTTCCTATTCTTATATGAAAAAATAGAACAGACCTCTGCGTTTTCTTCAAAAAAAACATAAATTGGGCTGCCAATGTTTCAGGAAAAATAAAACCTCGGATGGGAGGTCCATAGGCCGGTCGATACATGACGGCCCTCAAGAAAATACAAACAACCTTATGGACCTCCCATCCGAGGTCGTGGGCTGCACATGTTAAAAAAGAAAGCCTAGACGGGGCAGCCCAAAACCCACCTGATACTTGCTGCCCCAATGATAATAAATGATACCTGCCAGCTCCCCGGCTTCGTTGTGAATTTATCTACTATAGTAACTACGTTGAAGCACCTAAAAAATGTAACTATGTTGACAAACCCGTGGGCCCCAACGTCAGTATAGCATTAGGAGGAAGTATTTTTTCAATGAGGCACTTGCTTGCGTACGGCCATAGACCTGGTGGGTTCCGACTGTCCGCCTCTCCACGTACAGTCCTCTCCAGATTCCTCTTGTTTGTTCAGCATGTTCACAACGGCAGACAGCGGCGTCGCGGCGAGCGCACAAAAGCGCAGGAGGAGATCCGACAACTTGAGGAAGTGCCTTATTAGTAACGAAACAACTGAACTAGCCCAGTGGCCGAATGACACTACCCGATAGCTGTTCCGCCCGGGTTCGATTCCACCTGTGCAGAGAAACTATCTCCAAATTTTTTGCCTCTGCCTTTATTGACATGTGGGTCCCAATTGTCATCTACGCACACCACGTCCTACACTTCCCAAAACTTCGTCCCTCATTTTCTCTGTTTTTCGCACACTCAACATTTGTAAGTGCATCTAGTGCCCCTTAGTGATTTTGGTGTATTGAAGACTTATAGGTTAAGGGACTAATGCGTTTGTGAGTGTACACAGGTCTATAAGTCTATGATGAGTTTGATATTTACAGGAAAAGTCGACCCCTAAAAATGAATATCTTCGACTAAAGATTTTGGTATTTCTGAAGACTTTCATGAAGACTTTGAAAGTGAAGAAATTGGTGTGTCTGTGAAGACTTGATATTCATGCGAGGAATATGAAGCTTCAAGACTTTCGTTTTCATAGTTTTGTTTTTCTCTTTCTTGAGTCATAGGAAACACCGTACTATTAAAGGGGGTCGAGGAAATACTAAGGAAAAATTTCCATGTGATGCTCAACTCAAAATCCTACATCTACCAATCCCTTCGAGTGAAGCCATTGGAAATCTCATACAGTTCAGTCAATTTCTTCAGTGACAGAGACGAAGTTCGTCTGGTCTCTGAGGAATTTGTCCTGACCGAGGAGTTAGGAATTCGCCAGTGCGGATTGCCTACACAGTGAGGAACATGATAGCCCTGAGGATTTTGCTACTCAAAATTCCGACCATTGCTGTGCTATGCGCCAGCTGTCCCAAAATATCTATCCACCTAACGGTCATATCATTGAAGGGCATTTATGTCTTATCATGTCGGGCTGCTCCCTAGGCTATAAATAGTCGCCCCTACAACCACTAGCTGGTTGGCTGCTCCGAGAGAAACTGACACTTGTCATTTGAGAGCAACCCATCCTCTGAGGACTTTGAGCGAAAATCATCAAGTGAGGAAAAACCAAAAAAAAAAGCCAAAACCCAAACACCTACAAACCCCAAGTGATTGAGCATCACTGAAGAGATTGATCCTGAGTGGATCCGACGCTTGTTACCTTTGAAGACTGTGCTTCTTCCAAACGGTTAGGCATCATGGTCTAGAGCATACAAGAGGAATTGTGGATCGCCGGGTGACCAAGTTTGTGAAGGTTTGGAAGTCGCCTGAAGACTTACCACGAGTGATGGACGAGGTTTGTGTGACCTTAGTTCAAGGAGAATACAGTGAGGACTGGGTGTCTTGGACTAAGTGTCCTTGACTGGGTGTCCGGGACTGTTTGTCCTCGAGTTTAAATACTCAGCCGCTCCAACCAGACGTACAACTGAGACAGCAGTTGGAACTGGTCTACCAAATCATTGTCTTCACCAAGCTTACTGGTTCTACTCCCTCAACTCTTTCATTTCCTCATAACTATGTTGTCTGTTTGTTCATATCTGTGTTTGAAGACTTTGACTGAAGACTTTCTCAATTTCCTCAGCTCAATATCTTCAATCTGTTTGTCTTCATCCTGAGTTATCCTGTGCTTACGCTTCCTATACTCTGTGCCTGTCTTCATTTCATCATGATGACTATGCTTGTATTCTGTTATGTTTACTTTTGAGTACTTATTCCATTGCTAGTAGTTCTTCGCTAAGGAATTTCCTCACCGACAAATTCCTCAGTGAAGAATTTCATAAAAATCACCTATTCACCCCCCTCTAGTCGATATAACGCACTTTCAATTGGTATCAGGGCAAGGTACTCCCTTGTTCTGTGTGATTTTGGTTTAACCGCCTGGAGTTTTAGTTTTGTCGACCGCAGGTATGACGAAGGTGACATGCCCCATCTTTGACGGTCACGAGTATCCCAAGTGGAAGGCCATGATGAAGAAACGCCTCATGGCAATGAACAGCGAGTTGTGGACCGTCACTGAGATTGGCCTGACTGATCTGTGCAAGATGGCGGATGCTGATGACATTCGCAAGTATACTCTTCTCAATCTAACGGCGAAGGATGTCATCTGCTCCAGTCTGTCACAAAATCAGTTCAGGAATATCATGCATCTCGATCATGCGAAGCTCATCTGGGACCGTCTCTCTAAGGTCTATGAAGGTCATCGAACCTGTCATGATCCTTGGTTTGAGGACTTCAAGGAATCTCTCAAAACGATAACATTCGAACCAGAATCATCATCTTTTGCATCATGCCTTATGGCAAAAGATGCTGAGGTAACTGAATGCTACCTATCCGAGTCCAGTGATGATGAATCTGGTGATGAATTTGGACCCAGCTATGTTAAACTTGCTTCCCTTGCTACTAAACAACAAAGAGCTTTGGAAAAATCTCACTATATGCTAAACAAGAGCGATGATATGTTGGATGAGGAAATGGATCAGTCAAAAGCCTTGGCTGAAAGTCTTCAGAGACTTCATACTAAGTATGACACCCTTCAAGATCAACATAACACTCTCTTATCGGATCATGAGAAGCTTTATTATGAATTTCTTCAAAGAAAGCAAGACCTTGAGAATCTAAGAGTGAGTTATGAAGATCTTCAGAAGGATTGCGATTCATTACTTGCTCAACAAATCAGCGCTTCTCAGGAAGAATTTGTTCCTCCATGTTTAAAGTGCATTGAACGTGAATCTGCTAATTCTTCACCTGAATGTTCAAATGCTGCTAATGTTTCAAATTCTTCACATGCCTCTGCTATCACTAATTCCTCATCTGAGGACATTGCTAGTATCACTGACGATGCAGGTCTGAAGGAATTGTACACGACAGGCATGTACAAAATCCTCAAAGGGCATCAGGCTCTTTGTGATGTGCTTAAAAAGCAGATCCTCAACAGGAACCCTAGGAAAGAGGGTATTGCCTTTGAGGGGAAACTCAATGTTGATGGTACATATTGGAAGCCTGAGGAGTACCCCAAAACTACTTGGGTTGCTGCAAAGGGACCTCTAGTTGATCCATCTAACTTATCTGGATTTGCATGTGAATCTCCTCATTCTGATGATGAGTCAATTGACTCCAACTATAAACTGTTCAAAAATCAGAATGGTGAAGTATTTGCTAGATATGTTGGCACTAACTGCAGGAACGGCTCCCCGATGAAGAAAATCTAGGTTCCCAAAAGATGCCTTGAAAATCTTCAGGTGAATGTCATCATGACGCCACCTATGAAGAATAGGAACCCCAGATCAAATTCTTCATATGGACCAAATTCCTCATATGGATCAAAGTCCTCATATGAACATCATCATGCTAATCCGTCTGTTTCGCAGGGAAGATCTAAGGATTATGGATATGTGCATTATTCTTCAAATCATTATGTCCATAAGTCCTCGAAGAATTTCTCTACTTACTCTTATGCTTACTCTAACCCCTCTTATGTGAAACGAAATGGACTGGCTTCTATGCCATCCTTCTCATATGGAGCTCACAAAATGATGAACTCTTTGCCACCCCTTCAGATGTGGGTGGTGAAGAAAAGAACTAATCTCTTCTGCAGGGTCAGGTCTCCAGACACACGTAATCGTCTGAAGAATTTGCTGGAGACCTGAGCATGCCTGAAAGGACGCAGGCTAACCATGAAGAAATGAACTTTCATTTCTCACGTCATCATATTGCATTATTAGTTCTTTTACTTGATGAAATTGATCTGATGAATTGATGTCATATTCTTCACTGATGAAGTATATGAGTTGGTAAGCTGCACTAATTCGTCTGCAGGATGATCAACCCAAAGCCACTGAGTGGGTCCTCGATAGTGGATGTACAAACCACATGACTGGTGACAAGAATCTATTGATGGATGCTCCATTATCTCCGTCGCATCTGAAGCATATCATCTTTGCTGACAAAGGCAAAATTTAGGTATTGGGTCTAGGTAAGGTTGCGATTACAAAGGATCGACACATGGACAAAGTCATGCTTGTTGAGTCCTTAGGATACAACCTTATGTCTGTCTCAATGCTTTGTGATCTTGATATGGTTGTTGTCTTTGGCAAGTACCGTTGTGTTGTGGTTATGGAAGCTGACAATTCCAAAGTCTTCGAAGGCTTTAGGAGAGGAGACCTGTATATTGTTGATTTCTCTACAAGACCACAACCAGCCGTGTGCTTACTTGCAAAAGTTTCAGAAGGCTGGCTCTGGCATCGACGACTTGGTCATGCAGGCATGAGGAATTTGCACACACTTGCGAAGAAGAAGCATGTAATTGGCATCAAGAATGTCAAATTCCTCAAGGATCACCTATGCGGAGCCTGTGAAGCTGGGAAGATGACGAAGGCCAAGCATCCAGCGAAGACTATCATGACCACCACTCGCCCATTTGAATTGCTTCACATGGATCTCTTTGGTCCTAATCATTATTTTCCTATTTCAAATGAAGCATCTCAATATGGCTTTGTTATTGTTGATGATTATTCTCGCTACACATGGGTACACATTGTTACTTACAAACATGAAGTGCAGGAAGTCTTCAAACGATTTTCCTCGAGGGCTTCAACCAACTTTGGTGTGAAGATCAAGCACATCAGAAGTGACAATGGCAGTGAGTTCAAGAATTCTGGTCTCGATGACTATCTCGATGAACTTGGTATTACTCATGAGTTATCTGCTCCTTACACTCCTCAGCAGAATGGCGTCATGGAGCGCAGGAACAGGACTCTTGCTGAGATGGCTCACACTATGCTTGATGAATACAAAACACCTCGTCGTTTCTGGACTGAGGCAATTGATACTGCGTGCCACATCATCAACAAAGTATATCTTCACAAATTCTTCAAAAAGACTGCCTATGAACTTCTCACTGATAAGAAACCCAATGTAAGTTATTTCAATGTCTTCGGTGCTAAATGTTGGATCAAAGACCCTCATCACAACTCAAAATTTGCACCGAAAGCACATGAAGGTTTTATGCTTGGTTACGGAAAGGACTCGCACACCTATAGAGTCTTCAACAACGTTCTTCACAAAGTTGTTGAAACTGTAGATGTGCGGTTCGATGAAACTAATGGCTCGCAAAGAGAGCACCTACCTACTGTGATAGATGAACCAGCACCTGAGGAAACTATCAAGTTCAAGGCTACTGAGGATGTCATTCCTACTAAAGAGTCTTCTGAAGAATTCATTCCAGAACATGAAGAACGTCGAGCTAATGCACCTGAACAAAATGCTGAAGAAAATGGTGCTGAAGAAAACACTGATCAAACTCTTCAATGACAACCAGCTCATCCTCGCATTGCAAAAGAAGTGCAAGTTGAAAAGATCATCAATGACATCAAAGCGCCAGGTCCGCTCACACGCTCAAAAGCTTCACATTTGTCTAACTTTTGTGGGCAGTATGCTTTTGTCTCTATTACAGAGCCCACTAAGGTAGATGAAGCATTTCTGGAGCCTGAGTGGATTCAGGCCATGCAAGAAGAATTACATCAGTTCGAGCTCAACAATGTCTAGGAACTGGTCAAACGTCCATATCCTCGCAAGCACAATATCATCGGCACAAAGTGGATCTACCGCAACAAGCAAGATGAAAATGGCCTTGTGGTGAGGAATAAGGCACGGCTTGTAGCTCAAGGCTACACACAGGTTTTGAAGATCCAAAGAATCCTGACAAAGTCTTCAGACTCAACAAGGCCCTCTATGGCCTCAAGCAGGCCCCACGGGCTTGGTATGATACCTTGAAGGAACTACTCATGAAGAAAGGCTTCAAACCCGGTTCACTCGACCCTACTCTTTTCACTAAATCTTATGATGGTGAATTGTTTGTGTGCCAATATATGTTGATGATATTATCTTTGGCTGTACTGACCAACGTTATAGTGATGAATTTGCCTATATGATGAGTGAAGAATATTAAAAGTCTAGGATGGGAGAGTTGAAATTCTTCTTAGGTCTTCAAATTCGTCAACAACACAATGGCATATTCACCTCTCAGGAGAAATACCTCAAGGATGTACCGAGGAAGTTCGGCATGCAAGATTGCAAAGGCGTCAAAATTCCTATGCCCACAAATGGCCATCTGTGCACTGATGAAAATGGTATTGACTTTGATCATAAGGTATACCGCTCCATGATAGGTTCCTTATTGTACTTATGTGCATCTAGTCCAGATATAATGCTTAGTGTTTGCATGTGTGCCCGATTTGAAGCTGCACCAAAGGAATCACACCATAAGGCTGTGAAGCATATTCTTCGATATCTAGCTCACACACCAACACTTGGATTATGGTACCCCAAGGGCTCGGCTTTTGATCTTGTTGGATATTCTGACTCTGACTATGCTGGTGATCATGTGGATCGCAAGTCAACATCTGGTACATGTCATTTCCTCGGACGATCTTTGGTCTGTTGGTCCTCGAAGAAACAGAACTGCGTATCACTATCTACTGTTGAAGCTGAGTACATTGCCGCTGGTTCTTGCTGTGCCCAATTGCTATGGATGAAGCAAACTCTCAAGGACTACGGCATCAACATGAAGAATGTGCCTCTCCTCTGTGACAATGAGAGTGCCATCAAGATTGCTCACAACCCAGTTCAGCACTCGAAGACTAAGCACATTCAGATTCGTCATCATTTTCATCATGATCATGTGTTGAAGGGCGACATTTCTATTGAGCATGTGAAGACTGAAGAACAGCTAGCCGATATCTTCACAAAGCCCTTGGATGAGAAGAGATTTAGCAAGTTGCGGTGTGAGCTAAATATCCTAGAATCTTCGAATGTTCTTTGAAAAGGACACTCATCCTAACACTTATGCAAAATTGATGACTTAGATGTGCAACACATGAAGAAACGTTTTTCTTCAATCAATGAAGAATGACACTCTTAGTGTGAAGAAATTGATGAAGAATTTGATTCTCAGAACCCTACGATAATTATACGCGGTGTCTGAAATCATCATTCTTATACGGTGGGTCACGCCACCACCAAAAGTCGAAATTCCTCAAATTATTCATATTCTTCAACTTTGCATAGTCTTCACTGGTTCCGTCGTTTTTCTTTATTGGCTATATATATATATGAGTTTATGTCCTCTATAGCATTCACTTATTGCTATTTCTTCAAGTTGGTTTTCTACTAAGTGAACGTGATCGGACCCTTCCCCTCTATGCTATACTCAACCCAATCTGTTCACAAATTCTTCATGTGCGTTCTATTTGAAACTCGTTCAAAATCTTCACTGTGTCCTTGTCAGCTGAAGAAATTGTGAACGGAACTTTAAAACCTATCTTATCTAAATTTTTGGCTTTGCCGCTCAAACCGTTCCGCATCCCACGCTACACTTATCCACTCACCCATGGTCTAACACGATCTCCACCTCTCACTATGTGGGTGACACATGTCATGCGAATGAGAAGGGTCAGGGGCACGTTCGTCCAATTTCTTCGGGCGAGCAGTTTTTCACCGTGGTTATAAATACCCCTCCTTCCCTTCCTCACTTCTTTTACTCCGCTCGATCTCTCTCCAGCTCGAGCTTCTCAAACCCTAGCACCACCGCTACTTCATCGCCGCCGGTGAGGAAGAGCTTCACTGCCTCGACCTCGTCGCCGACGTACTCGCGTCGACCGCGGACATCTTCACTCCGCTGCCGTAGCCGTCTTCCTCCGCCAAGTTAGGGCGTGGAAGATCTGGACAGATGAACTTCACATCTCCTCACTCCAGTTCGTCGTGTTCTTCATCCAGGGTAATTAAAAGTTACTTTTACTGCCCTCGTTGATTCGGATGATTATCTACAAAATCTTCAAAAGTGTTTTTCTTCATATCTTCACACACTAAACACCTCACAAGTCATATGTTCTTGATTCGTTTCTCTAAGCATCATTTTTCTTCAAGATTCCTCAATTGTGTGGATCTTCGATCTATACAAATCTGGAACCTAAGACAAAGAACGCTTAGTGAAAATCTTCAAGACTCATCTGGCCAAATTCCTCAAACTTGTTCTTTTTGAAAAACCTTCTAAGAACTCATATGACCTCTCCAAATTCCTCACAACTATACTCTATTCACAGGTACACATGTCGGCTGCTGAATCACTAGGTTCTCATCAACTTAACTCATTTGCAGCGTTCCTCGAAGAAAAGTTGCATACTTCTTCAGAAAATTCGATTGTTCAAATTCCTCAACTGAAGAAAATGGCTGATAGTAAAAGGCCACAGAAGGGAGGAAAGAGGCCTGAGGTAAATGCAACGTTTGAGATCCCTGATGACATATATGCTGGGTACTGCACACCTACTGAGGAAACCAAGAATGAGTGCAAAGTGCGCAAACAGAGGATAGAGAGGAGATGGGCAAGAGAATGGAGGGAGTACAGATATGTCACTCCTAAGTACATGAAGAAATTCGCACTCAATCCTCCATGCCCAAGAGCTCCATTGGCACCTGGCCAAATAGCAGATCCCACCAGCCTCAAGCGTGGTGAGGACTATCCTGATGAATGGGCCAAGCGCCAAGCCAAGCTAGCTAAGCAAGCGAGAGAAGCAGTGAGGAAATTCAATAAAGACTCTGCTGCTATTGCTACCTCTGCTGAGGCCTCTACTGTCAAGCCAAAGAAGGCTATGTCTAAGAAGCCTGTGCGCAAGCCAAGTGCTTCACTAACAATGCCCTCAAGGCCAAGCTCCTCAGCAATTCCCTCACAGCAAATTCCTCATGCTGCTCCTGTTCCTCCAAATTCCTTAGCTCGTCCGCCAAAGCCTTCAGCTGTTCCGACCAAATCCTCAGCACCTGTGCATCTCGCCTCATGCCAAAGGACTGTCGGCATCCCCATTGCCTCAGGTGTCTCAGCTAGTTTCTCAGCTGCACCAAGTTCCTCAGCTGGCCCCTCACTGCTGAAGAAAAAGGCCACTGCTGGATGAGGTCCTCGCCCAAGTCCTCAAAAGAAGCAAGTCGCTTTCCAAGTGCCGTCTGATGAAGACGAAGCTGATGATGATGAACTTGCATAAATCATCAGAGACAGGAAAGTCAGGGCCGCTAGAGCCAAGGGATAAGAGGTGCCACTGCTTTTGGATCCCAAGCTGATCCTCGACTACATTGATGATTGGCACAAGGACCCCAAAACTCCCTTGCCTGACTTCAAGCTGACTCCTGGCCAGAGTCACATGCTGACCCACTTCATTCAAGAAGAAAAGTGGAAATTTGAGAAGGCCAGGCAGATCAAGAAAGCGCAGTACAAGAAAGAGCGCTATCTGAAGAAAAACATTGTCTCTATGACAACTGAAGAACTTGTCACTATTCAGACTGAGATTAAGAAACTCAGTGATGACTTTGACGCATATCGTGCTGATTGGCTTGGAGCCAAGGTTCATTTTGTAAAACTTGTGGATAACTTCACTTCCAATGTTGCAGCCCCAACGCAACAGGAAATTCCTCAGGCTGAAGCTCTACTCAGCCTACTAAAGAAAATGCCAGCACCGCTGATGACAATCAGGCTGCTGAAGATAATGTGAGTTCCAGGGCTGATGACTGCATTCCAGCCATTGAAGAAATTGCCAGGGCACCCACTAGTGGTGTGCCTGAAGAAACTGAAGAACTCAGGGAAACTGCATCAATTGTGCCTGAAGAAAATCAACCATATTCCTTAGCTGCTCCTGCACCAACTTCAACTCCAATCCTTCCATCTGCATCAGATGTGAAGAAGACTAAGGCTGCAGAGCATGCTGCAGTGAAGAAAAGGAAAGCATCAGCTGCTTCAGATTCTCCAGCTCCGAAGAAAATGAAGCCTATTACAAGTTCATTTGCAAATCCGATTGATGTTGTTCCCATCTCAACCAGGTCATCAAAGGACCTTGTTCCTTTTGATGAAGAATATGTGATCCCCAACGGATCTGATGAAGAAACTCCTTCTGCTGCTTCGTCTAAACCGTTGGATGAAGAAATTGAAGTGGATGCGATCCCTTCAACACCTATCATCTCCTCGCCTATGCCTCAGTTCACAGCTGATGAGGCTGGCGCTGAAGAAATGGAAGATGAAGATGTGGACATTGCCTGCTCCACACCCGTAATCAGTGATGAATTCTGGGAAGGTCAGCATCCAAATTCTCCAATGCTCACCCCTCTACAACAAATTCCTCAGTCCCCCACACAAACTGTTCACATGGGCTCTAAAGAAACTCATCCCACTGCATCTGTCCATGAGGAAATTCCAGCCCCTAACGCTGAAGAAACCGCTGCTGCTGAACAACCAACGACACAGGATGCCACTGAGGAGGAACCAGAAATTCCTCAGCCTGAAGAACCTGCGATTGAGATTCCTGAGGTCGTGATGCAACTCACTGACACTCCTCTACCGAAGCCAAAGGATCCATTCTCACGCAAGCAAAAGTTCAAGGCTGATGATTTCTTCGGTGAGCACGTCTTCTTTGAAGTTTACAACCCATATGACTCTGCTCGCATTAGGAAGAGGCGTTTCTGGACTGCCAGTCAAGCCAATTTCTATTCCTCGGTGTTGTTCAACAAGGAGAAGATCTTCTACCATGAGCATATTCCTCACGCGGATATGGAATCTCTGTCGTGCTTCGCACCAGTCCTCAGTGTTCTTCACGACGCTGGGCTGCTCAACTTTTGCTCTGACATCTGCAATTGGAATGAAGAACTGATTCTTTAATTCTATGCAACGCTGCACATCACCGGAGATGCTGAAGATGTGAATTCATGGGTGCTGGACTGGATGTCTGAAAACACTCACTACACTGCACCAGCCTCTGAATTGCTTCGTGCTCTACCACTCAGTCCTCCCCTTGAAGAAGCTCACTGCATCTACAGTGAACCTGAGCTCACACATCATTACATGCAGGTGCTGATGAAACCTTTGAAGCCAGGTCAAGCACCAAGAACCAAATTCCTCGTGAAGGAATTGCTGTACGTGCCCAGAACTGTCTATTGTATTCTTATGAGGACAATCAGTCCCATTAAAGGCCACGACTCATCTGATGAGGAAATTGTTGGCATCATGAAGAATCTGGTATTCAACATCGTTCATGGCATTCCTGTCAATTATCACGATTTCTTCATGAGGTATGGCCAATGTTGCACTGTCTCCGTTTGAGCTGAAGCCTTATGCACCTTGGATTATGAGATTCCTCAGGACAAGGTCTTCACTCAACTACAAAGCTGATTTCCAGAATCACCTCATCTACTTGCCTCCAATTGAAGTCCTCAAGTAGACATATTCCTTAGTTGATGGAAAGGGCAAGGCACCAGCTGTAATAGATGAAGGCATTCATCCATTGGATGGTCAGTTTCGCAAAGCTGCATCTTATTCCACCAATGATGACTCTGCCACACCTAACTCTGCCAATGCACCTAAGTCCACTCCTCAAGCCACTGCTCCGCGCGTGATGACTGACCGTGAACTTCTGCTTAGTCTTCACCAGAAGGTGGATCGAAATCACAAATGGATTAAGCGTCAGTTTGGTTCACTTCTTCACAACATGAATGCCACACACAATGCAGTGAAGAAAAACCACCACTACCTCCATCAAGTCTTCGGTCGCACCTGGGCAATCCTGTCACATCTGTATGGTGAAGAAGATCTGAAGAACATGGGTCTCAAAGAAGATTTTGACTGGTCTACACCTCCACCGAAGAAATTCAAGAAGGTCCAGGTTCCTTCTCTGTTGGCCAACTATTTTTCTTCATTGCGCGACACTGATGAACATGAAGATTTGGATGACACTACGGCAGGCCCTACATCAACAAACGACTCCAACAACGCTGGCGCTCCTTCATCAACATGATTATCTTCAGGGGCGTTAGTCCTCATTTTCGATCCTTTTGGTCATTCGATGACAAAGGGGGAGAAATATGAGTTAGTCTTCAAGCGGGTCTACTATATGGGCATTTTTTTTGCTAAGTTACAACTCTCGTTCTTCTGAAACTTTATTGGATCGAGTTGTAATCTTAAACCCAATGGTGCTCTGATACTTTTGTTGCACTGTGCTCTGATACTTTTGATGCACTATTCTGCATGCTTATTCCTCGTTAATATTATTGCACGCATGCTGAATTTCATCAGGCACCATATTTCATCATGCATTTCAACTTCTTCATACTATATGTGAAATGCGTGTGTGAATTACAAGATATAGGGGAGATCTCCATGATTCAACTCTTCAAGTGTGCGTTGCTTCAAAAGCAAATTCCTCACTATGCACCTCTTCAAAGGGAGTTCTTCTTATCTTGCAATCAAATTCCTCAATATCAGTAGTTACACTTCATATGTTTATCCCCGTTGAAAACTTAACCTATATTGTCATCAATCACCAAAAAGGGGGAGATTGTAAGTGCATCTAGTGCCCCTTAGTGATTTTGGACTTATAGGTCAAGGGACTAATGCGCTTGTGAGTGTACACAGGTCTATAAGTCTATGAGGAGTTTGATATTTATAGGAAAAGTCGACCCCTAAAAATGAATATCTTCGACTGAAGATTTTGGTATTTTTGAAGACTTTCATGAAGACTTTGAAAGTGAAGAAATTGGTGTGTCCGTGAAGACTTGATATTCATACGAGGAATATGAAGCTTGAAGACTTTCGTTTTCATACTTTTGTTTTTCTCTTTCTTGAGTCATAGGAAACACCGTACTGTTAAAGGGGGTCGAGGAAATACTAAGGAAAAATTTCCATGTGATGCTCAACTCAAAATCCTACATCTACCAATCCCTTCGAGTGAAGCCATTGGAAATCTCATACAGTTCAGTCAATTTCTTCAGTGACAGAGATGAAGTTCTTCTGGTCTCTGAGGAATTTGTCCTGACTGAGGAGTTAGGAATTCGCCAGTGCGGATTGCCTACATAGTGAGGAACATGATAGCCCTGAGGATTTTGCTACTCAAAATTCCGACCGTTGCTGTGCTATGCGCCAGCTGTCCCAAAATATCTATCCACCTAACGGTCATATCATTGAAGGGCATTTATGTCTTATCATGTCGGGCTGCTCCCTAGGCTATAAATAGCCGCCCCCTACAACCACTAGCTGGTTGGCTGCTCCGAGAGAAACTGACACTTTTCATTTGAGAGCAACCCATCCTCTGAGGACTTTGAGCGAAAATCATCAAGTGAGGAAAAACCAAAAAAACCCAAAACCCAAACACCTACAAACCCCAAGTGATTGAGCATTACTGAAGAGATTGATCCTGAGTGGATCCGACGCTTGTTACCTTTGAAGACTATGCTTCTTCCAGACGGTTAGGCGTCATGGTCTAGAGCATCCAAGAGGAATTGTGGATCGCCGGGTGACCAAGTTTGTGAAGGTTTGGAAGTCGCCTGAAGACTTGCCACGAGTGATTGGACGAGGTCTGTGTGACCTTAGTTCAAGGAGAATACGGTGAGGACTAGGTGTCTTGGACTACGTGTCCTTGACTGGGTGTCCGGGACTGTGTGTCCTCGAGTTTAAATACTCAGCCGCTCCAACCAGACGTACAACTGAGAGAGCAGTTGGAACTGGTCTACCAAATCATTGTCTTCACCAAGCTTACTGGTTCTACTCCCTCAACTCTTTCATTTCCTCATAACTATTTTGTGTGTTTGTTCACATCTGTGTTTGAAGACTTTGACTGAAGACTTTCTCAATTTCCTCAGTTCAATTTCTTCAGTCTGTTTGTCTTCATCCTGAGTTATCCTGTGCTTACGCTTCCTCTACTCTGTGCCTATCTTCATTTCATCATGATGACTATGCTTGTATTCTGTTATGTTTACTTTTGAGTACTTATTCCGCTGCTAGTAGTTCTTCGCTAAGGAATTTCCTCACCGGTAAATTCCTCAGTGAAGAATTTCATAAAAATCACCTATTCACCCCCTTCTAGTCGATATAACGCACTTTCAACATTGTGTGGGCATTTTGAAAATAGCATATCTTTTTGACTGTGCATCATATGAAGATGTGCTATGCATGAATGTTGATCACCATGATGTTAACTGGCTGGTAGTTCCAGTTTCGTCCATGAATAAAACTTCCAGCATGATGTGACAGTGTTTGAAAAGGCCGTGTTAATATAAATGCTCTGCCTTTGAAAGTTGCAGTTTCTTATCTGAAACTGAACTTGGAGTTTCTTATCTGAAACTGAAACTTGCAGTTTCTTCTCTGAGAATCACATCGTCTGCACTTTTATACTCCTATGAAACTACATTTTTAAGTGCTAAAAATAGATCTCTAGAATTCATAAAATACTTCATATGCTCAATACCACAAATCTGAAATTCAAAAGACATTCATATCTTAAAGTACTCTCAAAATACACAACACAAAACACAATTCACAACCTGCAAATACTAACAACCCTAAGCTCCTCCTAACAATTCACAACCTTCCTGACTATTAGTCGGGGGGGGGGGCAAATCCCTCCTATTCCTCGGAGGCAGACAACCGCCCCGTGAGACGATGTGAACAGCGAGGGAGAGGATGGCGGGGAAGTGTCGTTGGGCCAACTGTTTTTCTCCTCTTGTAGTTGGGTTCGGTTGACGAAGACTCCACCGGCTCGCTCTGGCACGTCACCATCACAAACGGCACCCTGTAGATGCTCGATCCTTCAATCTTTGGTGGATGCTTCATCTGGGATCGATACTCCCACCACCGCTCCCTCCGATCGGATTCGATGAATCTGTTTGCTCCATGGCCCATAGGAGCAGCTCTATGTACTCCCGCGCGACACCCTCCAGGAGTATCGCCGCCTTTTCGCTCTGTTGCAGATATTTGGCCATGGATGTCACCGTCGCCGCTAGTTGGTCCTTGTTGTCAAACCAAGACTATATCTCCAACATCCTAGCTAGCTTCACAGGGTCGCCGTCTGCGATCCCTCACGTATCGGTTGTACTCCTCCATCGATCTACTTCTCCACAGCACTGTCACTCGCTGGCGGTGGTTTTTGAATGGAAGAGGAGAGGAGCAGCATTGGTTTTGGTTTAGAACGGGAGAGGAGCGACGCTGGTTTTGGATTGGAACAGGAGAGGAGGGGTGGTGGTCTTGAAATGGAAGAGGAGAGGAGCGGCGCTGGATTTAGATTGGAACATGAGTGGAGCGGCGGTGGTTTAAGAGGAGAAGAGCGGAAGAGCGGCGCTGGTCTTGGAAGTATTTTTTTGTTTTGCGTATTTTGGGTCAAATTTTGACCATGTACTGTATTTGACAAGCAAAATGTGAATGCATGTAACCAAAAATTGTATCATTTGGTTCGTATCTGAATGTACTTTCAAATTATATTATTTTTGCAACATATAACATATATTTTATTTGCGAAAATCATGGTCAATTATGACCCAGAATAAAAGGGAGACTAGTTAATGTGGGGTCGCTTTCTTAATTGAAGGGTAAATTTATTTTGATTTTGATCCAGTCATAGCGCGCCGACCCTCTCGTCCAATCCTAAATCGCTGCCGCACGCTCCTCTCCCTCTTCTCCATTGCAAAACCACCTCCTCTCCTCTCCATCATCTCCATTCCAAAACCACCGTATCGCCTCTCCCTCTTCTCCATTGCAAAACCACCTCCTCTCTCCTCGGACGAGGATCCCCTGACGTAGCCCATCCTACCATTGAGACACTGACACATGGGTCCAACCAAGTGCGGGGCCCACCTGTCAGCGACCGAAAGGCAGGGGAACCTCTCCTCTCCATCATCTCCATTCTGAAACCACTGTCTCACCTCTCCCTCTTCTCTATTGCAAGACCACCGTCTCTCCTCCCGTCTTCCAAAGCTAGCACCAGACCACTCAAAAGGACATCTATGGAGGGGATGCATCAACGAATCTGGCAGATCACCGGTGGTGACCAGACAAAGTTAGCCAGGTTGAAGGAGATACTTACTTGGTTTGACAATGAGTGGGATATTTCGAGGATGGTGAGGGCCATGTGGCAATGTATGTGAAAGAGCGAGACGACAGCGATGAGGGCGGAGATGTAGTCCTCGGTGGCAGTCACGCCGCAGTCCTTCGAGTTCATCGAGTATCTCCTCTAGGCGATGGAGCAGACAAATTCGCCCGAGGTGAAGGTCAGGAGGAGGTGGTGGGCGTGCAGGTCTAAGGTCAAGCACCCAGAGGATAACGAATCGATCGAGTACGGTGTGCCGTTTGTGAGGGTGCATAGCCAGACGGAGCCACATGAGTATTCGTTCTCCCACTGCAAGAGGAGGCCGGATGGCGTGACGTCGCTTCCCCGCCGTTCTCCACGGTTCCCTCGACGCTCGCCTCGTTTCAACGGTAACCTAATCTTCCATCTGCTCATGCTTACAATCAGTGTGACAACTAATAAAAATCATGCTTACAATCAGTCTCTGAGTACTACGCCAATCACCCTAAAATAGCTCTGGACCTTTGGGTCAAAGTTGTGACACTGTGTACAAATAAAGAAAAATAGATTGGTGCTTCTTTCAGAAAAGAGTACACCCCTAGAAAACTGCCAATATAAGCTACTAGTATTTTTTTAAGTCTAAGCTACTAGTATTTGGTTAGAGGATTTGCTGCCGAGAAAGATCTGTCCATAGTGAGCGCCACACATCCCACTGATGGTGGTGGATGCCAATGCTTAGATGGAGCAGGGTTGGTGTCGGTAATTTTTACTTGGCACCTCGCACTCTGCATATATGCTGGCTCCATCCGTACATTTGTGCAGTTCCACCAAAATGCAGCTGAATAACCCTGTTTGCACAGATAATGAAAAGGCATGATTAGATTATAGTGGCACTAGTTTATGAAACATACACTAATAAACAGAAGAAAATATTACATCATACTAGAAATCAACCCAAGTCTCCCCGATACACCTTCTGCCAGTGATGAACATTAGTGTACAACGGTAGTACAAGGAGGGGACTTGAGACATTCAAATCTCTATTTTTGTGCAGATCAACTAAAATTAAGCACCCCAGTTTGCAGAAATGCTTAAACATTAACAATGAGACTAGTTGATGAAACATACATTAACAAAGAGAAGCACTTTCTTTATCTACATTGGAAATGAAATGATAGAGAGGATACTCGCTCTATTTTAACTGTATTATTACTTCATTTTATTAGTGACACTAGGGTCGAGCAGGTGGAAAACGAGGTGTATCGTGCGTCGCAAGGATGAAGGCCGGGGGTGCTTAGACTAGGATGCTGAAGCTGGCTCTTTCAATCCCTATCTTCCCCCTGATGTTTCTGTGGTAGCATTTGGGTTGTAATCCAAACTTGGTCGAGCTGGTGCTGCGTCCCCCTACCTGCCTAGCTTATGTGGAGAACTTGTCTCCTACTAGTACTCAGTCTGTTCTAGTAGTAGTTGCATAACTGCCCGTTTACACTGAGATGTTGTCGGATAATGGTTCTCTATGGTTGGGTTTCTTTAATGAAATCGAGGGCACCCCCCTCTTTCGATATATAAAAAAACAGTGGCACTAGCGGTGCCAAAACATTGCCTCAAATTAATAGTGCCACTAGATTAAGGTGCAAAATAATAACATTACTGCTTTATCATGGCAGTGCCAAAACAGTAGCACAAGAGCAAGATCAACATGCAGGATCTTTGGCAAACGATCAGACCAAAAAGGAACATACCTCGTGATGGGAACCATATCTGCAGTCAACGCCATCGTAGAAGGGATGACACCAGTCACCAACATGGATGATTCAATTCATGGGTCCTTTGGTGCAGTTCACCTAAAATGAAGCAGTGTCCCATGAGCTAGCAGCTTCTTCTTCTTTTTTTAAGAAAAGGGCTCCAGCCCCGGTTCCATTTCCATCAGAAAACGAAACCCACAGAGCTTCTTCATTAGTTGCAATAAAATTGAGCAACATCAAAGTTGGTTGTGAAGCTCCTGGAGAGTAGGCGGACCAGGACAGTTGCATCTCTAACAAAAAGAAGCAACTTATCTTAATGGGAAATTTAGCAGGACATGAAAAAAGTGCCATTGATTCATATTACTGGAGGCATTACATTGAAAACAACATTGTTTTAACGTGTCCTTACTTTTAACAGTGCGACTGCTACATTTTACCAGTGGCATTACATAAGAGCGGCTCAGGGCAACAAACATCAGAAGAGGTTATCTGGGTTGGTCCCATTTTTGTTCGGTATATAGCCACCTTATACTGTGTGAGGCTAGCAAATCTAGTGCTAGACTTACTCTGTTAACTTGCCCCCCAGTCCCCACTTTCTTTCCTTTTCCAACCAATAGATTCGGTTTATATTGAGTTTGTACTGCGTTCCCTTTATTTCCCTATTAGACCTAGAGACCAATTGGATAGCCAGTCTCTGCTACTTTTCGCCCCCATTATTTCCTCTTTCGACCAAGTCCTAGATTCAGGTAACAAATCTTCCCCCACCCCACCCCCTTTCTTCCTTGTTTGAACCAAGTACTACTAGATTCGAGTGCATGAACTAGTTTTACCTCTTAACAGTAAATAATTAGGTGGTTTTCGAACAGCCGATCGATCCTATCTACACGAGGGGGCCTGAGAAATAGTAAAAGATACAAATGCAGCGATGTCAGGAGCTCGGGAAGTAGAGCAAGGCCAGTTTCGAAGGAAGTTATACCTGAGGGTCGCCAGGATGTCGCTAGGTGGGCGGCGGGAGGCCGGATCTTCCCACACTACGGCAACGAGGAAGAAGGGGTGGGAGGCCCTCCCTCGCCAGCGATGCTTGGGAGAGAAAGGCAAGGCACGCTGATCGGGACGCGCCAGCAGTGGGTAAGAGCCGTCGTCGAGGACGACCGCGTGAACGTTGCACCTTCTCACCTTCCCCGTCGGAGATTATTCGGCTGGATCTGTGACCAGCGATGAGTAGAGAGAGAGAGAGAGAGAGAGAGAGAGAGAGAGAGAGAGAGAGTCCATCGCTGTCGTGTTTAGATCTGGAGAGGATGAGATAGTGTGAAGAGAGCAACACTAGCAAGCAAGCGCGGAGGCTCCTACATATATAGTGGAGTACTAGTTTTCTTTTGTCTACCGCTCGGAGCCGGCTTGACCTCGGCAATGACAGTCGAGAAGTCTTCATGCACGTGCCCTGGAGGCGCAGTTGTCATCATTTTGATCTGAAGCACTGGATTATAACATATAACACGAAAAATGCCACATGACAAGAAATCATAACCTCACTGCCCAAAGGAGACAAGATGAATCCCGACGGACAAACTAGACGAGGATCAAAGCTCAAATTAAAGATAAACTCGTAGAAAAGGGGTCCGTTGATAGATGTCCTAATTAACATAGCTGGCTTGACCTAGATGGCAACCGAGTAGTCTTCGTGCATGTGCCCCCGATGACTAGCCCAACTCAGTTGTCGCTGTTTAACCCTCGCAGTGATCCGAAGCACATGACACCTAATTTTGCGAGATGACAAGAAACCTTTTTTTAGATTTCTCACCAGAACTACAACCCTGTACAACTTAGCCTGCACGATATGTAGACGATAGCCAATCCAGGCGTGTCTGTTGGAGTCTGGTCACATGCATGGACGAACTGATCTTCCGTGTCTTGCAGGGATCGTCCAGGTACCAAGGTGGAGTATGTGCTTCTATTAACTCAGCCGACTTGCGGGGCCGAGGAGTGTGCCTATGGTCGGTTCTCAATTGCAGTCCCACATATGTGTGCAAATGCAATATGATGCGCGTCCCATTCGGAGAGCGGCGTGCCAGACCGACCGACCATCTGGGGTGCGACACGAACACGACGGGCGTGCTGTATACCCCGTACATGTGTACTGCCATTTTCTTGAGGCTTTGCTCCATGGCGCAATCCATGGATACAAAATTAGTATACTGTACTATTTAAAAGTCGAGGGTGGGGCTTTTCCCGTGCGGTAGGCGGGGCAGTTTCGCCTAGTCGGTTCGACAGAGACGCGAGAAGATGTGGGAGTAGGCTGCTGCAAACATAGGGCTGTGTGATTTGACAGTGAGTTACTGCTGGACAGGTGGGGCCCGGTGATTTGACTTGCCACTATCATTTTAACCGCGGCACAACAACCGGCTTGAGTCTCCCGATTCCTGACCACCTCCATACAGGTGCTTCTCCCGATGCTCCACCATGTAGAGGCTGGCTCTTGCTTGAGAGCCCACTCCTCCACTTTTTCCTTGCCTCTTTCCACCACATATGCAAAAATGCCATGTAAAGCGGGCTTATAGCCCACTATTGTACTTGATCCTACAGGTGCTAAGCCTGCCACATAGCCATAAAGTCTGATGTGGCAAGTTAATTAAGAAGAGAGAGACTAGTTTGGTGACCCCAGGAAGAAACGGTGCTAAGCGCGTGTACCTAGATGAAGCAAACTTAGCAATAAAAAACTAAGCACCTATGCATTGGGGACTTGAGTTGCTAAGCCATTTAATGCCCATAGCACCTCATCTAAGCACCATCTCATTGGAAGAGGTCACTCCTTGGCAAATGCAATAAATACTACGAAGAAAGAGATAGAGAGAAGTAAACAAAAAAAAATACTCTTATAGCCAACCTTATAGCTAACCTTGTTGTATGAGTGACTAAGTGATGACATGCCAACATCAGATAGCCTAACACACCATGTTAAATCTCCAAGGGCGCGACCGCGCGAGCGAGGCGGCGGTCGTGGTAGGCGTGACCATGATACGGGCAGCTGGCAGCCCTTGGATATGAGATCAAACGGTCGCATGCTAAGTTGCTGAAAATTTGCAGAATAACCCTCGAGGATAGGATATTCACCCATAGGTCTAGAGTCATGCCATGCAACCGTTCGATCTCAGATCCAAGGGCTCTCAGAAGCCCGTATCATGGGAGAATGGAAAGCTTCGTATCACCTGTAATTTTCATGACGCTTGACATGACATCAGAATGTCACATCCCTGGTCCTGTTATGCACTAGGCTAGACCTCAGGTGAGCATCATGTTTAAATTCAAATGAAATTGAATTGAGGAATTTTCAAAGCCTCAGAAGACCTCTAAAAATAACCAACATTTAAATTTCATCAAATGAGTCCAAGAAAATGTTCCTGTTATTCCATGGAAATATTGGTGAGAGGTAAAATTTAAACCAATATTTTTGGAGTCACAGAGATATTTATTTTGGCCATTTGAATTAATCCAATAACTATTTGCTTTGGATTTATATTTAATATTTATTAAATATGACTCCAAATAATTCTGGAAGTTGTGAGTGGCTTTGTATATATTTTAGTAAGCCACATAATAAACTACAGAATTTATTAAAATGGTTTAGTTGCTAAACTAAATCAAAACAAATACAGAAAAAAAATAGAAAATGGAAACTAAAATAAAACAGAGCAGAGGACTACCTGGCGCTCACCTCAGCCCACTTACCTGGCCCAGCTCCTCCAGCGCGGCCCAGCCGGCCCAGCCCATCTCCACTTCCTCCCCTGTCGTCTTCCTCCCTGCCAGGAGGACGGGCACGCGCCCGGCGCGCGCGGCCACGCGCCCCGGCCACCTCCTGCTTCCCGGCCACCTCCTGCTTCCCCCCGGCCTCCCTAGCGACGCCACGACGAGGCCTCGTGTCCCCTCGCTCCTCTTCCTCCCCCGCTGCATCCCCTCTCTCCTCTGCTCCCTCTCTCTCGCCCGGACCGAACGGAGCCGCCGCCACCGACGAGCTCCCTCGCGGCCACCGCCACCCCCTCTCCTCCCCGACGTGCTCCCGAGCTCCTGCACCTCGTCGCCAACCCCCTCACCGAGCCACGTGACCGGAAGAGCCCCGAAGCACCGCCCCGATGCTTTTTTCTCCTCGGCCACCGAGGATCACCGTCGTCAAATTCGTCGCCGTCCGGCCTCCCTCAAGCTCGCCGTCCACCTCTACAGGGTCTATGTGAGCTCCTCTTCCATTTCCCCTCCTCCCCGCGCTCGTTCCCGCACGCTAGCCGCCCTTTCCACCGGGGCCGTGAGCTCCTCGCCGCCGGCGATGACGCGGACAAGGCCAGAGCCACCGGAGCTAACTACCGAGCACGGCAACGTGCTCCACACCTCACCAGGAACCTAACACACACACTAGCTTCCCCTCCCGTGCCCCCTAACGCCAACCCCGACCTCGCCCGAACTCCGGCCGCCGCCTCCCTCGCCGCTGCCGACGCCACAGCCAACCCCAACTCCTCTGGCTTGCTCCATTGGATGCGCACGAGCTCGAGCTCCCTGTAGAACCCCTCCGCGCGTCGAATGGGCGCCGGAGCAGCCATTCCGGCGAGCCACCGCCGCGTCTGGTCGTTGCCGGCGGTTAGACGCCGGTGGATTAGCCGGGTTGACCAGGGATTTGACCCCCCTGGGTCACTGACGTGTGGGCCCGTCCCCTGCTAACCTTTGGTTAAATCAATAACTAAGTTTAATTAAGCCACTGACTCACTGACATGCGGGCCCGGGCCGACTAATTAAACTAGGTTAGGTTTAAATTATATTAGGATTAGCCGTAGTCACTGACCAGTGGGCCCCACTGGTCAGGTTTGACCCGAGCCGACCCCTGTTGACTTGCTGACGTCATGCCAACGTCATGCTGACGCAGTAATGTTTTCTGGATTTAATTTAATTCTGAAATTCCAGAAAATGCCTATAACTTCTAAAAATCATAGAAAATTAACCGTAACTCCAAATGAAATAAATTATATATGAAAAATTATCAGAAAAATTCAAGGAATCCATCTGTACCATTTTCATGCATGCTAGAACAACTTATAGCTGCTGTTTAGCACAAATCATATAAAGGGCATTTAAATATCCACATATGGAGTTTGAATTTGAATCTTGGATTCAAACCAACTTCATTTAATCTGGTTTTAGTTGCATTAGCTCAAAACACATTCATTTTGCCATGTCATGATCATGCATCATATTGTGCATTGCATTGATTGTGTTCCCTTCTGTGTTGCCGGTATTTGTCCCCTCTCGATAGACGTGATACCGATGATGTGATCGTTGACACTGATGAAGACTCAATGTTATCTTCAGAAGTGCTAGGCAAGCAAAACCCCCTTGTTCATTTCGATAAAATCCCACTCTCTCGCTCCTGCTCTCTTTTACTGCATTAGGACAACAACGACATTTTGTTACTTGCTGCGGTAGCTGAACCCCTTTATCCTTTGCATGACCTGTCATTGCCACAGTAAATAGATGAAACCCACTAACATGAGTAGGAGTTGTTTGAGCCCTGATGTGCCTACTCATTCATGCTTGTTGTCATGCCTGCTATTGCTTAGAGTTGAGTCAGGTCTGATTCATCGGGGATGAATCAGAGGCGTGTGAACATGTCCTACTGTGTGTGAGCTAAGTGTGTGAACACGATTTGGTAAAGGTAGCGGTGAGAGGCCATGTAGGAGTACATGGTGGGTTGTCTCATTGCAGCCGTCCTCAGGAACTGAGTTCTGTGTTTGTGATCCATGATTCAGCTACTACCACGCATTGGGCCCGAAACCAATGGACCCTCTCGGCTTCTTGATCACCCTTGTCCTCTGTCCAGGAGTTGCAAGTAGTTTCTGGTGTTTGTAGTATGCTGGAGGCCGTGCGCAGCGCTGACCGTAGGGGTGGGCTGTGATGCGGTAGGCACGTGGCCGGGTAAACCGGGCGCCCGTTTGGTGTCACGGAACCCTGTTCACATCATTTGGGGCTGTGAGCGAAACTCCGGCCGGATCTCCTCATGGATGGAACCCGAATAGGCGATAAACCTGGACTAGAGCCTTGAGTGTTTAGGCAGGCCGTGGCCGACACCCACGTTGGGCTTCCGCTTGAAGGTTGCCGAGTACATGTCGTGTAAACGGCGGTAAGTGGTGAGAGCGTGTGTGAAGAAGTACACCCCTGCAGGGTTAATATGATCTATTCGAATAGCCGTGTCCGCGGAAAAGGACTTCTGGGTTGCTTATATCAGTTCATAGACAAGTGGAAGTGGATACCCTAAAATACGCAAGATAAGCGTGAGTGCTATGGATGGCGTTCTCGTAGGGAGACGGGAGCGGATCCATAGTGGTGTATTGATATGGTGAATATGTGGACTCGTGTGCGCCACCTCAAAAGAGTCGCTTGCAGTCGTAGTTTAGGATAGCCACCGAGTCAAAGCTGGCTTGCTGCAGTTAAACCCCACCACCCCTTTGTTGATAATGATGCATATGTAGATAGTTCTGATGTAAGTCTTGCTGGGTACATTTGTACTCACGTTTGCCTATTTTATGTTTTTGCAGAGAGACTTCAGTCTCACTAGTAATTCCGCGTGGTCTTCGACGTTTAGCTTGTTACCTCAGCTACGATCTTGTGCCCTCGGCAGGATCTGATAGATAGTCAGGCTTCTCAGCCTTTTTCATTTATAGATGTCTGTACTCAGACATGATAGCTTCCGCTTGTGCTTTGACTTGTATGCTCTGATTGTTGGGTCATGAGACCCATGTTTGTAATGTCTCGCTCCCCGGAGCCTATTGAATATTTACTTGAGTCGTAGAGTCATGTTGTGATGCCATGTTGTATTTGCACATATCGAGCATATTGTGTGTATGTTATTGAAATGCTTGGTATGTGTGGGATCTGACCATCTAGTTGTTTATCTTTAGTAGCCTCTCTTACCGGGAAATGTCTCCTAGTGTTTCCACCGAACCATGGTAGCTTGCTACTGCTCCGGAACACTTAGGCTGGCCGGCATGTGTCCTTCTTCGTTCCTGTGTCTGTCCCTTCGGGGAAATGTCACGCGATGAATACCGGAGTCCTGTTAGCCCGCTACAGCCCGGTTCACCGGAGTCCTGCTAGCCCAGTGCTACAGCCTGGGTTCACTCGCTGATGACCGACACGTTCGATGCTGGGTCATGGATGCCTGTCCCTGTAAGTTTGTGCCACTTTGGGTTTACGACTAGCCATGTCAGCCCGGGCTCCTTATCATATGGATGCTAGCGACACTGTCATATACGTGTGCCAAAAGGCGCAAACGGTCCCGGGCAAAGGTAAGGCGACACCCGTGGGAATACCGTACGTGAGGCCGCAAAGTGATATGAGGTGTTACATGCTAGATCGATGTGGCATTGAGTCGGGGTCCTGACAGCGTTGGTATCAGAGCTTGACTGCCTGTAGGATTACCAAGCCAAACTGGTCGAAGTTGAGTCTAGATATTCTTTAGTTATGTAAGGGAATTGATTGTGGGATGGAACGTAAGGCTCTTTTTACTCCTTATACCTCATGGCCTTCTGATCTGAGTCATCATCTTCTCTTCTACGGGGATTAAGAACTAGGCTATCTCTTCTTTCTATTAGGATCACGGGTTACTAATCAGTAGACTTATAAGTTTGTTGGATTTAAGCCTCAGTTCAGTTTCTACCTCTGTATGTTAATTATTGATCTCGAAACCTTGATATTGTGCTTCTGAGTGGTTATGCCACCATTTTTGTGAATGTCTCAAATCTTTTCTGAGCATTTACAGCCGTTATGCTGTCCGAGTCATCCCAGGTTTCTAAGTAGTCTGATGCATTTGCAAATTCCTTCCTCCCGCTTCGATGTTCCTTTGGGCCAGATTAACCACACTAATCGGTGTGTTGAGGTAATTATTACCTCGACATATATGTTGGAATTATTATTATGACCCTAAGTGCTTAGAGGATCATCTAGTAATTTAGCCATGATTTGTGTTCCCAGTGTGATGATTCTGGCCATCATTCTCGAAAGCATCCCGTGATGCTACTTAGTAATAGGTATTCTGTTCCTGGGTTCTTGAACCCGAGATTCACTCTACCTACTTCATGTTGATAGTAATTGCTAGTGCCTTTAGGATATTAGTAACCTTTGCGATAGTCCTTGAAGTCCGTGGTATCTTCTTCCAATTACCATGAACCATTCTTGGCAGGAGTTCTTCTGAACCAAAAGATGACAACAAGAGTGCTCTCGATGAGTTCTCCATTCATAAATCGTGACTCTGCCAGTTCTACCTTTCTGCATGGGTTATCCGGAAGAAATATGTTGAACTTCGTTCGACATGCTAATCCATGCATCCACAACTCAGAAAATCATATGTTCTTTTGAGTTGTCCCATCTTAGTTGTTTCCGACCCTCGCCTATCAATTGATAGTCAAGAGTATGCGTGCATTCGTTCGTCGATGCCTATTACCCTTGTGGTCCGCCAAGCCATTCTATTTTAGAATGAATAGGAGAAACAAACTCCAGTACCTCATCCATATCTAGGATTGGGTCAAAGTAGTTGTATTCCGCAGATCAAATGCCAATCCAGCTTTTGGTTCTGTTCTACCTTGGAGTATTACCCCCTTTATGTCAGAATTGTCATGAGAACTGCACCAACTTTCATGAATTTTGACGTAGTAATACTTCTCACCATCATTAGTCATTCCTCGGCCATCGTGTTGATGCAACCGGAATACCGACAAATGAATTGAGATGTGTGAAATCAATACTCCCAGCAACCTCGTTGCTTGGTAGTTAAGGGACAATAATTTCATTCTTAGCGTGTTGGTTTTTGAATCATCCTTCTAAGACTGATCGTGCTACCTAGTCCTTATTTCGGTGCACCCTTCGATTGATGAGTTAGGATCTTGTCAAGTCCTCACTCATTTGATCATATCGTCTTGCCCTCAAAAGCGAGATTGTTCTCGAGCTTAGTAACATATCGGTGGTTCGTGATTTCCGAAGATCTTCTCGGAAGTATTACCAGGTTGTCACCTGACCGCTATGTTGAGCTCGTGATCAAGTTGGTTTCTTGTGAACCACCTTCTCTCCAAGAATCGGTGTTAGATATCCCTGAGCTAGTTGGTTAAGCTAAACGACAACTTGGAGGGTTGGAAGATAAAAGCTTGCCTGACTTAGTTCGTTCCAAAGGGATATTCTTGTGTAGTGTGTGTTGAAGAAAGATGATATCTTCATCGATTGGTCCCTGTGATCAGTTGCTGGACCTATCGTCTTATCAATCCTTTGATTTGAGTGTGGGCTATCGTCAAATCAAGTCAGAACCAACGATGCTCGTAATGTTGTCTTATTCGTGGTTGATCCCTCGAGCATACACCATTACATCTTTGGTCTTACCAATGCTATCACCGTGTTCACTTAACTATGGAATTCCTTTTAAAAGGAAACCTAGATTAATTGTTGTTGAGCCCATTGACAACATCCTTATCTCCTCCATGATTTTGTTGAACATTAAGTTAGTGTTGGAAACTTTTGAAGGCATTTGTTCATGCTAGCTCATGAAGCATATGTTTGGATGAAGGTAGTGACTTCCTTTAATTCATGTGCATCTGATGCAAGTTGCCGCCGTGGATTCGAGAAAGTCAATGTTGTTTCCTTTGGAATCATCCCAAATCAGTCATGCATACGTGTGAAAGTATTCTGTGGTTCGGAGACTTGCAACCTCCATTCTATATGTGCTCCGTAGCACCCCAAGCCACTGACTGATTTGTTCGAGAACAGGAGTTAAGTGTTAATCCATGGTAATGCACAAGACTTCGATACCCTCGTTGATGGTTCCCCCTCCTGAACTCGGTAGTGTTTTATTGTAAGACTACCATGAGGGCATGCTTGTCTGGGACAACGTGTTCACATGTTTGTAGCAGAACCAGCTCATGTTTTGGAGCTTGCTATCGTAGTTCATTTCCCGAGAATCTCGCAACGTCATCTCGTCGATTATGTTGCAAACTTTCATTTTTCTTCCTAGACTCGATGAGTCTGGAATATTCTGACACCAACCAGTTCTGAATCTCAGGCAGATATGATGGTTGGAACATTTCCCAAGAACTATAATATTGGTCCCTCGATAACCAGTAAAGTGGATGTCGTGGCCAACACACCCAGCCGGAAGACCTATTATTGTAGTATCTTGATAGAAGAAGTTGGCCACCTCCCCATAAGGATTTCGTAGGATCTACTCCCTAGTTGTTCCTTATGGATTTTTGTGTTCCTGAAGTCCGACCTTTACTTGATGTTCTAGATATCAAACCATTTCAATGAATGGGATACGCTAGCACATCAAGGAGAACATTAGAAGCGGAGTGCTAAATGTCTCTCGGTCGATCATCCAGATTTTGTTTCCTTGGCCTCGCTAAGGTGAAATCTGAGAAGGTGTTATCTTCCTTTGCATCTGCATCATCCATCATTAGCCATCATGGTAGCAAGTTGTGTTGCCAGGATCCTTGACACGGATGCTGATAAAACCTTGATGATTGTGGAAATGCTCAAGTTCTTGAGAGCACGTACAAGTGCTACGTGTTATCATCGGCTCTAGCTGGGTTTGCTCTCAGTTCCCTCGGCAATGCTATGATCTTTTCAAACAGTGAATTCACTCTCTATTGTTGGGTTCTTCCCCAGTTACCAGAATCATTCCCAGCATTTGCATTTTGTTCCCAGCTTGCACCGCCAATGTGCCATTCTACCATGGGTCTCTTCCATTTCCGGTGATAAGCAAATTCATTCATTGCGTTGCCTTCAACAAGGTAATACACATCATCCAAGTCCGAGTATGCCATTCTACCGACCCCCTCCAAACGATCGCTCGAGAATTGCCTTAGGCTGGTTTAAAGAGTTTCAATGATCTCTGAATCAAAGGTAATTCTTTTTGCCACTTAAGGGGATATATCTACGAGTCACCATCCCTAAGTTGTCTCGTTATGGTATCATAGCAACTCGACTCCTTGCTACTTGACAACCGTTCACCACCTCTTAGGTGTGGAATTGTTGCCTACCTAGTGAACCTTCGTCATTTGCTCCACTCCATCCCTCTAGATGTGTGTTTTGTGTCTCAGCTCCAGTGATGTTGCTATGTCTCATTCCGTGAGTTAATCCTGAGTTGTTCGATCTTCGAAAGATCAGTCCTTCTAGAGTCCCCTTCCCCTCTCGTTGTCATGTTAGTTGGAGTTCTCAGAGGAAGACGTCGAGACAAAGATGGTGATCGAAACAACGTTCCTATGAAGTGCAACCTGGATCGTGAAGATTGTGCTAGTTTGCGTTCCCCCTTCACCTTACCCTAAGCTTGAATCTCGGGACGAGATTTTTGTTTAGTGGGGGTGAGTTGTCACATCCCTGGTCCTGTTATGCACTAGGCTAGACCTTAGGTGAGCATCATGTTTAAATTCAAATGAAATTGAATTGAGGAATTTTCAAAGCCTCAGAAGACCTCTAAAAATAACCAACATTTAAATTTCATCAAATGAGTCCAAGAAAATGTTCCTGTTATTCCATGGAAATATTGGTGAGAGGTAAAATTTAAACCAATATTTTTGGAGTCACAGAGATATTTATTTTGGCCATTTGAATTAATCCAATAACTATTTGCTTTGGATTTATATTTAATATTTATTAAATATGACTCCAAATAATTCTGGAAGTTGTGAGTGGCTTTGTATATATTTTAGTAAGCCACATAATAAACTACAGAATTTATTAAAATTGTTTAGTTGCTAAACTAAATCAAAACAAATACAGAAAAAAAAATAGAAAATGGAAACTAAAATAAAACAGAGCAGAGGACTACCTGGCGCTCACCTCAGCCCACTTACCTGGCCCAGCTCCTCCAGCGCGGCCCAGCCGGCCCAGCCCATCTCCACTTCCTCCCCTGTCATCTTCCTCCCTGCCAGGAGGACGGGCACGCGCCCGGCGCGCGCGGCCACGCGCCCCGGCCACCTCCTGCTTCCCGGCCACCTCCTGCTTCCCCCCGGCCTCCCTAGAGACGCCACGACGAGGCCTCGTGTCCCCTCGCTCCTCTTCCTCCCCCGCTGCGTCCCCTCTCTCCTCTGCTCCCTCTCTCTCGCCCGGACCGAACGGAGCCGCCGCCACCGACGAGCTCCCTCGCGGCCACCGCCACCCCCTCTCCTCCCCGACGTGCTCCCGAGCTCCTGCACCTCGTCGCCAACCCCCTCACCGAGCCACGTGACCGGAAGAGCCCCGAAGCACCGCCCCGACGCTTTTTCCCCTCCTCGGCCACCGAGGATCGCCGTCGTCAAATTCGTCGCCGTCCGGCCTCCCTCAAGCTCGCCGTCCACCTCTACAGGGTCTATGTGAGCTCCTCTTCCATTTCCCCTCCTCCCCGCGCTCGTTCCCGCATGCTAGCCGCCCTTTCCACCGGGGCCGTGAGCTCCTCGCCGCCGGCGATGACGCGGACAAGGCCAGAGCCACCGGAGCTAGCTACCGAGCACGGCAACGTGCTCCACACCTCACCAGGAACCTAACACACACACTAGCTTCCCCTCCCGTGCCCCCTAACGCCAACCTCGACCTCGCCCAAACTCCGGCCGCCGCCTCCCTCGCCGCTGCCGACGCCACAGCCAACCCCAACTCCTCTGGCTTGCTCCATTGGATGCGCACGAGCTCGAGCTCCCTGTAGAACCCCTCCGCGCGTCGAATGGGCGCCGGAGCAGCCATTCCGGCGAGCCACCGCCGCGTCTGGTCGTTGCCGGCGGTTAGACGCCGGTGGATTAGCCGGGTTGACCAGGGATTTGACCCCCCTGGGTCACTGACGTGTGGGCCTGTCCCCTGCTAACCTTTGGTTAAATCAATAACTAAGTTTAATTAAGCCACTGACTCACTGACATGCGGGCCCGGGCCGACTAATTAAACTAGGTTAGGTTTAAATTATATTAGGATTAGCCGTAGTCACTGACCAGTGGGCCCCACTGGTCAGGTTTGACCCGAGCCGGCCCCTGTTGACTTGCTGACGTCATGCCAACGTCATGCTGACGCAGTAATGTTTTCTGGATTTAATTTAATTCTGAAATTCCAGAAAATGCCTATAACTTCTAAAAATCATAGAAAATTAACCGTAACTCCAAATGAAATAAATTATATATGAAAAATTATCAGAAAAATTCAAGGAATCCATCTGTACCATTTTCATGCATGCTAGAACAACTTATAGCTGCTGTTTAGCACAAATCATATAAAGGGCATTTAAATATCCACATATGGAGTTTGAATTTGAATCTTGGATTCAAACCAACTTCATTTAATCTGGTTTTAGTTGCATTAGCTCAAAACACATTCATTTTGCCATGTCATGATCATGCATCATATTGTGCATTGCATTGATTGTGTTCCCTTCTGTGTTGCCGGTATTTGTCCCCTCTCGATAGACGTGATACCGATGATGTGATCGTTGACACTGATGAAGACTCAATGTTATCTTCAGAAGTGCTAGGCAAGCAAAACCCCCTTGTTCATTTCGATAAAATCCCACTCTCTCGCTCCTGCTCTCTTTTACTGCATTAGGACAACAACGACATTTTGTTACTTGCTGCGGTAGCTGAACCCCTTTATCCTTTGCATGACCTGTCATTGCCACAGTAAATAGATGAAACCCACTAACATGAGTAGGAGTTGTTTGAGCCCTGATGTGCCTACTCATTCATGCTTGTTGTCATGCCTGCTATTGCTTAGAGTTGAGTCAGGTCTGATTCATCGGGGATGAATCAGAGGCGTGTGAACATGTCCTACTGTGTGTGAGCTAAGTGTGTGAACACGATTTGGTAAAGGTAGCGGTGAGAGGCCATGTAGGAGTACATGGTGGGTTGTCTCATTGCAGCCGTCCTCAGGAACTGAGTTCTGTGTTTGTGATCCATGATTCAGCTACTACCACGCATTGGGCCCGAAACCAATGGACCCTCTCGGCTTCTTGATCACCCTTGTCCTCTGTCCAGGAGTTGCAAGTAGTTTCTGGTGTTTGTAGTATGCTGGAGGCCGTGCGCAGCGCTGACCGTAGGGGTGGGCTGTGATGCGGTAGGCACGTGGCCGGGTAAACCGGGCGCCCGTTTGGTGTCACGGAACCCTGTTCACATCATTTGGGGCTATGAGCGAAACTCCGGCCGGATCTCCTCATGGATGGAACCCGAATAGGCGATAAACCTGGACTAGAGACTTAGGTGATTAGGTAGGTCGTGGCCGACACCCACGTTGGGCTTCCGCTTGAAGGTTGCCGAGTACATGTCGTGTAAACGGCGGTAAGTGGTGAGAGCGTGTGTGAAGAAGTACACCCCTGCAGGGTTAGCATCATCTATTCGAATAGCCGTGTCTGCGGAAAAGGACTTCTGGGTTGCTTATATCAGTTCATAGACAAGTGAAAGTGGATACTCTAAAATACACAAGATAAGCGTGAGTGCTATGGATGGCGTTCTCGTAGGGAGACGGGAGCGGATCCATAGTGGTGTATTGATATGGTGAATATGTGGACTCGTGTGCGCCACCTCAAAAGAGTCGCTTGCAGTCGTAGTTTAGGATAGCCACCGAGTCAAAGCTGGCTTGCTGCAGTTAAACCCCACCACCCCTTTGTTGATAATGATGCATATGTAGATAGTTCTGATGTAAGTCTTGCTGGGTACATTTGTACTCACGTTTGCCTATTTTATGTTTTTGCAGAGAGACTTCAGTCTCACTAGTAATTCCGCGTGGTCTTCGACGTTTAGCTTGTTACCTCAGCTACGATCTTGTGCCCTCGGCAGGATCTGATAGATAGTCAGGCTTCTCAGCCTTTTTCATTTATAGATGTCTGTACTCAGACATGATAGCTTCCGCTTGTGCTTTGACTTGTATGCTCTGATTGTTGGGTCATGAGACCCATGTTTGTAATGTCTCACTCCCCGGAGCCTATTGAATATTTACTTGAGTCGTAGAGTCATGTTGTGATGCCATGTTGTATTTGCACATATCGAGCATATTGTGTGTATGTTATTGAAATGCTTGGTATGTGTGGGATCTGACCATCTAGTTGTTTATCTTTAGTAGCCTCTCTTAGCGGGAAATGTCTCCTAGTGTTTCCACCGAGCCATGGTTGCTTGCTACTGCTCCGGAACACTTAGGCTGGCCGGCATGTGTCCTTCTTCGTTCCTGTGTCTGTCCCTTCGGGGAAATGTCACGCGATGAATACCGGAGTCCTGTTAGCCCGCTACAGCCCGGTTCACCGGAGTCCTGCTAGCCCAGTGCTACAGCCTGGGTTCACTCGCTGATGACCGACACGTTTGATGCTGGGTCATGGATGCCTGTCCCTGTAAGTTTGTGCCACTTTGGGTTTACGACTAGCCATGTCAGCCCGGGCTCCTTATCATATGGATGCTAGCGACACTGTCATATACGTGTGCCAAAAGGCGCAAACGGTCCCGGGCAAAGGTAAGGCGACACCCGTGGGAATACCGTGCGTGAGGCCGCAAAGTGATATGAGGTGTTACATGCTAGATCGATGTGGCATTGAGTCGGGGTCCTGACATAAAAGCCATTTAATTGGGCGTCGAGTAGACATGACATCTAATTGGGCCCCCATAGTACTGTGCATGAATCCATTTATCCACTAGGCAAGCCACTACCCTGCCATTCGCACGCGCCCCCCACTCGACATTTTTACAATCAATAAACCGCTCCTAGTTGTCCCGTCCTTTCACATTACGTCAGTTCCACTAATCCTAACCCTCCTCCAAAATCCATGGCGTCTCAAATCTCCATGATCGGCGGTGAGTACAAGGTTAGAACCATCACCGATGATGAGTTTGACGTCATCTACACCCGTTCTTCCGCAACGGTGAAAGAATGCCTTGCTCGCTTCAAATGCATGTTCAAAAACTCAAATGATGAGTGGGTCGCTAGGCTAGATGTTGAGTACACCACAGTCCTGGGAAGCGAGAAGAAACTAAAGGAGGCTGAGGGAGTCCTGGATTAGGGGGTCTCCGGACAGCCGGACTATATCCTTTGGCCGGACTGTTGGACTATGAAGATACAAGATTGAAGACTTCATCCCGTGTCCGGATGGGACTCTACTTGGCGTGGAAGGCAAGCTAGGCAATACGGATATGGATATCTCCTCCTTTGTAACTGACCTTGTGTAACCCTAGCCCCCTCCAGTGTCTATATAAACCGGAGGGTTTTAGTCCGTAGGACAACATACAATCATACCATAGGCTAGCTTCTAGGGTTTAGCCTCTCTGATCTCATGGTAGATCAACTCTTGTAATACTCATATCATCAAGAATAATCAAGCAGGACATAGGGTTTTACCTCCATCAAGAGGGCCCGAACCTGGGTAAACATCGTGTCCCCTGCCTCATGTTACCATCCGCCTTAGACGCATAGTTCGGGACCCCCTACCCGAGATCCACAGGTTTTGACACCAACATTGGTGCTTTCATTGAGAGTTCCACTATGTCATCACCATAAGGCTTGATGGCTCCTTCGATCATCGCTAGCGATACGGTCCAAGGTGAGGCTTTCCTCCCCGGATAGATCTTCATATTCGGCGGCTTTGCACTGTGGGCCAATTCGCTTGGCCATCTGGAGCAGATTGAGAGCTATGCCCCTGGCCATCAGGTCAGATTTGGAAACTTGAACTACATGGCCGACATCCGCAGAGACTTGATCTTCGACGGATTCGGGCCCATGTCGGACGCGCCGTACAGTCTTGACGAGCATGACGTAACTCTACCGTGAGACAGTGTTCGGGAGATCGCATCCGCAGCTACTCCGTCTATCAATCCAGAGCAAGTCATGCCATCCGAGAGCGGAGGGATGGACCCCTCCATGGAGGCCGCACTCTCAGTGGTGATAGAGCCAGATACTGACTTCACCCCTTACAAGAGCCGTGTCGCCAAACCACTGGATTCATCTCCGGCCATGGACTCCGGGCCGCTCATATTCGTGCCCGTCGAGTCTGACTAGGCGCCGATCATGGAGTTCACCTCCACGGACATCTTTCAACACTCACCCTTCGGGGATGTGCTAAATTCATTAAGGTCTCTCTCCCTGTCAAGAGAACCTTGGCCGAACTATGTCCGGCTAGAATGGGATGCGAACGACGAAGAAATTCGTTGCCCACCCACCACCCACTTAGTAGCCACTGTCGACGACCTAACTGACATGCTCGACTTTGGCTTCGAAGACTTCGACGGTATGGACGATGGGGCCGGAGACGAACATGATCCACCGCCCTCGGGGCACTGGACCGCCACCTCATCATATGATATATACATGGTGGACACCCCCAAAGAAGCCAATGGCGACGAGAAAGCGGAGGATGACCCCTCCAAGAAGCAACCCAAGCACCAACGTCAGCGGCACCGGTCTAAGTCCCGCCACAGCAAGAGCAGTGATACCGGCACAGGAGATAATAACACTCCGGATAGCGCCGAAGACAACAACAAATCCCCTCCAGCACGGTGCAGAGCTAGAGGACGAACAAGCTAGCCCCCCAGAGCAGGCAGCAGATGGAGAACCGGAGGAGGACAATTACATGCCTCTCTCCGAAGACGAGGCGAGCCTCGGCGATGACGAGTTTATCGTGCCTGAGGACCCCGTCGAGCAAGAGCGCTTCAAGCGCCGGCTTATGGCCATGGCAAGTAGCCTAAAGAAGAAACAACAACAGCTTCAAGCTGATCAAGACTTGCTATGAGACAGATGGACCGAAGTCCTTGCGGACAAGGAGCGTGAACTCGAACGCCCGTCCAAGAGTTACCCAAAACGCATGTTGCTACCTCACCTCGAGGAGGAAGCATTGAAACCTCATTCACCAGTGTACGATGCGGCTGACCAGCCACTACGTGGCCGAGCCAGAGAGGCGTTTCAGCCTAAAGTTCAGACCGCACCTCATCGCCACTCAGTCAAAAATACTAAGGCCTGGGGCAACACAGAGGACCCGCGAGAATCTTGGACAGTAAGGCAAAAATCGCAAGGTCAATATACGGGACACGAGCACGTGCGCCCACATGAGACGATGGTCGTCGCTTCGGATACACCAAGAGTAAATCCGGCCAGGCCGAATACAGCAGACAAGACTCATATGAACTATGTCGGGATATAGCCCGGCACAGAGGCGCCGCACACCACCTATGCTTCATTGATGAAGTTATGAATCATGAATTCCTGGAGGGTTTCAAAACCGTAAATATTGAATCATACAACGGCACAATAGATCCCGCTGTATGGAGTGAGGATTTCCTCCTTCACATTCACATGGCTCGCCGTGATGATCTACATGCCATCAAGTACCTCCCACTAAAACTCAAAGGACCAGCTCGACATTGGCTGAATAGCTTGCCAGCAGATTCCGTTGGCAGTTGGGAGGATTTGGAAGATGCATTTCTTGACAACTTCCAGGGCACTTATGTGCGGCCACCGGATGCTGATGACTTGAGCCACATAACCCAGCAGCCAGGGGAATCGGCCAGACAATTCTGGACACGGTTCCTGACTAAGAATCAAATTGTAGACCGTCCGGATGCAGAAGCCCTACCGGCATTCAAGCATAATATCCGGGACGAGTGGTTCGCCCGCCACCTCGGCCAGGAGAAGCCGAATCCATGGCAGCCCTCACAACACTCATGACCCGCTTTTGCGCGGGCGAGGACAGCTGGCTGGCTCGCAGCAACAACACATCAAGGAATCCGGATACCTCGGATACCAAAGATGTTAATGGTAGGCATCGTCATAATAGACCAAAGCGCCACAATAACAGCGATAACACCGAAGATACGGTAGTCAATGCCGGATTTAGAGGCTCTATATCCGGTCTGCGGAAAAAGCCATTTAAAGGAAATACTCTGGCTCCGTCCAGTCTGGATCACATACTGGATCGCTCGTGTCAAATCCACGACACCCCTGACAAGCCAGTCAATCACACCAACAGAGAATGCTGGGTGTTCAAGCAGGCCACCAAGTTAATTGCCAAAAACAAGGACAAGGGGCTGCATAGTGATGACGAGGAGGAGCCCCGGCTGCCGAACCCAGGAGGACAGAAGGGATTTCCCCCACAAGTGAAGACAGTGAACATGATATACGCAACCCACATTCCCAAGAGGGAGCGGAAGCATGCACTAAGGGACGTCTACGCAATGGAGCCCGTCGCCCCGAAGTTCAACCCATGGTCTGCTTGTCCGATCACCTTCGATCGCAGGGACCACCCCACTAGCATCCGTCATGGAGGATCCGCCGCACTGGTCCTAGACCCCATCAATGACGGATTCACCTCACTCGAGTCCTTATGGACGGCGGCAACAGCCTGAACCTGCTTTATCAGGATACAGTGCGAAAAATGGGTATCGATCCCTCAAGGATCAAACCCAGCAAAACCACCTTTCAAGGCGTCATCCCAGGTGTAGAGGCCCATTGCACAGGCTCAATCACATTGGAAGTGGTCTTCGGATCACGGATAACTTCTGAAGCGAAGAGTTAATCTTCGACATCGTCCCGTTTCGCAGTGGCTATCATGCACTGCTCGGACGGACAACATTTGCAAAATTCAACGCACTGCTGCATTACGCATACCTCAAGCTCAAGATGCCAGGACCCCGCGGGATCATAACAGTAAATGGAAACACAGAACGCTCGCTCCATACAGAAGAGCACACTGCAGCCCTTGCAGCAGAGGCACAAGGCAGCCTGTTCAGGCAGACCACTCATTCAGCGTTACAGCCCCTGGACACCTTCAAGCGAGTTTGGAACAATCTGCAGCAGGATCGCCTAGCGCGATTAGCGCTCGCCTAGCAATCCGGCCGCCATCCCAGTCCCAGTGCAGCGACGAAATTCGTGCCGCGCGTACATAACTACGCATTGAAAATACCATGGACATAGGCGGGGGCACAATCAGGACACGCCCCGCATTGTGGCTTAACCACACCAGGGGCTGTATACCTTTGACATTCCTTTTCTCTTTCAGGGCCTAACTCTTCGGAAGCCCTTTCCGGCAGTCTGATTGCCGGACACATTCCAGAAGCAACAACCAAGGCGGTCTCTAGTAATACTTGATATACCCGCCAGGTGGTCTCTAGTAATACTTGATATACCCGCTTTTCACTATTTATGCATAGCTTACCTTGGGATAGGACATTTCGAATTGTCCTACTTTATGCTTATTGCACTACTTGTACCAGTATGCTTCGATGTATTATTCAAATAACAATGCATATTATTAATCTGTCATTGCATTATTTAAGTTTTTTCTCTTTCTCTTATATATCCAGTTGCGACATTCCGCACCCGCATGCTCGGGTGCGGTCAGTACGCCAGGGGCTCTCGTTTACCCCGTAATACGGCGCAAGAAGTCCGGACACTTTCGACAGTGCGGCACCCCGAACTTATAGCATTATATACATCAGCTCCGAATCATGTCTTGGGTCAAATGTTGGGTTGCCCGGCTCCCAAGATTTGGTACCTTGCGTTTCGCTATATCGGCTAAGGTAACGGTGGGAGAACTACTGCGATTGTGTCCCGGTTCTTCCGGACGAGCACCTTAGTAGAGAAAGCCAAAAACTGACTGTCATGATAAGGCGAGAGACTGGTCGCTGTTCGAGAGGTCTCAAGTCCTTAAAGACTTTTTCTGCTTCGGGCGAGGAGTCGGCCTTGTCCGGCTTAGGCGTGTATAGCGCCCCAAATTCGGTCCTACCAGGGGCTTCGCCAAAAGTTTAAAATCATAGACTTCTATGGCTAAGTGAGAGTGATAAAGCATTATAGTCCGATTGCCTGGTTCGTTGCGCTGAGCACCTGCCTTGAAGGACCCAAAATTGGGGTAAAGAGTGTTCAGATTTACCCGAAACACCCCAGTACTAGTTACATGGGGGCAGAAGCCGACGACTGGCCAACTCTCAGATTTCATAAACGGCCGCACAGGAGGTAATATTTTAAATTAAGAAAGCGCCGCATGGCGCAAAAGAACTCGTTTCATATTACAGGATCACATGGGCATGTTCATTCAAATATTACATCCTTGGCACACTCATCTGCCACTAAGCGGGAACCCTTCGGGACGCTCTCATAGTAATTCTCGGGGCAGCGATGCTCCTTGCCCTCCGGCGGCCCCTCCTTCACAAGCTTCACGGCGTCCAGCTTCGCCCAGGCAAAAGCCCTACGTGCACCTTCGATGCAGACGGACCGCTTGATGACCTCAAGCCGTGGGCAGGCTTTCACCAGCCGCTTCACCAGACTGAAGTAGCTGCCGGACAGGGGCTCGCCAGGCCACATCGGGACTATAAGGCCCCTCATGGCCTGTTCGGCCGCCTTGTGAAGTTCGACCAACTACTTCAGCTAGTCGCTCAAGGACATGGGGTGTTCGGTCCCAGTATACTGAGACCAGAACAACTTCTCTGTTGAGCTCCCCTCCTCAGCCCGGTAAAACTTCGCGGCATCTAGCACACTGCGGGGAAGATCTGCAAACGCTCCTGGAGAGCTCCAAACTCGGGTAAGAAAAAGGAAAGTCACCTTCACATGCTTTCTTTGCATATTGAATGCCTTACCCGCTGCTATCTTCTTCGCCCATCAATCTCCTGGAGGGCCTTGTGGGCTTCGGCCTTGGTGCTCCGGACGTTTCAAGCACCTGCACGAGATCGGACTCTCGAGTCTTGGAGTCAAGCTCCAAGGACTCATGCTTTTTGGCGAGAGCCTCGAGCTCTTGCTGCACCTCGCCCACTCGGGCTTCTTGTTTCTCCCGTTCAATGCGTTCTTTGGCCGCTTTGTCTTCGGCCGCGGACAACGCCTTCCTCAGGGTCTCTACCTCGGTCGTGGCCCCTGACAAATTCATGATGATCCTATTACTTTACACCGAACTTCTTTTTTAACTATATAAACTAGGGTATATCTTACCTTTGCTCTCTTCGAGCTGCCCCTTGGTAAGGCCGAGCTCGTCCTCGGACCGCTTCAGGGCCTGCTTCAGCGTAGAGACCTCCGCAGTACGTGCGGCAGCGGCCAGCAGGGAAGCCTGCACATACACATAGACATACTCTAATTAGACACCTGAGTTATCATTTGATACTCTATTCGGCTTTTCTTCGCGAACGCCGAACAGAGCATCAGGGGCTACTATCTATGCGGTAATATTTTTATATTTTGAATGCTTACCTCAAAGCCTGTTAGGAGGCTGGCGCAAGCTTCGGCCAGTCTGTTTTTGGTGGACTGAACCTTCTTGACCACCGCATTCATGATAGTGCGGTGTTCTTCATCTTTGGAAGCGCCGTGAAGCGCTTCCAGCAAGTTGTCCGGTGCCTCTGGTTGGACAGAGGACACCAGCACGGATGGTTGGCCCCCTTAATGGGGGACCGCCTGCCAGAGTCCAGAACCATCGAAGGTTCTAGCGCAGTGTCCGGCTGGGGCCCGAACTCGAAGCCCATAGGAGCCTCAGTCCCTTGGTACTCAGGGTCCGGGAGGTCGCCGTGAGGCACCCCCAGGATCACCTCCCCTTGGGTCGGTGCCTTTTGAGACACCACCTCGGCGTTGTCCATAGGGCGAGGGGTGGAAGCCATCGAAGGAGAACCGCTGTTCATATCCGACGAGCCCAAAGAGCCGCTCGACGAGGGTACGTCGAGATGAGCTCGGGCCGGACTGCATAATCATGTTCGAAATGAGCAAAGGCAGTACAATAAAACATACCATGAAGTACTATGGTGTCCGAACACTTATGACTTCGTCAGGGGCTTGTCCCTGGGTAGCCACTCGTCGCCGCTGTCGGCGGCCGTCGTGGCACTGTCCGGAGGGAGGGTCTTTCCCTTCTTGGACCCTTCGGCCTCCCCGGATGGGTCGGCCTTCCTTTTCTTGTCTCCCCCGGCTGGGGGGGGGGAGAACTTTTCTCCTCCTCCTAGTTTCCGTGGGAGGAGTGCGCGTCGGACTCATCGGACGATGAGTCCGATAGAACCTTGCGCCGGAGACCCTTTTGGGTCCCCGCGGCCTTCTTCTTGGCCGTATTTTCCGGCACCTCATAAGGTGCCGGAGTCAGCATCTTTGTTAGAAGAGCGTTTGCAGGATCTTCAGGTAGGGGGGCTGGGGAATCAAGCTGCTCCACTGTCTTTATCCAGTCTTGTTAATGACATAAGAGCTTAGATCTAGCATATAACTAAACCAGGGCACATAAATACCCTGAGAGATATAAAAAGCCTACCGGATGGGCACGACGCTTTGTGTTGAGTTTGCGGTCCTCGATGAGGGAGGGAGGCATCTCGGCGCCCTTGAACAGCGCCCTCCAGACGTCCTTGTGCGTCGTGTCGTAGAGCTCTCACAGCACCTGGTGCTGGGCCGAGTCAAACTCCCATAAAAGAAATGCCCGTCGTTGGCACGGAAGGATCCGGCGGAAGAGCATAACCTGGACCACGTTGACGAGCTTAATTTTCTTGTTCGTCATGTTCTGGATACAGGTCTGGAGTCCGGTCAGCTCTACCGAAGAACCCCAGGACATGCCCTTCTTTTTCCAGGAGGTGAGCTGCGCGGGGATTCCTGATCGAAATTTGGGGGCCGCCACCCAGTTGGAGTCGCACGGCTCGGTGATGTAGAACCATCCCGATTGCCACCCCTTTATGGTATCCACGTAGGTACCCTCGAGCCAGGTGACATTAGGCATCTTGCCCACCATGGCGCCTCCACACTCTGCTTGCTGGCCACCCACCACCTTCGGTTTGACATTGAAGGTTTTCAACCATAGGCCGAAGTGGGGCCTGATGCGGAGGAAGGCCTCGCACACGACGATAAACGCCAAGATGTTGAGGATGAAGTTGGGGGCCAAATCATGAAAATCCAGCCTGTAGTAGAACATGAGCCTGCGGACAAACGAGTGGAGAGGAAATCCCAGTCCGCGGACAAAATGGGTAAGAAAAACTACCCTCTCATGGGGTTCGGGCGTGGGGATGATCTGCCCCGCATTCGGCAGCCGGTGCGCAATATTCACAGCTAGGTATCCGGCTCCCCGTAACTTTTTGATGTTTTCCTCCGTGATGGAGGAAACCATCCACTTGCCTCCTGCTCCAGACATGCGTGGAGTGGTTTGAGAAGAAGAACGCGAGCTTGGGCGCTAGAGCTCGAGTGTGCGGGAATGGGTAAGCGAGAAGGAAGAAGGCGTGGGTGTAAAAAGTAAATCTTTGTCCCTTTATAAGGTCGGAGGAGGCGATGAGTCTCCCCACTTGCCTGGCAAAACCGCTTATTCCCCAGGCGCCGCAATTGATGGCGCAGTTGGGTTACCCACGTCCGTATTGATGAGAATCCCGTGATAAGGGGAACATGATCTCTGCTTTGACAAGACGTATCAAGAAAACCGCCTCGCGATATGTGTGGAGCAGGTTGAGAAAGGCGGTTCGAATAATAACCGGGCCATGAAGTGATGTCATAATATCGAAACGTGTCAGCAGATTAGATTTGTGGAAGTATTGTTCTCTCTACGGTGGTATGTGGAACTTATTTTGCAGGGTCGGACACTATCCTTGCATTCAAACTCTTCCATGGTGTATTCGGAGGAGGAACCCGCCTTGCAATGCCGAAGACAACACTGCGTGCCAGACTCATCGTCATTGAAGACTGGTTCAGGGGCTACTGAGGGAGTCCTGGATTAGGGGGTCTCCGGACAGCCGAACTATATCCTTTGGCCGGACTGTTGGACTATGAAGATACAAGATTGAAGACTTCGTCCCGTGTCCGGATGGGACTCTACTTTGTCGGATTTCGGGTTCCAGCAGACCCTTGAGGTTTGAACACTGGGGTGCGCACAGAGATTTCGCTTCCTACCTACCTGCACCCCTCCGCCTCGCTAAGATCTAAGCTATGGATAGAACAACACAAGGGACACAGGGTTTATACTAGTTCGGGCCACCGTTGTGGTGTAATACCCTACTCCAGTTTGTGGTGTGATGGATTGCCTCTTGGGCTGATGATGATGAATGATACAAGGAAGAACATCCTCGCGAGGGTCTGTTCTTGGCTGGGGCGATGAACTGCTGGGAGGAGTTCAGCCACCCTTCTCTCTCTCTCTCTCTCTGATTGTCTTTCTCCGATTCAACCTCCTACCGAACCTCTCCTCTTAACCCCTCCGAACCCCTCTCTTCTGTGGGTGGCTGGTCCTATTTATAGAGGCCCTGGTCCTCTTCCCAAATATCGAGCGGGAAGGGAGCCAACAATGGCGGGCTAATTTGAAGGGGGACAACTAGTACTCGCTACCCTGACAAAAGTAGTCTTCGCCTGCACAAAGCTCTGGTGGTCACGCCGTCTTGGGCTCCACGATGACCTCCGTCTTGCAGTCTTCCTAGTCTTGGTCTCGTTGAACCGAAATGGCAACCTTTGCCTGATGCCTCGGTACTCCGCGGCTGCGCTTGCCCCCTTTGCACCAAAGAGGAAAGGAGGACACTGCGCGGGCTGGCACCCTCCTGGCGCCCTTGGTCGTCATGGCTTGCGTCACGGGCACCTCATGAGGTACCCCGCCTTGATCTCTCCGCCTCCTCGTGAACCAGCCTGATGAGGCCGTGCCTGAGGAAGCTCCGTGTCATTCGCCCCGCGAGGCTTGGTCCCTCGCGAGGGTCTTGGGTCTGTGTTGATGAAGATGGGCCGTGCTGGCCCCCCCTTGAGCCACGCCGCAGGCCGCAGGCAGGCAAGTCTGGGGACCCCCATTCCCAGAACGCCGATAGTAGCCCCTGGGCCCAAGGCGCGCCCGGACTTGGCCGTGCAGGGAGGCGGAAGGGCAAGAGCGAAGCGCCGCGGGCCCTAACAGCCTGCGGCCTTGGGCGCCGCGTGGCGGTTGACTGGACGTGGGTGTCTCCACTTCCCCATGGCGCCTCGGCAACTGCACAGATTGGACAAGTCCCTGCATGCAAAGCGGGTCATGATTACCTGTGATCATGGAGGTCGGCGGTTGGCCTTCGCCGGCTATAAGTACGGAACGACGCGCGCCCTTCCAGTCCATCCCTTCTTGCTTCTCCTTTTTCCCGATCCTTGCTTCGTCTTGCTGCGATGGCTCCGATCTGCCGGTTCTCGATGGCAGAGAAGGGAAAGGCTCCCCGAGAGGAACCAGACCCACTCCCGCCGAAGAAACGGCTCGTCCCCCGTGGCCCGGATGAGGGGGCCCTTCAGGTGGTGTCGAGGCCTTGGTGCGAGCGGGCGCCGCCGGGGTTCCCGCTTCCATTGTACGCCCATGTCGAGGGCCCTAAAGGAGCTGATGCTCACCGCCACGGGCGGTGCCGCCGTCGGCGCCGACGGGTCACGAAGGTGTGGGTCGTCCCCCCTGGGATCCACACCGAGGGCTCCTCCCGAGAGTTCGTGCTCCACGTCGCCATTCCTCTTCAGCCTTGGATTCGCCTTCCTCCCTTCTTCGCCTCCATCATCCCGCAGGGGGAGCCCCTGGAGCTCTGGCTGCAGCATGCCGGCTGCAGCACCCTCGCGACCGAGGCAGAGGTCGTGGTCGTTGCCCCGGGCGAGGTCTTCATGACTCGAGGCTGGAGAGAGATCACCCGGGTTTGCAGGAAAAGGGGCGTCTTCGCGATCCACTTGGATTACGACGGTGCTTCGGTGATGCTCTTCAAGGTCTTCGATGCGAGCGGGCGCCGGATGGAGTGCTGCCCCGGGAGAGGTGGCCGGGGCCCTGCTGCGGCGAGGACTGGGCCTGCCGACCGCTCCCTTGGCGGCTCCTCAGGCGGAGGAGGCGTCGGAGGTTCCAGCGACTCTGGCGAGCTCTTTGCGACTCCGGAGACGAGCTACGACAAGTACGAGCCCCCGAGCCGGCTCCGCTCCTGGAGCAAGGCGGGCTCGTCAGGCCGCCGCCGACTCTGATCTGGATGGGGTTGGCGCCGGTGCTTGACGGCCCACTGTTGATGATGGCGTCTTCTGCTGGGGCGCGCGTAGTTAGTGTCCCTTTAGGATCTGTTCCCTGCAAGGAATCAAAAACGCGTCCCGTGGGGGCTTGTAAGGTGCATGTGATCCTGTTTTGTTAATATAACCCTTGTCGTAGAATTGTGCGAGTTGCTCATTCCGTCTTAGCTTAGTCCTACCTTTCGAACCTCATGAGGGCTTGGTGCTCTGCGCCGACAGGTCCCAGTCCCAAGGCGGCTTCATCCGTCGCTGGTATGCCAGGTCGCGATGCCGTGGTCAAGGCCAGGAGGTGAGCGACCCGGAGTCCGGTAAGAGCCCCTGAGTCGCGATGCTCAGGAGATCCCCTTTGGCACCCAAGCAGCCGTCGTTTGGTGAGAAATGAGAGCGGTGTCGCTAACACGGGATAGCATTAGGTGCGGGGATGGTGCCACGGTAGCTGACGCTTCCGGGTGATGACTTATCTCGAGAATCAGGGGCCGCTCTCTGGCGTGTCGCCGGGTCCGTGCATCGGCAGGCGCAAGGGTGCTCGGCGAGGTCCTCATGTGTCTCTCCCCTCTCGCCTTTGTTCCCCTTTCTGCTCTACGTCCTCGGGTCCCGGCCCTCGAGCGAGTCTCAGCCGTCGCTGGTATGCCAGGTCGCGATGCCGTGGACAAGGCCAGAGGGTGAGGGTTGGAGAGCCAGTAGGAGCCCTGAGTCGTGATGCTCAGGCACCCCCCTTTAACGTGCAAGCGGTTCACGCAGACGAGAGTGGAGGAGACACCGCAAGGGCCTCGCCTGATGCAGCTCCTTTAAGAGATCCTGTAGACCCATCATAGAAAACAAAACGAGGGGTTGCCATGACAATTGACAGTCAGCCGTTGGTTGCTTCCGAGGGGTAATGAGGCACTGAAGGCTTGACAAGGTGACGCTATGCGGGGCTGCCGCGGCCAGAGCTCAGCCATTCAGGTTTGTCGGCGTTGCAGGGACGGACCCATGTGCAAGCGTCGTGCCGTTTGGGAGCAGCTCTGTTAGTTGGCGTCAGCTGAGCATGCAACTAGGTAAAACACATTAGCCGCGAAGGAGTGGATTCGATCAAATAGATGCTGGGAAGGCGGACATCACTGGATCAGGCCCGAGCGACTTGGGGATCATGCAGCCCGAGGGGCGCCCCAATAAGGTAAGCTAGCAACATGAAATAAAAGGGATACATGCCGCAGGGACGGACCCACGCGGCCTGGGAATAATGCAGCCCCGGGGGGCGCTCCCAGCTGGAAGTGAAACTTGAAATATGTCACCTGATGACGTTGAGGACGAAGGGGTGTTGGTGTAGCAGACTCAGTGGGCTGCAGAAGCCGATCCTCACGAGCCCGCAGGCCCGGGGGCCTCGGGAGGCTCCGGAGGTGCTGGCGGCTCCCCGCGGACCATCTCCATCTCCGCCAGGGCTGCGGAACGCCTGGCCTCTTGTGCCTCCATGATGCCCCTCATGAGGCGCTGGTATGTGGCAGCCGCGTTCGGCAAGCCGTAAGGCATGCGAATGTAGCTCTGGGGTGGACCTCCACAGCGCCCCACTCGCGAGGGCCAGAGGCGCTCCAGAGAGGCGACTCGGTTGAGCCCTGGTATGTCGATGCAGACGCGCAGCCCACCATCCTCAACTGGATGGGGAGCCACTGCTGGTAGACGGCGGCCACCTTTCATGACTCTTGACTCCTATAGCTCCTGAATGGCCTTGCTGACGAACTCCTGAGGGTCTGGCTCTCCTTTCCTTACTCCTTCTTGAGGGAAACGTGCTGCGAAACATGCCTCCATGTGGTGCGCAAGCGCCTCCCTCGTGACCCTAGCCAGGTCGGTGGCCCTCCAGGGGAGAGCCCCCGAGCCCTGCCTGAGGAGGGCGCCGGGCGCACTTTCCTATGCGATGGAAGGAGGTTCCCCCTGGGCAGGCACGAGCCCAGAGGGGCCTGCCTCCTGAGGAGCCGGGCCAGACGATGTCTTCTTCTTCTTGGGGCGGTCTCGGGAAGCCTCCCGCTTCCGCGATCCGGGTCTTCTAGTGACGCGGCCTGAAAGGCTCGTTCCAGGGAACACACCGCATCCTTCTCTTCACAGGGCACCCTGATGACTCCGCCACTTCCTGGCATCTTGAGGACATTGTAGCCGTGGTGAGTTACGGCCATGAACTTGGCCAGCGCTGGGTACCCGAGGATGGCGTTGTACGGCAGGCGAATGTGCGCGACGTCGAAGTCGATGAGCTCAGTGCGGTAGTTGTCGCGTGCCCCGAAGGTGATAGGGAGGCGGACCTGCCCGATCGGGACCGTGGATCCGTCGGTGACTCCGGAGAAAGGCTTGGTTGGCTGAAGCTGGCTGTAAGGCACTTGGATATTGTTGAATGTTTCCACGGATAGGACGTTGAGCCCTGCCCCGCCATCGATGAGGGTCCTGGTGACCACCACGTTGCTGATGATTGGGGAACAGAGCATCAGGAGGACTCCGGCTGTAGCCGCACACTTGAGCTGATCTGCCAAGCTGAACGTGATGGCGCACGCCAACCACCTGAGTGGGCACGTGGCTTCGAGCTTGCGGAGGACTGCATTCACTTCGCGAGTGAACTGCTTGAAGATGCGTTGAGAGGCTGGGGCTTGAGCCCTGCCCAGGATGCAGGCGATCGCGCGTGGCTCCTGGAAGCCCCCAGCCCCCTCGTCCTGGTGGCGGTCCTCATTTCTCCTTGGTTGCGGCGGCAGTGGAGGGAGGCCTGCGTTGCCTTGCGGGCGATCCTCGCGAGGCTGACCCCTCCAGTCTCCCTCGCGAGGCGGGTCTTACCAGCGATCCTCGTGAGGTTGATCGCGCCACCCTTGGCGTGGGCCACGGTCTTCCCAGCGTCCTGCGTTCCTTCCCCCTCCTCGGGCTACGGTCACCGCGGTCGGGGCGACGGCCGATCCTTCCTTCTCGCATGGCTCGGAGCTCTTGACATTCGTTGGTGTTGTGGGCGTGGAGGTCGTGGTACACGCAATACCGGCTGCCCTTGGAAGGCTCGGGCTGATCTCTACCCCGCTTGGTGTCTGGTTCTTCCGTGAGCACGGCAGCCCCCTTGCACTTCACATCCTTGGCCTTGGGCTTCTTCTCTTCCTGGTCCACGGCAGGCAGCTCAAGGAGGGAGAGACGCCCTTCCTCAGCCCTGGCGCACTTGGTTGCCAAGTTGAACAGCTCCAAAGAAGTGCACAGGTCTTCATGCATCGCCAGCTCCTCCTTCATCTTGACATCGCGCACGCCGTCGGAGAAAGCTGAGATGATGGCCTCTTCAGTCACCCTGGAAATCTTGAGGCGTGCGTTGTTGAAGCGCTGGATGTACTTCTGCAGGGTCTCCCGGGGTTGTTGCTTGATGCGGCGCATGTCGCTCACAGCGGGTGGCCAGTCGCGAGTACCTTGGAAGTTGGCGATGAAGCAGGTGCGCATCTCGTCCCAGGAGGAGATCGTGCCTGGAGCCAGGTTCAGGAGCCAGGTGCGGGCCCCGTCCTTGAGCGCCACGGGAAACCAGTTCGCCATGACCTTCTCGTCTCCGTTGGCAGCTTCGATGCCCAGCTCATAGAGCTAGAGGAACTCCGCAGGGTCAGTCGTGCCGTCGTAGCGAGGAGGCAGGTCTGGCTTGAACTTGCCGGGCCATGCGACATTGCGTAGCTCGGCGGTGAAGGCACGGCAGCCTGCTATGGCCACGGGAGGCCTTGGGTGACGGAGAGCTTGGTCTTGCATGTCCCCACGCGCCGCAGCTGGGTCTTGACGTGCGGGAGCAGGAGCATGGTCGCGACGTGCTGGAGCAGGGAGCGCCTGGGCAGCTTCGGGCGAGGGACTTCTTGGCAGCTCTGCTCTTGCTGCGCTGGCACCTGACGGAGCGGGTTCCGCCCAGGGGCCACGCGCCTTGGAGCCATGGCGCCTTCTTGAGGAGGAGGCGGCCGGGGCACCGCCGGAGCTT
>NC_041390.1:505028264-505057705 GCF_002162155.2 Triticum dicoccoides | reverse complement strand
GCGCAGGAGAGCCCCCTGCAGCGTGGACGAGCTCGGCGACGCGGTCGAGCCATTCTTCGTTGACATCGTCGATGCGGCGGTAGCGCAAGAGCTCGTTTGCCGCGATGAGCGCAGCTCGAGCCTCCATGGGTGCGCGGAGCGCGCGGGATGAAGAACCAGCCCGGGGGAGTGAGGGAGTTGCGGAGCGGCCATCTTGCCGCACGGACGGATGCTGAGACGATGCTTGCTGCTCGTCCCCCACCGGGCCAGTGGCGGCATTGACGGCAGGTGACGGGGAACGATGAGGACGCCCGCCGACAGGAGCCGTCTGGGCGACGCGGGAAGCGAGAGCGGCCCGGCGCTCGGCGCGGGCCCTATGAGCGTCAGACATGGGTGCGATGGTCGGAGGAGAACGGGGTGGTGGAAGACGAATTCCGGCGCACCCCTACCTGGCGCGCCAAATGTCGGATTTTGGGTTCCAGCAGACCCTTGAGGTTCAAACACTGGGGTGCGCGCGGAGATTTCGCTTCCTACCTACCTGCACCCCTCCGCCTCGCTAAGATCTAAGTTATGGAAAGAACAACACAAGGGACACAGGGTTTATGCTGGTTCGGGCCACCGTTGTGGTGTAATACCCTACTCCAGTTTGTGGTGTGCTGGATTGCCTCTTGGGCTGATGATGATGAATGATACAAGGAAGAACAACCTCGCGAGGGTCTGTTCTTGGCTGGGGCGATGAACTGCTGGGAGGAGTTCAGCCACCCTTCTCTCTCTCTCTCTCTGATTGTCTTTCTCCGATTCAACCTCCTACCGAACCTCTCCCCTTAACCCCTCCGAACCCCTCTCTTCTGTGGGTGGCTGGTCCTATTTATAGAGGCCCTGGTCCTCTTCCCAAATATCGAGCGGGAAGGGAGCCAACAATGGCGGGCTAATTTGAAGGGGGCATCTAGTACTCGCTACCCTGACAAAAGTAGTCTTCGCCTGCACAAAGCTCTGGTGGTGACGCCGTCTTGGGCTCCATGATGACCTCCGTCTTGCAGTCTTCCTAGTCTTGGTCTCGTTGCACCGAAATGGCAACCTTTGCTTGATGCCTCGGTACTCCGCGGCTGCGCTTGCCCCCTTTGCACCAAAGAGGAAAGGAGGACACTGCGTGGGCTGGCACCCGCCTGGCGCCCTTGGTCGTCATGGCTTGCGTCACGGGCACCTCGTGAGGTACCCCGCCTTGATCTCTCCGCCTCCTCGTGAGCCAGCCTGATGAGGTCGTGCCCGAGGAAGCTCCGTGTCGTCCGCCCCGCGAGGCTTGGCCCCTCGCAAGGGTCTTGGGTCTGTGTTGATGAAGATGGGCCGTGTTGCCCCGCCCCCACGTTGAGCCACGCCGCATGCCGCAGGCAGGCAAGTCTGGGGACCCCCGTTCCCAGAATGCCGACATACTTGGCGTGGAAGTCAAGCTATGCAATACGGATATGGATATATCCTCCTTTGTAACCGACCTTGTGTAACCCTACCCCCTCCGGTGTCTATATAAACCGGAGGGTTTTAGTCCGTAGGACAACATACAATCATACCATAGGCTAGCTTCTAGGGTTTAGCCTCTCTGATCTCATGGTAGATCAACTCTTGTAATACTCATATCATCAAGAATAATCAACTAGGACGTAGGGTTTTACCTCCATCAAGAGGGCCCGAACCTAGGTAAACATTGTGTCCCCTGCCTCCTGTTACCATCCGCCTTAGACGCACAGTTCGGGACCCCCTACCCGAGATCCTCCGGTTTTGACACCGACAGAGGCAGAGAAGAAGAAGCCCGCCGTGATCCAGGTTTGCATGCATGACTTATGCTTGGTCTACCACATATGCCATGCTGACGTTGAGTGCGAGGAATTTAAGAAGTTCCTCAAGGGCGGCCGAGTCAAATTCGTTACTGTAGACTTTAGGAACAACACGGAAATCCTGGGTCGGATAGGCCTCTTTGTAGGTGACCCCTTCGACCTCCAGAAGGAAGGGTTGGTGCCCTCCCTTGATCAGCCTTCAATGCCGACCCTGGCAGGAGCCATGGTTCATCCTTCATACGGTAAACTAGAGAAACCTCCGCACACGTTTCATCGTCATGCATGGCAGTGGAATGTACTAGATATGGACCACATCCACTATGCTGCAACGGATGGCTACCTTTGTTTCAATATCTACAAGGGTTGGATGAAGAGCAAGAGCCAAGTGTGCGGTTCAAGCAAAGAAGTATCGCCCAAGAGGAAGAGGGACAAGGACGAAGTCGAGGACATGGACGAGGATTCCGAGTAAGGTGGCAGTGTCGTTGCTCATGGTGGTTCTAATGCAGTGCCTACCGGATTAGTTGCTTAGTTTAATTTCTCGCGTGCTTAGTTTTATTTGAGGGGTGTGTTGTGCTGAGCCCCCAGCATAACTATGTTATGTTTCTTCTCATTATATTTCATACATTTCATCTTTTAGTTGGTATAGTACTACCACTCGTTTCTTGATATTATATACATACAATATATATGGCCAACATCATATAGCCAGCAGTTTTGTTGTCAAAGAATTTCAGGGTGCTTAGTTTTGTCCAAGAATTCCAGGGTGCTTAGTTTTATTTGAGGGGTGTGTTGTGCTGGACACCATTAACTTATCATTGTGAGAATCGGCTTATTCTTGTCATGTAACATGGTCAACAGGGTTTGACGTGAAAATAACAATGTCTAATGGCATTTCTGAGCAAACATCTAACTTAACGATGGCATTTTTAGATATCTAATTGCATTTTTGAGCAGGCATCTCACGGATCGGTGGCATTTTTTGAGTAGTTGTAACTTCTAATGCAAAACTGAGTAGTGATACACAACTAGTGACATAAATACTAAGAACCCAACAATTAAATAGGTCTAATTTCTTTATTTCTATATTTCTTTATACCTTTGTGTGCGAAACAATATACGCTGCCGACCGCCAGATTTTCTTTACAGAGGCAACATAGAACTATATGAGTGCCCTGTTAAATTTTGGAATTATTCCAGGTTTGTTTGCCCTTTTTTTATACATTAATTGAGTTTCTGGTCATTTAATGTGCATAATTCAAATTTGAACTACAAGAACATGCTCCCGTGCACCAAAGTTGACTGAAAAATCACATGTGTGTCCTCGGGTGAATTTCTATGTCCCATGCAAGAAATGGGAATGAAATTCAAACATCTGGGCATCGTGGTTCGGCCAAGAACATTGAGAAGCTTGGTTTTAAAATTCTTGTAAATCCAAAACACTCCAGAAAATCATGAAACTTGGCATGGTGTCATGTCATGGTACTACCATGCTGTGGTAAAAAAATGCAGAATAGGAACAAGTTTTGGTATAAGTTTCTTGCAAACCGGAGCTTCTCTCAAGAAGGCTCGTGGTTCTGAGAGGGAACGTGTCACCTTTGTGTGCATAATTCAAATTTTAAATACAAGCACGTTCTCCAGTGCACCAAAGATGGTTGAAAAATCACATGTGTGTCCTCGGGTAAATTTCTAGGTCCCATGCTAGAAATGGGAATGAAATTCAAACATCTGGGCGTCATGGCTCGGCTGGAAACATTGAGAAATTTGGTTTTTTAATTCCTGTAAATCCAAAACACGCATGAAAATCATGAAATTTGGCTTGGTGCCATGACATGGCACAAACATGCTATGGTAATTTTGCTGTCCGATTCACGAAGGCGCACACATTAACAATCAACAAAGTCATTTTGGAACAAGTGTTGTCACATTACAAATGGAAACACAAGTATTATTGAAACCGTCGGTGTTCTATTTACCATTTACGTGCCGCCACGCGTCCCCTTTTTTATTAGCTAGGAGGCACCGTGCAGGGTAGCTATTTGAGTAGAGGAGGCGTGCGATCAGACCCTTGCGCGTGCTTATCGGGAGGAGAGCCCTTTGACCTCCATCTGTCGTCCACCTCTCTCCCAAGGTACCATTAATGGTGCCCGAGCCTCTGTTTAATGGCGTGGCAATGTCTCACTCGACTGAGATTTAAGAGAGAAAAACGAAAATTTTGCACGGATCTTGATGTAAGATCGGACGGACCTATATAGCATCTACTGCGACTTATAACAAGACTGATGACTATATATAAGGACGACTTGAGTGGATGATAATTGTCTTATATAATTAGGAAGATAATTAAAAAAGCCACATGCGTCTACGCCCGAAATACACAAGGGCAAAAGAAGAAGGAAGACGCATTCAACGATCTGGCTCGCTGATCTCCTTGGCCTTGAGATTGAGATGTTTTAAACGCGGAGGCTAAGATGGAGGTGCGAGGTTTTGGTTAATGTGCGGGCCGCACATGGCACCAACATGACACGAGCTTCGTCTGCCTGCTGCGCATGTAGTCGGTTGAGTTGTCCAAGTATAGACACAACCAGGCCCTCGTTGGTATCTGCGCCTCGACTTTGGCTGTTCATAGTGGAGAGTAACATAGACCAGTTACTAGTCTATGTTACTAGTACCTTCATAGTGGGTAGTGTCATATAGTATATGCATAGTTTTGCTCCATGGCGCAATCCATTGATACTACTATTGTACAAATGTATACATTTTTAAAAGGCTAGAGGGCGAGGAAGTCTAGCTTGGTCCTTTTCACGAGAGGCGAGGGCCTTTGTGATTTGACGGCTCATTACTACTGGAAGGCAGGGCCTTGTGATTTGACTACTCATATAAATGTGCTGACGACCTGAGGAGGAGCAAAGAACCGTGCGGTATACTCAAGTTTTCCACTGGAGTACGACGGAGGAGCACGAAACACGGTAGCCCAGTAACATATCCTCTTCTCTCTACTCTTATTATATATTACTAGCAAGAGGCATTGTTCTATTGGCGATAAAGAATGATCTAATTTGCTAGTCATCTCATTTTTAGCATTGTTCTATTCATGCCTCGCAGAGAAGGTGACACATGCAGCAAAACACCCGAAGCATAATAGGAAACACATGAGCAAAAGAAGAAGGAGGATTATCACCCCAAAAAGAAGGAATACGCACACATAAGTCTGGGGCGCTGCTCTCACTACATGAAGGATTGCTGGCCGCGGAGTCGTAACTGCTTCTTCATCGCCTCCACGACCTCCATCTCCTTGCGCGTCTCCTCTGCCATCTTCATCATTGTGTCCATGACGCGGGATTTCTCGACACGAGCCTTCATCATCTGTTCCATGGCCGCATTACGTACCTTGACAGCAGTTAGGTGCTTGATGCGGAGCTTCGCTAACTCCTCCTTCTGTTCCATGATGAGGGCCTGCAACATCTTCATCGAGGAACTACTATTCTCATGCACCTTCTTCCAGCCAACGTTCTCCTCCTTCAGTAGGTCGAGCTCATGGCAGAGCTTCGCGTTGTCCTCCTGAAGTTGCAGGATTTTGCCGGTGGCCTTCTTCTCCGAGGCAATGCTCTTCTTCAGCAGCATCATTGAGGGAGTCCGGGATTATGGGTCTCCGGACAGCCCGACTATATCCTTTGGCCGGACTGTTGGACTATGAAGATACAAGATTGAAGACTTCGTCCCGTGTCCGGATGGGACTCTACTTGGCATGGAAGGCAAGCTAGGCAATATAGATATGTATATCTCCTCCTTTGTAACCGACTTGGTGTAACCCTAGCCCCCTCTGGTGTCTATATAAACCGGAGGGTTTTAGTCCGTAGGACAACATACAATCATACCATAGGCTAGCTTCTAGGGTTTAGCCTCTCCGATCTCGTGGTAGATCAACTCTTGTAATACCCATATCATCAAGAATAAATCAAGCAGGACGTAGGGTTTTACCTCCATCAAGAGGGACCGAACCTGGGTAAAACATCGTGTCCCCCGCTTCCTGTTACCATCCGCCTAGACGCACAGTTCGGGACCCCCTACCCGAGATCCGCCGGTTTTGACACCGACATTGGTGCTTTCATTGAGAGTTCCTCTGTGTCGTCATCATCAGGCTTGATGGCTCCTTCGATCATCGTTAGCGATGCAGTCCAGGGTGAGACTTTTCTCCCCGGACAGATTTTTGTATTCGCCGGCTTTGCACTGCTGGCCAATTCACTTGGCCATCTGGAGCAGATTGAAAGCTACGCCCCTGGCCATCAGGTGAGGTTTGGAAGCCTAAACTACAAGGCCGATATCCAGGGAGACTTGATCTTTGACGGATTCGAGCCCCTGCCGAGTGCGCCGCGCTGTTACGATGGGCATGATTTAGCTGTGCCACCGAACAGTGTCCTGGAGACCGCACCTGCGGCCGCTCCGACCTTTAATTCGGAGCCAACTACGCCATCCGAGGGCGGGTGGTTAGACCCCGCCGCGGAGGCAGCAGCCTCAATGGAGATCGAACCGAATACCAACCTTATCCTTCGCGAGGCCCGTGACTCCCCATTGCCAGACTCTCCTCCGGACTCTGGACCATCCGCGCCCCTGCCAATCGAATCCGATTGGGCGCCAATCATGGAGTTCACTGCCGCGGATATCTTTCAGCACTCGCCCTTCGGTGACATACTGGATTCACTAAGGTCTCTCTCTTTGTCAGGAGAGTCCTGGCCGAATTTTGACCGGCAGGATTGGGATGCGGACGACGAAGAAATTTGACGCCCACCCACCACCCACTTCATAGCCACTGTCAATGACTTGACCGACATGCTCGACTTCGACTCTGAAGACATCGATGGTATGGACGACGATGCAGGAGACGAATAGGAACCAGCGCCTATAGGGCACTGGAAAGCCACCTCGTCATATGACATATATATGGTGGACACACCCAAAGAAGGCAATGGCGACGGAACAACGGAGTATGACCCCTCCAAGAAGCAACCTAAGCGCCAACGTCAGCGGCGCCGCTCTAAGTCCCGCCAAAGCAAAAACGGTGATTCCGGCACAGGAGATAATAACACCCCGGACAGTGCCGAAGACAACCCCCTCCAGCAAGATTCAGCACAGGAGGATGGAGAAGCCAACCCTCATGAGAGAGCGGCAGATAGAGAGGCGGAGGATGATAATTACATGCCCCCCTCCGAAGACGAGGCAAGCCTCGACGATGATGAATTCGTCATGCCAGAGGATCCCGTCGAACAAGAGCGCTTGAAGAGCCGGCTTATAGCCACAGCAAATAGCCTTAAGAAAAAGTAGCAGCAGCTTCAAGTTGATCAAGATCTGCTAGCGGACAGATGGACTGAAGTCCTCGCAGCCGAGGAATATAAACTCGAATGCCCCTCTAAGAGTTACCCAAAATGCAGGTTGCTACCCCGACTGGAGGAAGAAGCGTATGACGCGGCTGATTGGCCACCTCGTGGCCGCGATAGAGAGGCATTCCAGCCAAAAGCTCAGCCTGCAACCCGATGCCATTCAAATAAAAAGGCATGGGGAAATACGCCAGACCCGCGAGACATACTAGAGGACAAAGCAAAACCTGCAAGATCGATCTACGGATCACGAGTGCGCGCCACTACGCGAGATGATAAACGTCATGCCGGATACAGTAAAAGTAAATCCGGCCGGGCCGAACACAGCGGGCAAGACTCATTGGAGCCGCGTCGCGATATAGCCCAGTACAGAGGTGCCGCACACCCCTTATGCTTCACAGATGAAGTAATGGATCATCAAATCCTAGAGGGTTTCAAACCCGTAAACATAGAATCATACGACGGCACGACAGATCCTGCGGTATGGATCGAGGATTTCCTCCTGCACATCCACATGGCCCGCAGTGATGACCTACACACAATCAAATACCTCACACTAAAACTTAAAGGACCAGCTCGGCATTGGCTCAACAGCTTGCCAGCAGAGTCCATTGGCTGTTGGGAAGATCTGGAAGCCACATTCCTCGACAACTTTCAGGGCACTTATGTGCGACCACCAGACGCCGATGACCTGAGCCATATATTCAGCAGCCAGAGGAATCGGCTAGGCAATTCTGGACACGGTTCCTAACAAAGAAAAATCAAATCGTCGACTGTCCGGATGCAGAGGCCCTAGCAACTTTTAAACACAACATCCGCGACGAGTGGCTAGCCCGTCACCTTGGTCAGGAAAAGCCGAAATCTATGGCAGCCCTCACGATACTCATGACCCGCTTTTGTGCGGGAGAAGACAGCTGGCTGGCTCACAGTAGTAACATATCAAAGAACCATGGTACTTCGGATACCAAGGAAGGTAATGGCAGGTCACTTGCAACAAACATAAGCGTCGCATTAACATCGACAATAACGAGGATACGACAGTCAATGCCGGATTCAAAGGCTCTAAACCCGGTTAGCGGAAAAAGCCATTTAAAAGAAGCACTCCGGGCCCGTCCAGCTTGGACCGCATACTCGATCGCTCGTGTCAAATACACGGCACCCCGACAAGCCAGCCAACCACACCAATAGGGATTGTTGGGTATTCAAGCAGGCCGACAATTTAAATGCCGAAAACAAAGATAAGGGGCCACATAGCGATGACGAGGAAGAGCCCCGGCAGCCGAACACCGGAGGACAGAAGAGCCCCCCCCCACAAGTGCGGAAGTGAACATGATATACGTAACCCACATGCCCAAGAGGGAGCGGAAGCGTGCGCTCAGGGACGTATATGCGTTGGACCCAGTCGCCCCAAAGTTCAACCAATGTTCCTCCTATCCGATCACCTTCGATCGCAGGGACCACCCCACTAGTATCCTTCATGGCGGATTCGCCGCACTGGTCCTAGACCCAATCATTAACGGATTTCACCTCACTCGAGTCCTTATGGATGGAGGCAGCAGCCTGAACCTGCTTTACGAGGAGACAGTGCGCAAAATGGGTATAGACCCCTCAAGGATCAAACCCACAAAAACGACCTTTAAAGGCGTCATACCAGGTGTAGAGGCCCATTGCACAGGCTCAGTCACACTGGAAGTGGTCTTCGGATCCCCGGATAACTTCTGAAGCGAAGAGTTAATCTTCGATATAGTCCTGTTCCGCAGTGGTTATCATGCACTACTCGGGCGAACCGCATTTGCGAGATTCAATGTACTACCACATTATGCATACCTCAAGCTCAAGATGCCAGGACCTCAAGGGGTCATTACAGTTAACGGAAACACAGAGCGCTCTCTCCGAACAGAGGAGCACACTTGGGCCCTCGCAACGGAAGCGCAAAGCAGCCTCTTAAGGCAATCCACTAGTTCGGCGTTTAAGGACCCAAACACCTTCAAGCGCGCCCAGAGTAATCAGTAACAGGACCGCCTGGCATGTTCCGAGCTCGCATAGCAATGCGGCCCCCACCCTGGCCCAAGCCAAACGGCGAAATTCGTGCCACGCGTACATAATTACGCATTAAAAATACCATGGGCATAGGCGGGGAGGGGGGCATGACTACGACACGCCCCAAGACGCGGCTTAAACCGCACTAGGGGCTTCCCGTTTTGTTTTTTCTTTTCTTTTCAGGACTTTAATCTCTGGAAACCCGGTCCGGCAGCATGATTGCCGAACATATGATGCAGCAACCAAGAAGGCAGAAAGCTACATCACACCATGGAACTCCCAAGTGGATTACGATAACGAGTGTAATACTTGCCTTAATACTATTCTTCAGCTCGCCCTTGGAGGGGACATAGTCCTACTTTTTGCTAATTGCGCTGCATGTATCATTCTGCTTTAATGCACCTTTTTGAATAAACAATTCTTAGCATTAAGACTATTATTGCATTCTTCTTTTATATATATATATATGTTCATTCATGACATCCAGCACCCGTACACTCTGGTATGACCAATACGCTGGGGGCTTAAGCATACCCCACAATACGGCGTGAGAAGTCCGGACACTTTCAACAGTGCGGCACCCCGAACTTATAGCATTATATGCATCATCTCCGAATCATGTCTTGGGTCAATAGTTGGGTTTGCCTGGCTCCCATGTTTTGGTACCTTACGTTCCACTATATCAGCTAAGGTAGCACTGGGAGAACTACTGCGATTGTGCCCCGGTTCTGCTGGGCTAAGCACCTCAGTAGAGAAAGCTAAAACTGGCTGTCATGATAAGGCGAGAGACTGGTCGCTGTTCGAGAGGTTTTCGAGTCCTTAAAGACTTATGCCGCTTAGAGCGAGGAGTCGGCCCTGTCCGGCTTAAGGCGTGTATCGCGCCCCGAGTTCGGCCTTCCGAACACTAGGGGCTTCACCGAAATTTAAAATTATAGAATTCTATGGCTAAGTGAGAGTGATAACACATTATAGTCCGATTGCCTTGTTCGTTGTGCTGAGCACCTCCCTCGAAGGACCCAAAAATGGGAACAAGAGTGCTCAGGTTTATCCCGAACACCCCAGCACTCGTGGCATGGGGGCAGAAGCCGACGACTAGCCCTCTCTCAGATATGATAAACAGTCGAACAGAAGGTAATATTTTAAATTCAAACAAGCATTGCATAGCGCATATGAACAAGTTTTCATGAATACAGGATTACACGAGCGGGTTTACTCAAATATTGTATCTTTGGTACACTTGTCCGCTACGAGACGGGCACCCTTCAGGACACCCTCATAGTACATCTCGGGGTGGCGATGCTCCTTGCCCTCGGCGGCCCTTCCTTGATCAGCTTAACGGCGTCTAGCTTGGCCCATTGCACCTTCACACGGGCGAAAGCCCGGCGTGCACCTTCAATGCAGACGGGCCGCTTGACGACTTCCAGCCGTGGGAAGGCATCCACAAGCCGCCTCACCAGGCCGAAGTAGCTATTCGGAAGGACGTCGCTAGGCCACAGTCGGACTATAAAGCCCTTCATGGCCCGTTCGGCCGCCTTGTGTAGCTCGACCAGCTGCTTTAGCTGGTCGCTCATAGGCACCGGGTGTTCGGTCCCAGTATATTGGGCCCAGAACAACTTCTCCGTTGAGCTTCCCTCCTCGGCCTGGTAAAACTGTGCAGCATCCGACACACTGCGGGGCAAATCTGTGAATGCTCCTGGAGAGCTCTGGATTCGGGTAAGTAACAGGTAATTTACTTTCACATGCCTGCTTTGCATATAGAATGCCTTACCCGTCGCTATCTTCTTCATCACATCAATCTCCTGGAGGGCCTTTTGGGCTTCGGCCTTGGCACTCTTTGCGCTCTCGAGGGCTATGGCAAGCTCAGACTCTCGCGTCTTCAAGTCAAGCTCCAGCGCCTCGTGCTTCATCACGAGAGCGTGGAGCTCTTGCTGCACCTCGCCCACCCGTGCCTCATGCCTTTTCCGCTCGGTGCGCTCCTTGGCCACTTTGTTTTCGGCCTCGGATAGCGCTTGCTTCAGGGTCGCCACCTCGGTCGTGGCCCCTGGCAAATTTACAATGATCCTGTCATTTTGCAATCGCATTCTTTTTATCCATATCCATAGACTAATAGTACTTACCTTTGTTCTCCTCAAGCTGCCTCTTGGCAAGGCCGAGCTCGTCCTTGGACCCTTTAAGGTCCTGCTTTAGTGCGGCGACCTCCGCAGACAGTACGGCAGATGCCAGCAGCGAAGCCTGCATACGCATATTGACATACTTATAATAGACTCCTGCGATATAGTTTGATCCTTTGTTCGGCTTTTCTTTGTGAACACCGAACAGAGCATCAGGGGCTACTGTCTATGCGGTAATATTTTACCCCACATTTCAAAAACTTACCTCAAAGCCTGTTAGAAGGCTGGCACAGGCTTCAGTTAGTCCGCTCTTGGCGGACTGAACCTTCTGGACAACCGCACTCATAATAGTGCGGTGCTCTTCGTCGATGGAAGCGCTGCAAAGCGCTCCCAGCAGATTGTCCGGTGCCTCTGGATGGACAGAGGTCACCGGCACAGGCATCTTGCCCCTTTTGGAAGAGAGCCGCCTGCCCGAGTCTAGAACCACTGGGGGTTCCGGCGCGGTGTTCGGCTGAGGGCCGAGCTCGGAGCCCTCGGGAGCCTTGCTCCCTCTGCTCCCGGAGTCCGGAAAGTCGCCTTGAGGCGCCTTCGGGACCGTCTCCCCTCAACCCGGTGCCTCTTGAGACAATACCTTGGCGTTGTCTGTAGGGCAAGGGGAGGTGGCGGTCAGAAGTGGATCACTATCCATATCCGACGAGCCCAGGGAGCCGTCCAACGATACGTCGATACGGGCTCGTGGCGGTCTGCATAGTCATAATTCGGCGTTAGGGGAGGCAGTGAGACAAAGGTATGCTATGAATTACTCTGGCATCCGAATACTTACGACTTCGCCAGGGGCTTGGCCCTGCGCATCCACTTGTCTTCACCTTTGGCGACGGTGGTGGAGAAGTCCGGAAGGAGCGTCCTTCCCTTCTTGGACCCTTCAGCCCCCCCGGTTGGGGCAGCCTTCCTTTTCTTGTCTCCCCCGACTGGAGGGGCAGCATCTTCATCTTCCTCCTCGTCTTTGAGGGAGGAGTGCATCGGGGAGTTATCAGATGATAAGCCCGATAATGCCTGGCGTCGGGAAATCTTTCGGGTTCCCTTGGCCTTCTTGGTCTTCTCCGGCACCTTGTAAGGAGCCGGAGTCAGCATCTCCGTCAGGAGAGCGTCCACAGTGTCTTCGGGCAGAGGGGCCGGACAGTTAATCTACCCCGACGTCTCCACCCAGTCCTGTCAAAGGCATGGAGCTCAGACCCCGCACATGGTTAAGCTAGGGGAAATAAATTTCCTACCAGATGTATAGAACTCACCGAATGCGCTTGGCGCTTCGTGCTTAGCCCGCGGTCCTCGGTGAGGGAGGGAGGGACCTCGGCGCCCTTGAACAACACCTTCTAGACATCCTTGTGCGTTGTGTCAAAGAGCTCGCTCAGAGTCTGGTGCTGGGCCGGGTCGAACTCCCACAAGTTGAAGTCCCGTTGTTGGCACGGGAGGATCCGGCGGATGAGCATGACCTGAACTATATTGACAAGCTTGAGCTTCTTGCTGGCGATATTCCGGATACATTTCTGGAGTCCGTCCAGCTCTACCGATGAACCCCAGGACAGGCCCTTCTCTTTCCAGGAGGTGAGCCACGTGGGGATTCCGGATCGAAACTTGGGGGCAACCACCCATTTGGCGTCGCGCGGCTCGGTGATGTAGAACCACGCCGATTGCCACCCCTTTATGGTCTCCACGAAGGAGCCTTCAAGCCATATAACGTTGGGCATCTTGCCCACCATGGCTCCGCCGCATTCTGCTTGTTGGCTGCCCACCACCTTCGGCTTGATATTGAAGGACTTTAACCACAGGCCGAAGTGGGGCCGGATGCGGAGGAAAGCCTCACACACGACGATGAACGCCAAAATGTTAAGGACGAAGTTCGGGGCCCAATTATGGAAGTCCAGCCCGTAGTAGAACATGAGACCACGAACGAATGGATGGAGGGGAAACCCCAGTCCGCGGAGGAAGTGGTGGAGGAAGACTACCCTCTCATGAGGTTCAGGGGTAGGAATGATCTGCCCCGCAGTGGGCAGCCGATGCGCGATATTCGTGGCCAAGTATCCGGCTCCGTGCAGCTTCTCTATGTGTCCCTCCGTAATGGAGGAAGCTATCCATTTGCCTCCCGCTCCGGACATGATTGGAGAAGGTTGAGGGGAAGGATGTGGGCTTGGGCGTGGGAGCTCGAGTGCGCAAGAGTGGATGAGTAAGGACGAAGAAGGCGTGGGTAGAAAAAGGTTAAACCTTGTCCCTTTATAATGGCGGCCGAAACTATGCGCCCCCACTAGCCTGGTAAAACTCGCTTATCCCCCAAGCGCCGTAATCGATGGCGCGGATGGGTTACCCACGCCCGTATTGATGAGAATCCCGTAATAAGGGGGACATGATCTCTGCTTTGACAAGACGTGTCAAAAAACTGCCCCGCATTATGTGCAGGGCTAGTTAAAGGAAACGTTTCGAATAATCACCGGGCCATGGCTTAATGTCATGTTGTCAAAACGTGTCAGCAGATTAGATTTGTGGAAATACTATTCTCTCTGCGGAGATATGTGGAACTTGTTTTGCAGGGTCGGACACTATCCTTTTCTTTGAACTCTTCTGTGGTATATCCGGAGGAGGAACCCGCCTTGCAATGCCGAAGACGACACTGCGCGCCGGACTCGTCGTCATTGAAGCCTGGTTCAGGGGCTACTGAGGGAGTCCGGGATTAGGGGTCTCCGGACAGCCGGACTATATCCTTTGGCCGGACTGTTGGACTATGAAGATACAAGATTGAAGACTTCGTCTCGTGTCCGGATGGGACTCTACTTGGCGTGGAAGGCAAGCTAGGCAATACGGATATGTATATCTCCTCCTTTGTAACCGACCTAGTGTAACCCTAGCCCCCTCTGGTGTCTATATAAACCAGAGGGTTTTAGTCCGTAGGACAACATACAATCATACCATAGGCTAGTTTCTAGGGTTTAGCCTCTCCGATCTCGTGGTAGATCAACTCTTGTAATACCCATATCATCAAGAATAAATCAAGCAGGATGTAGGGTTTTACCTCCATCAAGAGGGCCCGAACCTGGGTAAAACATCGTGCCTGCCTCCTGTTACCATCCGCCTAGACGCACAGTTCGGGACCCCCTACCCGAGATCCGCCAGTTTTGACACCGACAATCACCAAGCCGGCGGTCAACCCCCCCTGCTCATTGAGCTCAGCAGGCATGTCGTCGAGGCTCTCCTTCAGCAGCTCCACCAAGCCGTGGATAAACCCCTTCTGCTTATTGAGGTGCTTATTGTGCTGATCGGGCGTGCCGTCGAGGGATAACGACTCCAGCGCCGCCAGCTCGGCATGTTTGCCTCCGTGTCTAGGGCGCTCCTGGGAGCCATCACCTGCCCGTGAGAGAACTTTTGAGGTCTCTGCGTGGCGGCAAGCCCTCTCTTTTTTTCTGCAGCCTTGGTTGCTGCCCCCTTGTTACAAGTAGTTCTCGACCTAGAGCTCTGCACACCGGCCATGGCAAGCACGGACGAAGAAGCAGGACTTATGAGGAGGAAGGTTGAGTAATTTTCCGTTAGGTAGTTCCCCTTTTTATAACCAAAGTACTAGCACTAGTACTAAAACCTGCATAGTGGGAACACATTCATGTTTGGTACGTACTGGTAGGTGTGAGCAGGCTTGCACATAATTGTAGCACTAGTACTTTCAAATGTGATGGGAACAAGGTAAAGATTAATTGATGGTTTTTGGTCGATGCCTGAAACGACTCCCTATGAGTTTAGTGGAACATAAATTTCAAGTAGACTGCACTTCTCAAATGCATAAATATTATGTTACTGTCAAAAATTGGCACAAAATACGAAGGAGACCAATGGAAGTACTACTAGCAACCCATGATTTAACTACTCGCACGCGCGCAGTGGAGTAGTAATGTCTTTCTTCCGCCCTCACGTCCACTCAATTTGCATGCGCTGTATTAATTGACCATCAATGAAGTGAAGGACTTTACACGCGTAAAATTATCACATGGGGTGGATCTTGATACAAAATTGCGTCCGCCCATGTACCCGCGTGTGCGTGCGAGGGAATGAGTGCATGCGTGGCGTGCGTGCACATCTTCGCTTCGTGCATGTACTGCCAGTGCGGCTCAGGGAGGACGAGTACATTCTTCTGGAACCAGTAGCACATCACTATGATCAATCCACACAAGGATGTTGTGACAACACCTCCACATGTGCCACGTGCCCACGTGGCTTCATGAACTGTAAGAGAGACACTGTGTAGCGTGCCATTGTGTTTTGCACATACTCGAAGTACTAGTAAGGTACACATGCATTGCACGCGTCAGATTTTGCAACCAAATTACGAATAAATACCACACTGTAGCATGTAAGGTCTGAGTCATATATGCCTGATGTAGACCTTCGTTTAATTTTTATAGTTCATCTCATTCAAAATCAATTAGTTTTTTAAAAAACCTAGGGCCTCTTTGATTCGTAGGATTTCTAAAACGCGGGAATAGGAAGAACATGGGATTAGAGTGGAATGTCGTCTTGAATCCTATAGGATGGTACGAGTGTTTGATTGTGCATAAGAAAAACACAGAATTCTTTCAAAGAGGTTTGAGCGGATGGGATGTTTCCTATGAAATCTAGTGCAAATGAATCATATGGAAAAATTCCTATGGTTTACAATCCTACGAATCAAACAACCAAGATAGGAAAAATTCCTAAGGATTAGAATCCTCCAAAATTCCTTCGAGAATCCTTTGAGTCAAAGAAGCCCTTAATATATTTTATGATTCATGGAATTGTGCGTTGTAAAGCATACAGTACAAACAAAGAATGGCAATTCAACTAGAAAAAAAGTTTGGGTAGTTATGGTATGAAAGATTCTAGAACAAAGGAGAACCACTGTTATTTTGAGATTTGTGCATTATGATTAAGTTCAACCATGGAGTATGCTAGATTGTACATGTGGAAAAATCCGATGGGGGGCTAGAAGATGGTGCGAGGGGCCAAGTGGAGGGAGACTATGAAGGAGTGCACAACTGCGAGATCAATATTTAGAGAGAGGGGGCGAGAACGTGCGCTGTTGCGCACAGTGGCGGAGCCATGAAAAATGTCCCATGAGCTAGGGGGCCAAGCACCGCTAATCCTTTACGAGGAGGGTCAATTCATCAACTTAAACCATTTTTACCAGCAATTGTCTAATGATCACATTCATATTAGCTTCGATATATAGTGATGTTAGGGGGGTAGGGCCCTTGCTGCCCCCTGTCTTGGCCATTGTGCGCGCGTCTGAGAGATGAAGCGAAAGGCATGGATGATGAGAGGGGGGTGTTGGATATATAATTAATGTGGGTGTATTAGCTATATATTTAATCCTATATAGAGAGGTATAGATTGATCGATGTGGACGTGGGAAAGAGGGTGAGACCTCACTAGATATATAGATTGATCGGTTTATGTGGAAAACTATGAAAGACCTAGCTACACACACACACACACATAGAGGAAGATCGATCGTTGCACATGCACGTCAGAGATAAAGAATGCCCAATATGATGGAGAGGGGGATGTGTGTGTGTGGAGACCGACCTGAAGAAAAAGATTGCATGTGTGCGATGGATAATGCCGACTGGTAGAGTGTGTGCATGCACAAGAGAAAGTTAGTGGTACAATTATAAAGAGAAGACCAATGTGTGCGTGTAAAATACTAGGTGAGGTCATAATCAATGTAAAGTTGAATTCAAATATTTGAATAAGAGATCATGATGTTTGAAACCCAAGCATGCACGAATATAACGGAGATCTGCGCGGTGTGGTTTGGAAACGAGCATGTTGCAATGTATACACATTGAACAAGGTCAGATTGGTTTGAATTTGAGATACCGATGGCAGACATCGTTTGGCCACATTGCATCCGTGCATGGACAAACTATTCTAATTGGAGATGATGGGTGGCTTTCGCATCACATATCTATATCTATACCCCTATATATATACATTATATTATATTATATTTTATATTTTTATATAGTCTGCGGATAACTTTAACTTTGAAAGATGGTTGTTGGATGAGGCCAATCCGATGGTGCAGAGCTGGCAAATTTGAGCACTACTGGCCGTTGGATATCATCTAGATTCCACCAGATTTTGCCACATGTACAATCTAGAAGACTCTATGGTTGAACTTAAGCATAATGCACAAACCTCAAAACACAAGCACTTCGTCTTTGTTCTAGAATCTTCCATATCACAATTGCCCAAATGTTTTTCTACATGTTTTGTTTTTACTTTATGCCTTACAACGCACAATTCCATGAATCTTAAAATAGATTAGCTTTCTTATGAAAACTAGATGATTTTGAATGAAATGAACTATAAGAATTAAACGAACATCTACATCATGCATATATGACTCAAAGCTTACATGCTATAATGTGGTATTTATTCATAATTTGGTTGGCAAATCTCATGCGTGCAATGCACGCGTACCTTACTAGTCTAAATGGTGTCTGTGTGTGTTGTGCGTGTTAAACACATTGTACGTAGTATATCCTACTAGTATAAATTGTCTTTTTGGGTACACGTTAAGCTTGTTTTCCCGAAATTTCCAGACGTGCCTTGTTATGCCGAAATTTCAAGCTAGCGTCTCTGTCTATCGTGCTGCGAAACTCCCGCCTCTTCAACCCGCGCCTTGTTAGACCGAAATATTTAAGATATATCTTTGTCTCGCTATGCTCTGAAAACTCTCTCCATCTCAACCCGTGCATTGCTATTCCAAAAGTACAACGCGCATGAAAACTCCCACCTCCTGTGAAATCCCGACACGCGAAATGCCCATGATACCCCTGAACCAAAAGAACCGCCTCAAATCGGTGGGGGTACTTCGTAACTTACCCCACATTTCGGACAAGCGCGTCCCTAAGCCATGGTTCCCCACTCCCATCACATCCGCCCACCCATTCGTACACCGAGGCCGGCAAAACCCGTGAAGCCCCACACCCTCCTCCGTTCGCCACCCAGCCGGAGCCTCTTCCCCGATGACGTCGTCCACAGCAACACCTCGATGTCTGAGGGAGTCCTGGATTAGGGGGTATCCAGACAGCCGGATTATATCCTTTCGCCAAACTATTGGACTATGAAGATACAAGATTGAAGACTTCGTCTCGTGTCCGGATGGGACTCTCCTTGGCGTGGAAGGCAAGCTTGGCAATACGGATATGTAGATCTCCTTCCTTGTAACTGACTCTGTGTAACCCTAGCCCCCTTTGATGTCTATATAAACTGGAGGGTTTTAGTCCGTAGGACAACATACAATCATACCATAGGCTAGCTTCTAGGGTTTAGCCTCTCTGATCTCGTGGTAGATCAACTCTTGTACTACTCATATTATCAAGAACAATCAAGCATGACGTAGGGTTTTTCCTCCATCAAGAGGGCCCGAACCTAGGTAAAACATCGTGTCCCCTGCCTCCTGTTACCATCCGCCTTAGACGCACAGTTCGGGACCCCCTACCCGACATCCACTGGTTTTGACACCGACATTGGTGCTTTCATTGAGAGTTCCTCTGTGTCGTCGTCATTAGGCTTGATGGCTCATTCGATCATCGATAGCGATGCAGTCCAGGGTGAGACTTTTCTCCCCGGACAGATCTTTGTATTCGGCGGCTTCGCACTGCGGGCCAACTCGCTTGGCCATTTGGAGCAGATTGGGAGTTACGCCCCTGGCCACCAGGTCAGGTTTGGGAGCTTAAACTACATGGCCGACATTCGCGGAGACTTGATCTTTGACGGATTCGAGCCCCTGCCAAGTGCGCCGCACGGTCACGATGAGCATGATTTAGCTCTACCATCAGATAGTGTTCAAGAAACCGCACCGGCAACTGCTCCGACCCTCAATTCAGAGCCAATTGCGCCATCCATGGATGGGTGGATAGACCCCGCCAGGGAGGCTGCACTCTCATCGGCAATCGAGCCGACTATTGACCTTACCCTTCACGAGAGCCGTGATGCCGAATTACCGGATTCTTCCCTGGCCATAGACTCTGAACCGCCTGCGCCCGTGCCTATCGAATCCGACTGGGCGCCGATCATGGAGTTCACCTCCGCGGATATCTTTCAGCACTCGCACTTCGGCGACATACTGAACTCATTACGGTCTCTCTCCTTGTCAGGAGAGTCCTGGCCGAATTGTGTTCGTGTCAGTACCCCAATTCCAAGTCACATCGACCTAGCCGGTAACACCTCATATCACATTGCGGCCTCACGCACGGTATCCCCACGGGTGTCGCCTTACCATGGCCCAAGACCGTTTGCGCCTTTTGGCTCACGTATATGATAGTGTTGCTAGCATCCATATGACAGAGAAACCGGGCCGACATGGCTAGTCGTGAACCCAAAGCGGCACAGACCTATGGAGACAGGCATACATGAATCACATCGAGCATGTCGGTCATCAGCGAGTGAATCCGGGCTGTAGCACTGGGCTAACAGGACTCCGGGGAACCCGGGCTATAGCAGGCTAGGCAGGACTCCGGATGTCACCGCGTGACATTTCCCCGAAGGGACAGACATAGGAACGAAGTGAAACACATGCCGGCCAGTCAAGTGTCCAGAGCAGTAGTGCTGGGCTAGCAGGACTCCAGTGAACTGGGCTGTAGTGGACTACTATGGCTCGAGGAACACTAGACTACATTTCCCCATAAGAAAGGCTGCCAAGGATAAACAAACAAATTGTCGGATCCCACTCATACCAAGCATTTCAATCATACACACAATATGCCCGATATGAGTACATACAACATGGCATCACAACAAAACTCTACAACTCAAGTACTTTATTTAAAAAGGCTCCGAGGAGCCATACATAACATATTCATACAGGTAGGGGTCACACGACTCGACACTCAAGTCATACAATCATACAAGCACATGCGGAAGCAACTAGTCTGAGTACAGACACTAAAAAGAAAGAAGGCTTCTCGAAGCCTGTCTATCTACATAGGGCCCTCCATGGCCAGGATCACCAGCTGGGTGGCTAGTCACTCGTCGACATCAAGGTCTACGTAGAACCCATTGGAGGGGGCGATGTTGTCGTCTGAAAACAGTAATTAAGCAAACATGAGTACAAAGGTACTCAGCAAGTCTTACATCAGAACCTACTATACATGCTCATTCTCAAGAAGGTGGTGGAGTTATTGCAGCAAGCCAGCTTTGACTCTTGGCTAAGCTATCCTATGAGACTCCACTAGAAAAATAGTTTTTGCACACGAGTCCACTACTCACCAACACAATACTCCACCAGGGATCCTCCCTCGTCATCCTACGAGAGGGCCATCCTCGGTACTCACACTTATCTTGAGACTTTTAGTAGTATCCATTAACTTGTCTATGAACTGTATAGGCAACCAAGTAGTCCTTTACCGGGGACGCGGCTATTCTAATAGATGATGTTAACCCTGCAGGGGTGTACTTCTTCATACACGCTTTCACCACTTACCGCCGTTTACACGACATGTACTCGGCAACCTTCAAGCGGAAGCCCAACGAGGGTGTCGGCCACGGCCTACCTAAACACTCAAGTCTCTAGTCTAGGTTTATCGCCTATCCAGGTTCCATCTGCAGGGAGTCTGGCCGAGGTTTCTACATACGGCCCCGAACGATGTGAAAAGGGTCCCGAGATGCCAAACGGGCACCCGACATACCCGGCCACGGTGTATCTACCGCAACATAGCCCACCCCTAGGGTCAGGGCCACGCACGGCCGCCAACACATAACCTAGAAACACCAGAAACTAATTGCAACTCCTGGACAGAGTACTAGGGTGATTAAGAAGCCGAGAGGGTCAATTAAGGATCCCAATGCATGGTAGTAGCTGATTCTTAAAATCACACATACAGATCTCAGTTCTTAGGGACGGCCTCAATGAAACAACCCACCATGTACTCGTACATGGCCTCTCATCGATACCTTTACCAAATCATGTTCAACACATCCCTCACATTACCGACATAATCATTTCACTCTAGCCCATCACCCAGATGAACCAGACCTGACACAACTCTAAGCATAGCAGGCATAGCAAGGTAGGAACCACATACATGGCTCAACCAACTCCTACACATGCTAGTGGGTTTCATCTAGTTACTGTGGCAATGACAGGTCATGCAGAGGATAAGGGTTCAACTACCATAGCACAGAATAGTTTGAATCGCGTTGTCTTAATGCAGTAAACAAGAGCAGAAGCAAGAACATGGGTTTGTATCGGAATGATCAATGGGTTGCTTGCCTGATGTACTGGTAGTAGGGTACTACCCTTCAGACGGATACTCAGGGTTATCCTCAGAGGCAGAACCTACCACGAAAGACACACCGAACATAATCAACACATGACAATATGCAACAATATGATGCATGCTATGACATGGCAAAATGAATGTGTCTTGTCCTAATGCAAGCTAAAACATAAAGGAATGAACTCATTTGAATCAAAGATTCAAATGTTAGTTCATTTAACATAGCCTTATTAGTGCATTATCTTATTTTTCTTAAACAGCAAGGTTATCTTGTTTTGTCATGCATGAAACCATTACAGATGGATAGATTGAATTTTTCTGATCATTTTTCATATATAAATTGTTTGATTTGGAGCTATGGTTGATTTTCTATGATTTTTAGAAGTTCTGGCTATTTTCTGGAATTTCCTATTAAAGAATAATTCAGAAAAGGATTTACTGCGTCAGCATTGCATCAGAGTGACGTCAGGGGTCAACGGGCCGGTCCAGGTCAAACCTGACTAGTGGGACCCGCGTGTCAGTAGTTAATTAACTAACTAATTTTTGATTAGTGCTAATCTAAGTTAATTAGTTGGGTGGTCCCATGTGTCAGAGACTCAGGGGAGGTCAACCTGGGCCCACACGGGGTCAAACAGGGTCAAACTCGCTGGCGTTTAGCCGCCGGTGAGGCCAGACGCGGCGGAGCAGCGCGGGTTTTGCACTCCGGCGACCAAAAGGACGGCGTAGACCATCTACGTGATGCGGGGAGTGAGCCGCGTCGAGTGGTGGCAGTGGGTGGAGCTGGGGTGACCGGAAACGCCGGCAGCGACGAGCGTTGCGGCTGCTGGAGTTCGGGCGAGGTCGAACTAGTCGCTAGCAGGCATGGCGAGGGGCACGCGGGGGTGCTACAGGCTCCTGCGAGTGCGTTGAAGATGATGGCGTGCTCGGTTGCGACCCAACGTGGCTGTGGCCACGACGGCGATGTGTAGTGGCGGTGGTGGGTGTGGCCGAGCTTGGTGCGGTTGCTGCGATGCTCGAGAAGTTAAATGGAGAGGATGGGGAGGTGGCTGAGCTCACGGGGGTCACGTCGAGGCAGTCGGTGAGTTCGGGGACGAGTTGATGCGGCGGGGACGGCGAAGGGGATCTCCGGTGGCCGGAGTTGGGGAAGATCGGGTCAGGGCGATTCCAGAGCGGGCAAGCGCTCGGGGCTCGTCCTGCTCGATGTAGTCGACGACGGCGGAGCTCGTGGACATGATGGCGTGGCGCAAGGACGATGGAGGGTGCGGCTACGACGATGGTGTGGCGGCAGGGGCGTCAGCCATGGTGGGGAACGGCGAGGGTGAGGCGTTGGGGACGAATGGAGAGGTCCAGGGGGTCGGGGCGTCAACGTGGAGGTCGTCCAGACGTCCAGGGGCGCGGGCGGCAAGCAGGTGGCGCCGTGGCGAGCTCAGGCACGCCGGCGTCACCTCCCTTCCTGCCTGGCGGGGAAGAAGCAGCTGGCTGGCGCGGGCCAGCACAGTGCTGGGCCGCCAGGTGGGCCGGCTGGTGACTTGCCAGGTTAGTTTCTTTCTCTCTCTTTTTCTGTTTTTTATTTATTCTATTATTTCTGTAACTTCAGGGCTTTATTAAAAATGCGAGGGCATTTCCAAAAATCATAAAATTAATCATGGCTACTGCTTAGAATATATCCAACAACAAACATTTTAGTTTATGATTATTTGAGCATTTAAAATATTTTATAGCATTTAAATGCCCAAATGCAAATACTATAAGAATTAATCCAATGACCTTAAGATGTCCTAGAAAAATGTGCACCATTTTTGTCAAAGGTTTTAACCCAAAATAAAAAGGGTGGGCTTTTTAGAAGGGCATTTCAGGTTCATTGAAAAAGTTTTTAGTAAACCCTAGTTGTTCCAAGGGGGGTGCTGGGGGTTCTGTCATCCCCATTTCAGTTTTCTGGGAGTTTAAACATGATGCAACACTCTAATGCTTGAACTAGCTAGGGTGTGACAACTCACCCCCACTCAAAAGAATCTCGTCCCGAGATTTAGGATCCGTTGGGAAGAAGGTGGGGTACTCGGGTCGAAGACGATCCTCCCTTTCCCAAGTGGCTTCCTTTTCGGAATGGTGTGACCATTGAACCTTGAGAAACTTGATATTATGGCGTCGAGTGGTACACTCGGCTTGATCAAGGATACGAAAGGGATATTCCCGATATGAGAGGTTATCTTGTAGATCAAGCGTTTCGTGGTCCGCTCCACGGATAGGATCCGCGAAGCAATGCCTGAGTTGAGAAATGTGGAAGACATCATGAACTCTGGAAAGATGCGAAGGTAGTTCCAATTGGTAGGCAACTTCTCCTCATTTGTCAAGAATGCGAAAAGGTCCTATGTAATGAGGAGCCAATTTGCCTTTGATACCGAAACGATGGGTTCCCTTTAACGGAGTAACCCGAAGGTAAGCCTTCTCGCCGACTTCATAAGTCATGAGCTTATGTTTACGATCATATTGGCTCTTTTGAGGAGATTGAGCTGTTTTCAATTTCTCATGAATAACGCGAACCTGCTCTTCTGCTTCCTGAATCATATCCGAGCCAAAGAGTTGTCTTTCCCCGGTTTTTGACCAGTTAAGAGGCGTTCGACATTTTCGTCCATAGAGAACTTCGAAAGGAGCTTTGCCCAAGCTAGCTTGATAACTATTGTTATAAGCAAACTCTGTGAATGGAAGGCATTTCTCCCAACCCATTCCGAATGAGATGACAGAAGCTCGGAGCATATCTTCCAGAATTTGATTGACTCGCTCTACTTGACCACTTGATTGAGGATGGAAGGCGGTGCTAAAAGAGAGACGAGTTCCCATAGCATTTTGGAAACTTTCCCAAAATCGAGAGGTGAAGAGACTCCCACAGTCTGAGTTAATTTCCAACGGAACACCATGAAGAGACACTATTCGGGAGATGTATAAGTCAGCTAGCTGGCTAGCGGTGATACTCTCACGAATAGGTAGGAAATGGGCTACTTTGGACAGACGGTCGATCATGACGAAGATGGCATTATTCCCTCTCTTGGTCCTGGGAAACCCAGTAATGAAATCCATACTGATTTTATCCCATTTCCACTCAGGAATAGCCAAAGGTTGAAGGGTGTCAGCAGGTCGTTGATGCTCTACTTTAATACGACGACAAACGTCGCAGCTAGCAATGTATTGAGCAACTTCTCTCTTCATCCTAGTCCACCAAAACCTCTGGCGTAGGTCTTGATACATCTTGGTACTACCGGGATGAATGGTGAGAGGGGAGTCATGAGCTTCCTTAAGAATCAACTGGCGTAAATATTGTTTCTTGGGAACCACCAAGTGGTTCTCGAAGAAGACAACACCTCGCTCATCCATGGAAAAACATTTAGCAACTCCGCCAGCGATGTTTTCCTTAATCCGAGATATGCCCTTATCATACCGCTGGGCAGTTATGATCTGATCCATAAGGTTAGGCTTCGCCACCAGGGTGGATAGGAATCCTCGAGGAACAATGTGAAGATTAAGCTTACGAAATTCCTCATGGAGAAGTGGTTGACTTTGTTGTAACATCAGGTTGTTACAATAAGATTTACGACTTAGCGCATCAGCCATGACATTGGCTTTGCCCAGGGTGTAAGTTATTCCTAAGTCGTAATCCGAGATCAACTCGACCCAACGTCTTTGCCTGAGATTCAAATCCGGTTGGGTGAAGATATATTTCAAACTTCGGTGATCGGTGAAGATCTTGCAACGATTATGGAGGAGGTAATGTCGCCAAGTTTTGAGTGCATGGACTACAGCTGCAAGCTCTAGATCATGTGTGGGATAGTTTTCCTCATGTGGGTGTAATTGCCCTCAAGCATAGGCAATTACCTGACGATCTTGCATGAGTATGCAACCTAGTCCTTGTCGCGAGGCATCGCAATAGATAATAAAGTCCTTGGAGAAATCTGGTGGTACCAGTACGGGAGCAGATGTCAGGCGTCTTTTTAGTTCCTGAAAGCTGAACTCGCAATGTGGAGTCCACTCGAACTTTTTATCTTTCTTGAGGAGTTCAGTTAGAGGTTTAGCAACCTTGGAGAAATTCTCGACGAATCGGCGGCAGTAGCTCGCTAAGCCAAGGAAGCTCCGAACTTGCTTGACCGTCTCAGGTGGAGTCCAATCAAGGATGGCTTGAACTTGCTCGGGATTGACAGCAATACCCTTACCAGAGATTACATGGCCTAGATAGGTCACTTCTGGCAACCAAAATTCACACTTGGAGAATTTGGCATAAAGGCGATGCTCTCGAAGTTTCGTCAATACCAGCCTTAGATGTTCGGCATGTTCCTCTTCATTCTTGGAGTAGATGAGTATGTCATCGAGGTATACTACAATGAATTTATCCAAATACTCCATGAAGACCGAGTTCATTAACCGAGAGAAGGTGCCTGGGGCATTGGTTAGACCGAAGGACATAACGGTGTACTCGTATTGGCCATAACGAGTAACAAAGGCCGTTTTGGGAATGTCCCCGTTTCTAATTTTGATTTGATGGTAGACCAACCTCAAATCCATCTTGGAAAAGACTAAGGATCCAGCAGCTGATCGTACAGATCGTTGATCCTGGGAAGCGGATACTTGTTCTTGATGGTGACCAAGTTGACAGGTCGGTAATCTACAACCATCCGATCCGTTCCATCCTTCTTCTTGACGAAGAGGACGGGGCAAGCCCAAGGAGAGGAACTAGGACGGATGAAACCCTTTTTCAAGGACTCATCGAGTTGGTTCTTAAGCTCGGCTAGTTCTAAGGGTGCCATCTTATAGGGTCTTCTAGAAATTGGAACGGTTCCTGGAACAAGGTCTATTACAAACTCGACATCCCTGTCAGGTGGAACACCTGGCAGTTCTTCGAGAAAGACATCCGGAAAGTCTCGGACTACCGGAACATCCTCAAGGTCTGGAAGGGGGTTGGCTTTTAGGGAGTAAAGCTGGCGCCTAGCCACTCGAGTTAAGACATTGACTGTCTTGCCCGATGGGTGAGTAAGTTGAACGGTTCTAGTGGCACAATCAATCTTAGCATAATGAGCTGACATCCAGTCTATACCCAAGATGATGTTTATGTCTGAGGACTTGAGAGCTATTAAGGATGCAAGGAAGACAAGTCTATCGACAAGAATTTCGTTCCCATGGCTTACTCTAGAAGTTTGCCATCTAGAGCCAGGGGTTTGAATTTCCATGGTAGCGGGCATGTCACAGAATGTCGTGTTATGCAATCGAGCATAGTTCTCGGATATGAATGAATGAGATGCTCCAGTATCGAAAAGAACAGATGCCGGATGGCAATTAACAAGGAGCGTACCAAGGACGTCGTTAGGATCCTCATGAGCCTTCTCGGCTGAAACATAGTTGACATGGCCACGTGCAGTGGTGACCGGCTTGGCGTAAATTGTCTTTCCCGCTGGCTTACCACGACCAACGGACTTTCTAGACTGATTGGGGTTGTTGTTCTGAGGACACTCTCGGCTCTAATGACCCGGCTTTCGACACTTGAAACATGTCACAACATTGGGGCGTGGAGCAGCATTAGCAGCGGGGCCACCATAGGGCTTGGACGGTGCAAACTGCTGGTTGGGACGAGGCACCTCAAAGGATGGCCTCGGAATGAACCTGGGTGGCAGTGCCGTGCTTGGAATCCACACCCGACGCTTCTGAGATCCAGAGCCGGATGAAGAGCCAAAATCACGGGAGTGCTTGCGTGAAGCATCATAGTCAGACTGGCCTATCTCAGCACTGATGGCTTTGTTGACCAACTTCTGAAAGGAGGTGCACTCGTGCAGACGAAGATCGCGGCGAAGCTCAGGGCTAAGTCCCTTGCGGAACCTTGCCTGCTTCTTAGCGTAGGTGGATACCTCTTCAGGAGCATATCGTGCCAGATTCCCAAATTCATGACTATATGCATCCACAGTCAGTCTTCCTTGGGTAAAATTGCAGAACTCTTCCCTCTTGCGATCTATGAGACCTTCCGGAATGTGATGCTCACGGAAAGCTTCACTGAATTCAGCCCAAGTAGTGACTTGGCCGACCGGGCGCATAGCTTCAAAATTTTCCCACCAAAGGCTAGCAGGGCCTTCGAGGTGATATGCAGAATAAGTAACCTTATCATCTTCGGCTACGTTGGTAGAACGTAGCTTGTGGTTGATGCTGCGAAGCCAGTCATCCGCGTCGAGGGGCTGGACGGAATGGTTAAACTTTGGTGGATACAGCTTGATAAAGTCATTGATTGACACCAAGTCATTTCGCTGATGGCATGCAATGTTCTGCTCAATCCGCTCCAGCAAGCAGTTAGTCTCACGCTTGTTTCTTTCCGCCTCCAGCATCACTTCGGCCAGAGAAGGCGGGTGAGGCAGATTTTCACCCCTAACTGCACTAGCTTCCCCCTGCTCCGGGGCAGCAGGGTTGTTGCGGGTGTTGACCATCCTAGGAGAAAACAAGACAACGGTTTAGATAAGGATGGCACAACTTAGCAAGGAAGTGCAGAATGTAATGGATAACACTGAATGCAGAGATGTTCATCCGTATGTCATGGTAATATAGAACTGCCATATATATACCAATGGTCATACACACCATACATACTTTAGTACAAGCCCAGGCTACAGTACAACTATGATGAAAGACGTTACATCTTATCGGAGGCATTCCAAGCTCCTATACATTATTTGTCTACACCTGTCAAAATTGATTACACACTAAGTCATATTCCATAAGTCACGCAGGACAGTGGAGATACAACTATTACAATACTAGTGATACTACTACTAACTCAGACAGCTCCGTAGTAGTTCTCATAGAAGTCACCTCCATAGCCTGGAAGTTCAACGTGATCATCCGGGAATAGACGGTCCTGCGGAGCTTGTGGACCAAAGGGGCTAGGATGAGGTCTTGGACCAACAAGCGATGGCCTGCGGGGACCACGGGGTGGGGTGATGCCTCCCACATCACACCAATCCACCATGTCTGGCAGAGCAGATCTCATAGGATACAGATCCCTCGTATCCATACATCCAGCTTGCACAGCCGGTGCAAACCGAGTCAAAGTGGCCCAATGATCAGCACGGGTGTTGAAAAGCTCCAGTCTCAAGGCCCGATTCTCTCGGTCCTTATCCTCGAGCATCTCGGCAGTGGTACAAGTTAGTGAGTCCTCCTGAGTGGGGTCAGCATAGATAGCCTGGAACAGTGGAGGGGCTCGGTAGATCCAGGATAAGAAGGAAATATCCTGACGGTGCAGAAATATTGGCTTTGATTAAAGTCTCGAAATTGCTCTTCGACAGTGTATTCGGGATACCAACGGTAACCCGTCTCGATCATTACCTGGACTAACATAGCAGTATGACCAGGCACATCGAGGCACCGGGTCAGGCGAAACACTTGGTTTTGAGCACGAGTGGCCATCTAAAAGCACAACCACAATGCAAAGACATTAGAATTTCTAGGGAAAATTGGACAGCATAACAGCTGTAAATGCTCAGAAAAAGATTTGAGACATCCACAACAGTTTGCAATACCACTCAACAACATCATATCAAGGTTCTGATTCAACTGGCAACATACTAAAAGTAGTAGAAACTGTACTATCGGAGTAATTGGACACGGATACCTCGAAGACAGCGAGACAAGAATTCAAGACATCGGGGCTAGCAAATCCCTCAGTCCAACTACCAGGCCGACTGCTGGCTGCCGACTGCTCCACCAGGCCGACTGCTCCACCAGGCCGACTGCTGGCTGCCGACTGCTCCACCAGGCCGACTGCTGGCTGCTGACTGCTCCACCAGG
>NC_041390.1:505023862-505027928 GCF_002162155.2 Triticum dicoccoides | reverse complement strand
TGCTCCACCAGGCCGACTGTTGGCTGCCGACTGCTCCACCAGGCCGACTGCTGGCTACCGACTGCTCCACTAGGCTGACTACTGGCTGCCGACTGCTCCATCAGGCCGACTGCTGGCTCCCGACTGCTCCAACCAGCCGGCTTCCCGAAGTCAACTGCAGCCTGACGCGACCCCGACATGACGGCCGTACCCGACACTGTTCACGTGTCACCCCAGCCATCATGTAAAGTGTCCCTTGTCCCTGGGCTCTATTTATGAAGTGACCCAGGGGACAAGGATGACACCCCACCATACCCCCTTGCTCCGATACCACACTTAGCTTAGATAGTAAACTAGCTCCACACTATATATATCCATACATCCATCCATCCATCCACCCTCACATGCACACACGCATGAGCATACACATGCTCACGGTCATGAGCCATGAGCATGGCCGGCCACTAGAGCATGCCACATACATGCATATATGAAACCAGATGCCTGTGGCACTGCTTTTAGATACAGCTCCAGGAGCAACTCTGTACCAGATATACTCAGACATGCAGGAGTAGGGGTGTTATCTCTCCGGAGAGCCCCGAACCTGGGTAAACTAGTGCGTGCTACTCGCATACCCGTCCCTGGATATTCCAGCAGCAGTCTTACCCTCACATGAAGCCACCTTGTGGCATATGTCGTCTTGCACCCCCCATAAGAATACCACGACATTTGGCGCCCACCGTGGGGCGGTACTATGCTACCGCGCTGCTGCTAGTTTCGCAGTCCAGGCGGGACCAGCTTCGTCTCCACCGCTGAGGTGTCGCGCCGTCTCTCCGGTAGCGCTCAGGGGATCGACTTCGACCCGCCCCCGAAGCGGGCGCGTGGGATGGCGCGTCCTCGTCGTCAGGCTTGCCGCCTTCGTCATCACCATCGTTGCGACGCCGGCTGTCCGTCCACGCGCGCCGCGTGCAGGGCCTCGCTTCGGTCGGCCGCGTCCGTTCGCTCCCCTCCATGCTGCGCCTTGCTCTGGCTGTAACGCGCCTTCGCTCCTCCATATTTCATCTCTACAAGCTAGCTAGATGCAAGTCATACAATGGTCAAACCATTGGCCATACACCCTATGAGGCAAATCAAACCATTGGCCATACACTTTTCTAGATATGAGTCATAGATAGCCTATGCATTGGCCAGAGACAAGGCGAATTTTCCTTTCCACAGAAACAAGCCATACATTGCCTTGTACACACATCAAACACTAGTCTGACGATCCCCGGATATTGCCCGTATAGTGTTCATGCATTGGTCAGACTGTAGACATGTACTCCTCGTACATATCTGCACTAGCACGCCTCTGTTTCATCACATCGCGCAGGTGCAGCCGCCGCCCGACGCTTCTAGGTTCCTTGTCGGCGCTGCGCCGTGGCCCTCCTCGCATCTGGGTCTCCTCGGCTACGTGCCTCGGGTCTCCTCGGTTACGCGCTGCTCCGCGCAAGCACCCCTGCGGGCCCGACCTCCTCTGCCCTGGCTCGACGCGCCCATGCTGCCTCATCGGCGTCGCTCTGGCCGAGCGCCTCCGCGCCTACGCGGCCATCGTGCTGTCGCGTCCCGTCACGGCTTCCGGCGGCTCGCCTCAACAGACGGCCGGCTCCGTCCGCCTCCAGACGACCACCCCAGGCAGGCTGCGGGTAGCCAGCTCCTCCGCGCGCGCAGGGTCGATGCACCCCGCCTGCTGCCCTGCCTCGTCTCCCATGCACGCGTGCCTGGCAGCCGAGGCCATGGCCGCTGCACAACCATGCCCGGCGCTGCGTCCCATCGCCGTCCTCTACTCCGAGTGCTCCCAAGCGCCGCATCCGGCCTCGCCTGGCCTCCGCCGACTCCACCGCCTCGGGCCGCCGGCTCCGACCCGAGTGCCCGCCTCGCCAGCATCTCCACCCAAGCCGGACCTCCTTGCCGCACGCGCCGGCCTCGCGCGGCGCCAGGTTCCTGGTCACTCCGCCTCCGCTGCGCGCGGGCCTCCTTTGGCCCCGCACTCCGGCTGCGCAGTTCCCGGTCCCGGCCACCCCCGCGCTCATCCGGCTTCTCGCACGCGCCCCCGGCCGCCTCGCGCCACGCCGGCTGTCACCACGGCCGCCTGCTCCGGCTGATCCACCCGCGCCGTCTACTCCGCTCCACCCACGCAGGCACCCGGTCGGCCTCTGCCGCGCCCTCCGCCTCCACCGGCTCCGGGTGGCCGGCTCGCCGCCACGCCTCCGCCAGCACTCGGCTCGCGCCAAGCGGCCCCCACCGTTCGCTGCTGCCGCCTTTTGCGGACGGAAAGAACGAAAAGAAAGTGAGGAGTCCGGGAGAAAAGTCAAGGGCCCGGCTGGTAAAAAAAAGTAGGCTGAGAAAGAAGTGCCCGAGCGAAAAAAGAGAGGAGCTGTGTCCGATTGCTCAAAGCCCTTTGAGAAAAAGAAAAGGGCCGAATGCCCGAGTTCCGGCTGAAAAAGAAGAAAAGAGTGAGAGAGATGTGTGTTCGACTGCATGCAACCGGCTGAAATATGCGTCCGACTGCTGACTGCCTGGCCGGCTGCAAAGAGCCCGACTATTGTGCCGGAGTTCGCCTGCCCAGCCGGCTGAAGAAGAAAAAAAATCTACTTCAACAAAGAAGACAAAGTAGTCGCCGGGAGATCCGGCCCGACAGCACAGCTGTCGGTCTAGATCTCGGGGGCTACACCCAGCGGGTGCGCTGACGCGCCCCCGCGAAGAAGAAGACAAAGTAGTTGCCGGGAGTTTCGGCCCGACTGCTCAGTAGTTGGCCCAAATCTCGAGGGCTACACCCAGCGGGTGCGCTGACGCGCCCCCGCAAAGAAGAAGACAAAGTAGTTGCCAGGAGATCCGGCCCGACTGCTCAGCAGTCGGCCCGAATCTCGGGGGCTACACCCAGTGGGTGCGCTGACGCGCCCCCACGGAAGATTGCACACAAGAGAAGAGTTTTGTTCGGCTGCCAGCAGCCGGCAGAAAAAAAGAAGAAGAAAAAGGGCGCTGCAAGATGCCTCGCCGCCTGGCCGGTCGAGCCTGACCGGCCGGGACCCCTTCGAGCACCCGGAGGCTCGAATGCTGCACCCAGCGGATGCGCCGACGCGCTCAGCAAGCCACGCCGGCTGTCTTCGGCAAACTCCGCCTTGGCTACACGAAAATCAATGTGAGCTACTCACCCGCATATTTTTGCACAACGCAAGCACAGATAACCTTGAGCAATGCTTGGGAAACTATCTCCGTATTTCATTACAGTAGCATCACTGTCAGCCCCGGCGCCAGCCAGAGTTGGCTCGGGGGCTGGCTGCTTGGCCTGAGACGTTAGTTCCCGCAGACGGCTTAGTACCGTGTGCGGTACCAAAGGCCCACTCTTAGTCACAGACCGCAGAGCGGCTGCCCGACTAGCAAGAGTGAACGCTGGAGGCCACCCACGCGAAAAACGTCCGGGAAGAAAAACGGATCGGGCGATCCGGCCGTTTCCTTTACAAGTATCTACTCGGTTGAATCTGCTCCCAGACTCTGAGTACTATACACTCCACTTCGCAGCCCACTCTCAGCCACAGACCGCAGAGCGGCTGTCCGGCAAGCAAGAGCACAAGCCAAAAAGTGGAGGGAACACGAAAAAGATTAAGGGGGCTCAGACGAAACCGAGTCAGCACCCTCCGCATAAAACTTGCAATGCTAGAAGCAAACATTTGATATATCTGCGTGGACTAACTTTTTCTTTTTCATGATCATTTCCCTGAACACTCGCCAAAAAACCTCCGCCCAACTTTGCCAAGTTGCCTAGAGGCTTGGGGGCTACTGTCGGAGTAATTGGACACGGATACCCCAAAGACGGCGAGACAAGAATTCAAGACATCGGGGCTAGCAAATCCCTGAGTCCAACTACCAGGCCGACTGCTGGCTGCTGACTGCTCCACCAGGCCGACTGCTGGCTGCTGACTGCTCCACCAGGTCGACTGCTGGCTGCCGACTGCTCCACTAGGCCGACTCTTGGCTGCCGACTGCTCTACCAGGCCGACTGCTGGCTGCTGACTGCTCCACCAGGCCGACTGCTGGCTGCCGACTG
>NC_041390.1:504981955-505023404 GCF_002162155.2 Triticum dicoccoides | reverse complement strand
CGACTGCTCCACCAGGCCAACTGCTGGCTGCGGACTGCTCCACCAGGCCGACTGCTGGCTGCCGACTGCTCCACCAGGCCGACTGCTGGCTGCCGACTGCTCCACCAGGCCGACTGCTGGCTGCCGACTGCTCCACCAGGCCGACTGCTGGCTGCCGACTGCTCCAACCAGCCGGCTTCCCGAAGTCAACTGCAGCCTGATGCGACCCCGATGTGACGGCCATACCCGACACTGTTCATGTGTCACCCAGCCATCATGTATAGTGTCCCTTGTCCCCGGGCACTATTTATGAAGTAACCCAGGGGACAAGGATGACACCCCACCATACCCCCTTGCTCCCATACCACACTTAGCTTAGATAGTAAGCTAGCTCCACACTATAAATATCCATACATCCATCCATCCACCCTCACATGCACACACGCATGAGCATACACATGCTCACGGCCATGAGCCATGAGCATGGCCGGCCACTAGAGCATGCCACATACATGCATATATGAAACCAGTTGCCTGTGGCACTGCTTTCAGATACAGCTCCAGGACCAAGTCTGTACCAGATATACATACTAGATATACTCAGACATGCATGAGTAGGGGTGTTATCTCTTCGGAGAGCCCCGAACCTGGGTAAACTAGCGCGTGCTACTCGCATAACCATCCCTGGATATTCCAGCAGCAGTCTTACCCTCACACAAAGCCACCTTGTGGCATATGTCATCTTGCACCCCCCATTAGAATACCACGACATGTACTGAGGCTTGTAACAACAATCCTATAAGCTACTACGGATTAGTAACACGTGAACCTGACAGAAGAAGAGAGCCTAGTCCTTAACCCACGTTGAATGAGAAGAGAATGACTCAGATCAGAGGGCATAAGGTAAAGGAGTAAAAGAGCCTTACATTCCCTCCCACAATCAATTCCCCTACATATAGTTAAAGCATTTCTAGAGTCGACATCGACCAGTTTGGCTCAACGAACCTACAGGCAGTCCGGCTCTGATGCCAACGCTGTCAAGACCCCGATTCCAAGTCACATCGACCTAGCCAGTAACACCTCATATCACATTGCGGCCTCACGCACGGTATCCCCACGGGTGTCGCCTTACCATGGCCCGAGACCGTTTGCGCCTTTTGGCTCACGTATATGATAGTGTCGCTAGGATCCATATGACAGAGAACCCGGGCCGACATGGCTAGTCGTGAACCCAAAGCGGCACAGACCTATGGAGACAGGCATACATGAATCACATCGAGCATGTCGGTCATCAACGAGTGAATCCGGGCTGTAGCACTGGGCTAACAGGACTCCAGGGAACCCGGGTTGTAGCAGGCTAGGCAGGACTCCGGATGTCTCCCATGACATTTCCCCGAAGGGACAGACATAGGAACAAAGTGAAACACATGCCGGCCAGTCAAGTGTCCAGAGCAGTAGTGCTGGGCTAGCAGGACTCTGGTGAACCGGGCTATAGCGGACTACTATGGCTCGAGGAACACTAGACTACATTTCCCCATAAGAAAGGCTGCTAAGGATAAACAACTAGATTGTCGGATCCCACTCATACCAAGCATTTAAATCATACACACAATATGCCCGATATGAGTACATACAACATGGCATCACAACAGAACTCTACAACTCAAGTACTTCATTTAAAAAGGCTCCAAGGAGCCATGCATAACATATTCATATAGGTAGGGGTCACACGACCCGACACTCAAGTCATACAATCATACAAGCACATGCGGAAGCAACTAGTCTGAGTACAGACACCAAAAAAGAAAGAAGGCTTCTCGAAGCCTGTCTATCTACATAGGGCCCTCCATGGCCAGGATCACCACCTGGGTGGCTAGTCACTCATCGACATCAAGGTCTACGTAGAACCCATCCGAGGGGGCGGTGTTGTCGTCTGAAAACAGTAATTAAGCAAACATGAGTACAAAGGTACTCAGCAAGTCTTACATCAGAACCTACTATACATGCTCATTCTCAAGAAGGTGGTGGAGTAATTGCAGCAAGCCAGCTTTGACTCCTGGCTAAGCTATCCTATGAGACTCCACTAGTAAAATAGTTTTCGCACACGAGTCCACTACTCACCAACACAATACTCCACCTGGGATCCTCCCTCGTCATCCTACGAGAGGGCCATCCTCGGTACTCATACTTATCTTGAGTCTTTTAGTAGTATCCATTAACTTGTCTATGAACTGTATAGGCAACCAAGTAGTCCTTTACCGTGGACGCGGCTATTCGAATAGATGATGTTAACCCTGCAGGGGTGTACTTCTTCATACACGCTTTCACCACTTACCATCGTTTACACGACATGTACTCGACAACCTTCAAGAGGAAGCCCAACGAGGGTGTCAGCCACGGCCTACCTAAACACTCAAGTCTCTAGTCCAGGTATATCGCCTATCCAGGTTCCATCCGCAGGGAGTCCGGCCGAGGTTTCCACATATGGCCCCGAACGATGTGAACAGGGTCCCAAGATGCCAAACGGGCGCCCGGCATACCCGGCGACGATGTATCTACCGCAACATAGCCCACCCCTAGGGTCAGTGCTACGCACGACCGCCAACACATAACCTAGAAACACCAGAAACTAATTGCAACTCCTGGACAGAGTACTAGGGTGAGTAAGAAGCCGAGAGGGTCAATTAAGGATCCCAATGCATGGTAGTAGCTGATTCTTAAAATCACACATATAGATCTCAGTTCTTAGGGACGACCTCAATGAAACAACCCACCATGTACTCCTACATGGCCTCTCATCGATACCTTTACCAAATCATGTTCAACACATCCCTCACATTACCGACATAATCATTTCACTCTGGCCCATCACCCAGATGAACCGGACCTGACACAACTCTAAGCATAGCAGGCATAGCAAGGTAGGAAACACATACATGGATCAACCAACTCCTACACATGCTAGTGGGTTTCATCTAGTTACTGTGGCAATGACAGGTCATGCAGAGGATAAGGGTTCAACTACCGTAGCACACAGCAGTTTGAATCGCGTTGTCTTAATGCAGTAAACAAGAGCATAAGCGAGAACATGGGTTTGTATCGAATGATCAATGGGTTGCTTGCCTGATGTAGTGGTCATAGGGTACTGCCCTTCAGAAGGATACTCGGGGTTATCCTCGGAGGCAGAACCTACCATGAAAGACACACCGAACATAATCAACACATGACAATATGCAACAATATGATGCATGCTATGACATGGCAAAATTAATGTGTCTTGGCCTAATGCAAGCTAAAACAGAAAGGAATGAACTCATTTGAATCAAAGATTCAAATGTTAGTTCATTTAACATAGCCTTATTAGTGCATTATCTTATTTTGCTTAAACAGCAAGGTTATCTTGTTTTGTCATGCATGAAACCATTACATATGGATAGATTGAATTTTTCTAATCATTTTTCATATATAAATTGTTTGATTTGGAGCTATGGTTGATTTTCTATGATTTTTAGAAGTTTTGGCTATTTTCTGGAATTTCCTATTAAAGAATAATCCATAAAAGGATTTACTGCGTTAGCATTGCGTCAGAGTGACGTCAGGGGTCAACGGGCCGGTCCAGGTCAAACCTGACCAGTGGGACCCGCGTGTCAGTAGTTAATTAACTAACTAATTTTTTATTAGTGCTAATATAAGTTAATTAGCTGGGCGGTCCCACGTGTCAGAGACTCAGGGGAGGTCAACCTGGGCCCACACAGGGTCAAACTGGGTCAAACTTGCCGGCGTTTAGCCGCCGGCGAGGCCAGAAGCGGCGGAGCAGCGCGGGTTTTGCACTCCGGCGACCAAAAGGACGGCGGAGACCATCTACGTGATGCGGGGAGTGAGCCGCGTCGAGTGGTGGCAGTGGGTGGAGCTGGGGTGGCCGGAAACACCAGCGGTGACGAGCGTTGCGGCTGCCGGAGTTCGAGTGAGGTCGAACTAGTCGCTAGCAGGCACGGCGAGGGGCGTGCGGGGGTGCTACGGGCTCCTGCGAGTGCGTTGAAGACGATGGCGTGCTCGGTTGCGACCCAACGTGGCTGTGGCCACGACGGCGACGTGCGGTGGTGGCGGTGGGTGTGGCCGAGCTTGGTGCGTGCGGTGCTTGAGAAGTTAAATGGAGAGGATGGGGAGGTGGCTGAGCTCACGGGGGTCACGTCGAGGCAGTCGGCAAAGTCGGGGACGAGCTGATGCGGCGGGGACGGTGAAGGGGATCTCCGGTGGCCTGAGTTGGGGAAGACGGGGTCAGGGCGATTCCAGAGCGGGCGAGTGCTCGGGGCTCAGCCTACTGGATGTTGTCGACAACGGCGGAGCTCGTGGACACGATGGCGCGGCGCGAGGACGACGGAGGGCGCGGCTACGACGACGGTGCGGTGGCAGGGGCATCGGCCATGGTGGGGAATGACGAGGGTGAGGCGTTGGGGACGAATGGAGAGGTCCAGGGGGTCGGGGCGTCGACGTGGAGGTCGTCCAGACGTCCAGGGGCGCGGGCGGCAAGCAGGTGGTGCCGTGGCGAGCTCAGGCACGCCGGCGTCACCTCCCTGCCTGCCTGGCGGGGAAGAAGCAGCTGGCTGGCGCGGGCCAGCACAGTGCTGGGCCGCTAGGTGGGCCGGCTGGTGACTTGCCAGGTTAGTTTCTTTCTCTCTTTTTCTGTTTTTTTATTTATTCTATTATTTCTGTAACTTCATAGCTTTATTAAAAATGCCAGGCCATTTCCAAAAATCATAAAATTAATCATGGCTACTGCTTAGAATATATCCAATAGCAAACATTTTAGTTTATGATTATTTGAGCATTTAAAATATTTTATAGCATTTAAATGCCCAAATGCAAATACTATAAGAATTAATCCAATGACCTTAAGATGTCCTAGAAAAATGTGCACCATTTTTTTCAAAGGTTTTAACCCAAAACAAAAAGGGTGGGCTTTTTAGAAGGGCATTTCAGGTTCATTGAAAAAGTTTTTAGTAAACCCTAGTTGTTCCAGGGGGGGTGTTGGGGGTTCTGTCATCCCCATTTCAGTTTTCTAGGAATTTAAAAATGATGCAACACTCTAATGCTTCAACTAGCTAGGGTGTGACAGTTCGGCAGGATTGGGATGCGGATTATGAAGAAATTTTCTGCCCACCCACCACCCACTTAGTAGCCACTGTCGACAATTTGACCGACATGCTCGACTTCGACTCCGAATACATCGACGGTATGGACGACGATGCGGGAGATGAAGAGGAACCACTGCCCACAGGTCACTGGACAACCACCTCATCATACGATATATACATGGTGGACACACCCAAAGAAGGCAACGGAGATGAGACAGCGGAGGATGACCCCTCCAAGAAGCAGCCCAAGCGCCAACATTAGCGGCGCCGCTCTAAATCTCGCCAAAGCAAAAGCGGTGCTACCGGCATAGGAGATAATAGCACTCTGGACAGTGCCGAAGACGACAACAATCCCCTCCAACAAGATTTAGAGGAGGAGGATGGAGAAGCCAGCCCTCCTGAGAGAGCGGCAAATGGAGAGGCAGAGGATGATAATTACATGCCTCCCTCCGGAGACGACGCAAGCCTCGACGATGATGAATTTGTCGTGCCTGAGGATCCTGTCGAGCAAGAGCACTTCAAGCACCGGCTTATAGCCATGGAAAATAGCCTTAAGAAAAAGCAACAACAGCTTCAAGCTGGTCAAGATTTGCTAGCTGACAGATGGACTGAAGTCCTCGCGGCCGAGGAATATGAACTCGAACGCCCCTCCAAGAGTTACCCAAAGCGCAGGTTGCTACCCCGACTGGAGGAGGAAGCATTAAAACCTACATCTCCAGCGTATGACGCGGCTGATCGGCCACCTCGTGGCCGCGACAGAGAGGCATTTCAGCCAAAAGCTCAGCCCGCACCCCGACGCCACTCAAATAAAAATGTCAAGGCACGGGGAAACACGCTAGACCTGCGAGACATATTGGAGGACAAAGCAAAACATGCAAGATCGATCTATGGATCACGAGGGCGTGCAACTACGCGGGACGATAACCGTCACGTCGGATAAAGTAAAAGTAAATCCGTCCAGGCCAAACACAGCGGACAAGACTCATTTGAGCTGCGTCGCGACATAGCCCAGTACAGAGGCGTCGCACACCCCCTATGCTTCACAGACGAAGTAATGGATCACCAAATCCCAGAGGGTTTCAAACCTGTAAATATCGAATCATACGATGACACAACAGATCCCGCAGTATGGATCGAGGACTTCCTCCTACACATCCACATGGCCAGCGGTGACGATCTACACGCCATCAAATACCTCCCACTCAAGCTCAAAGGACTAGCTCGGCATTGGCTCAACAGCCTGCCAGCAGAATCCATTGGCTGTTGGGAAGATCTGGAAGCCGCATTCCTCGACAACTTCCAAGGCACTTATGTGCGACCACCAGATGCCGATGAATTGAGCCACATAATTCAGCAGCCAGAGGAATCGACCAGGTAATTCTGGACACGATTCCTGACAAAGAAAAATCAAATCGTCAACTGCCCGGATGCAGAGTCCCTAGCAGCTTTTAAGCACAACATCTGCGACGAGTGGCTCGCCCGGCACCTTGGCTAGGAAAAGCCGAAATCCATGGCAGCCATCACGACACTCATGACCCGCTTTTGCGCGGGAGAAGATAGCTTGCTGGTTCGCAGCAATAACATATCAAAGAACCACGGTACTTCAGATACCAAGGATAGCAATGGCAGGTCACGTCGCAACAAACATAAGTGTTGCATCAATAGCGACAATACCGAGGATACGAGAGTCAATGTCAGATTCAGAGGCTCTAAACTCGGTCAGCGGAAAAAGCCATTCAAAAGAAGCACTCCGGGCCCGTCCAGTTTGGACCGTATACTCGATCACTCGTGCCAAATACATGGCACCCCGACAAGCCAGCCAACCACACCAACAGGGAATGTTTTAAAGAAGGCCGGCAAGTTAAGCGCCAAAGACAAAGATAAGGGGCTACATAGCGATGATGAGGAGGAGCACACTGCGCCCTCGCAGCAGAAGCGCAAAGCAGCCTCTTAAGGCAATCCACCAGTTCGGCGATTAAAGACCCGGACACCTTCAAGCGCGCCGGGAGTAATCGACAACAAGACCGCCTAGCATGTTCCGAGCTCGCGTAGCAATGTGGCCCCAACCTAGTACCAGCCAAACGGCAAAATCCATGCCATGCGTACATAATTACGCATTGAAAATACCATGGGCACAGGTGGGGAGGGGGGCACGACTATGGCACGCCCCAAGACGCGGCTAAACCGCACTAGGGGCTTCCCGCTTGGTTATTTTTCTCTCTTTCAGGACTTTAATCTTTGGAAACCCAGTCCGGCAGTACGATTGCCAGACACACAATGCAACAACCAAGGAGGCAGAAAGCTACGTTGCACCACGGAATTCCCAGGTGGTCTCTGATAACGAGTGAAATACCTGCTTTAAAAATCGTTCCTCAGGTTGCCCTTGGAGGGGACATGTCAAATAGTCCTACTTTTTGCTTGTCGCGCTAGTTGTATCATTCTGCTTCGACACACCTTTTTGAATAAACAATGCATAACACTAGACTATTACCGCATTCTCTATTCTTTCTTTTTTTATATATATGTTCATTCATGACATTCAACACCCATACACTCTGGTACGGCCAATACGCCAGGGGCTTAAGCGTACCCCATAATATGGCGTGAGATGTCCGAACACTTTCATAGTGCGGCACCCAGAACTTATAGCATTATATGCATCAGCTCTGAATCCTGTCTTAGGTAAATAGTTGGGTTTGCCCGGCTCCCATGTTTTGGTACCTTATGTTCCGCTATATCGGCTAAGGTAGCACTAGGAGAACTACTGCGATTGTGCCCCAGTTCATCTGGGCTAAGCACCTCAGTAGAGAAAGCTAAAACTGATTGTCATGATAAGGCGAGAGCTGGTCGCTGTTCGAGAGGTCTCGAGTCCCTAAAGACTTATGCCGCTTAGATCGAGGAGTCGGCTTTGTCCGGCTTAAGGCGTGTATAGCGCCCCGAATTCGGCCTTCCGAATACTAGGGGCTTCACCAAAATTTAAAATTGTAGACTTCTATGGCTAAGTGAGAGTGATAAAGCATTATAGTCCGATTGCGTTGTTCGTCGTGCTGAGCACCTCCCTTGAAGAACCCAACAATGGGGAAAAGAGTGCTCAGATTTATCCCGAACACCCCAGCACTCGTGGCATGGGTGCAGAAGCCGACAACTGGCCATCTCTCAGATTTAACAAATAGCCGCAGAGAAGGTGATATTTTAAATTCAAACAAGCGTTGCATAGCGCATATGAACAAGTGTTCATAATACAGGATCACACGAGCAAGTTCATTCAAAAATTATATCCTTCGCACACTCGTCCGCCACAAGACGGGCACCCTTCAGGACACCCTCATAATACATCTCAGGGTGGCAATGCTCCTTGCCCTGTGGCGGCCCCTCCTTCACCAGCTTCTCGGTGTCCATCTTGGCCCAGTGCTCCTTAGCACGGGCAAAGGCCCGGCGTGCACCTTCGATGCAGATGGACAGCTTTATGACCTCCAGCCATGGGCAGGCATCCACAAGCCGCCTCACCAGGCCGAAGTAGCTGTTGGAAGGGAGTCGTCAGGCCACATCCGGACTATAAGGCCCCTCATGGCCTGTTCGGCCGCCTTGTGCAGCTCGACCAGTTGCTTCAGCTGGTCGCTCATAGGCATCAGATGTTCGGTCCCAGTATATTGAGACCAGAACAACTTCTTTGTCAAGCTTTCCTCCTCGGCCTGGTAATATTTCGCGGCATCTGACACGCTGCGGGGAAAATCTGTGAATGCTCCTGGAGAGCTCTGGACTAGGGTAAGTAACAAGTAATTTACTTTCACATGCTTGCTTTGCATATTGAATGCCTTACCCGCCGCTATCTTCCTCATCGCCTCAATTTCCTGGAGGGCCTTTTGTGCTTCAGCCTTGGCATGATTTGTGCTCTCGAGGGCCGCGGCAAGCTCGGACTCTCGCGTCTTCGAGTCAATCTACAAAGCCTCATGCTTCTTCACGAGAGCCTGGAGCTCTTGCTGCACCTCGCCCACCCGTGCCTCTTGTTTTTCCCGCTCGGTGCGCTCCTTGGCCGCTTTATTTTCAGCCTCGAACAGCGCTTGCTTTAGGGTCGCCACTTTGGTCGTGGCCCCTGGCACATCCATGATGATCCTATCATTTCGCAACTGCATCTTATATATATATATATGGACAAGGCATTACTTACCTTTGTTCTCCTCGAGCTGCCTCTTGGCAAGGCCGAGCTCCTTCTTGGACCGCTCGAGGTTCTGCTTCAGTGTGGCGACCTCCGCAGTCAATGCGGCAGAGGTCAACAGCAAAGCCTGCATACGCATACAGAATGTCAGATTTCGGGTTTCGGCAGACCCTTGAGGTTCAAACACTGGGGTGCGCGCGGAGATCTCTCCCCTACCAATCTACGTCCAATCTCTTCGCGTGATTTGAGCTGTAAACAATGAACAACACAAGGGACACAAGGTTTATACTGGTTCGGGCCACTGTTGTGGTGTAATACCCTACTCCAGTGTTTGGTGTGGTGGATTGCCTCAGGGGCTGATGAGGATCAGTACAAAGGAAGAACAACCTCGCGAGAGGTGTTCTCAAGCCGGTGCGATGAACTGCTAGGGTGAGTTCAGTCGCCTCTCCCTCTCTCTCTCTGCTAGGGTTCTACCAGATTTCCATCGTCCCACTACTCTGTGGTGGCTAGCTCTATTTATAGAGGCCCTGGGCCTCTCCCCGAATAATTGAGCGGGAAGGGCACCAACAATTGGCCATTTTGAAGGGGAACATCTGGTACAAGTTATCCTGACCAAAGGTGGTCTTCGACTGCCAAAAGCATTGGTGATGACGCCATCTTGAGCTCCACGGTGACCTCCGTCCGGCCGTCCGGCTGGTCTTGGTCTTGTTGCACCGGAATGGTAACCATTGCCTGATGCCTTGGCCTGTGCTTGCCCCCTTTGCACCAAAGGGGAAACAAGGACCCTGCGCAGGCCGGCGCCCTCCTGGCCTTGATCGTCATGGCTTGCATCATGGGATCCTCGCGAGGTACCCTTGCATTGATCTCTCCGCCTCCTCGCGAGCCTGCCTGATGAGGCCGCTCTTGAAGAAGCTTCCTGTCATCCGCCCCGCGAGGCTTGGCCCCTCGCGAGGGTCTTGAGCTTGGGCTGATGAAGATGGGCCGTGCTGGGCCCCCACCTGAGCCACGCCACACGCCGCAGGCAGGCAAGTCTGGGGACCCCCGTTCCCAGAACGCCGACAGTAACCCCCGGGCCCAAGGTGCGCGCGAGCTTGGCTTAGCAGAGAAGCGAAGGGGCAAGCGCGAAGCGCCGCAGGCCCTAACAGCCTGCGGCCTTGGGCGCCACATGGCGGTTGATTGGGCGTGGACGTTTGCGCTTCCCCACAACACCTCGGCAACTGCACGACTGACAAAAGGGGATGCCCTGGCCAGGCTTACTTGCCCTGCTTTTGTCCGTCTTGCCCTAGATCCCCTTTCTCGCTCTCCTTCCTCTTGCTCCCGAAATCCTCCAGATCTGTCTCAAGCCTTCGCATCCGGCACGCCATGGTGCCTCGCAAGTCCCGGGCTGATGCTTGGTACTCGCCGGCCCTGGATTCCCCGAATTTGTCAGAGAAGAACCTCGCCCTCGCGCGCCTGATGACGATGGCCCAAGGCAGCGAGGGGGCGACTGTGCTCAAGGTCGGCTCTGACCAGCCTGAGGGCAAGGGGAGCACCTTCTACCCGTTCTTCGTGAGTGCCATTGTCGCCGGTCTGGTGCCTCCTTTCTCTGAGTTCTTCCATGCCGTTCTCCGCCAATACAACTTGCAGGCTCTGCATCTCCACTCCAACTCTGTCCTTCTCCTGGAGATTTTCGCCTACTATTGCGAGGCTCATGTTGGTGTGAAGCCCTCGGTGGCCTTGCTGCGCCACTTTTTCTCCCTCCGGGTTTTTGGTGCTCAGGTCTCTGCATGCGCGAGCTTCATTGCATACTCCAACTCCAACGCCATCTCGAAGCATGGGAAGAGGATCGAAGGCTACCGGAGCAAGTGGGTCATGATGGATGTCGGGCGCCTCCACCCTCGTCTCATATTGCCCACGAGGCAACCTAGGTCCATTGATGCATGGTCCGTGCGGAGCTCGTCGACCCTCGCGCGAAGGCGGTGTTGAGGAGGATGAACACGGACCCGAGGCCAAGCAACTTGGGGGGCGCGAAGCTGACCGGGGCCACGCTCCTGAGGGAGTTCTTGGAGCATCGGGTGGCTCCGCTCCAGGCGCACTCGCTTACACTGTGGAGGCTTGGAGGAGCAGACGCCGCCCTGCGCCTGAGCTCCGAGGCCCTGACCGACGAGGATCTGGCTGCGCCCTCCATTCCTTGGTTGGGGGAGACGTGGCGTGCCCGGTGGGGGGCCCCGTCCCCCTGTTCCTTCGTGACGACTGGGAGCAGGTGGTGAACGCCATGCCCACCTTCAACGGTGAGGGGCTGGTGCCCGCGGCAGCTCCCGAAGATCTGGCGGTCCTGGCGACAGTGAACTTGTCCTCCGGCAGCTCCAGCGGGGGGAAGGGGGAAGAAGAGGCGGAGGAGGAAGAGGCGGAGGAGGAAGCGTCCGACTCGGAGGAGACTGGCAATGATTGGGGGGAGTCCTTCCCTTGACGCAGTTCCCAGGCCCTCCGCTCCATGCCGGACGACGACGAGGCCAGCGCCAGCCGAGGAGGGGGGGGGGGCTCTTCCTCGGTCACGAGGAAGGGCAGGTCGAGCCTGGTTCCCCCAAGGTCTGCTCTGGTCCCTAGGGGTGTCCAAGGCCAGCTCCATCCCTCCTGACGCGCCTTCTGCTTCCGGGCCCCCCAAGGCTGACCCCCGCTGCAGGCTCTCGGGCTTCAAGTTTGGCCGGAGGTTGCTTGAGTCCACGGACGACGTCCAGTAAGTGCTAGATTCGTGCTCTGCTTGGTTTCTGCCGCTGAGGCTTGACGTTTGCGCTCTTTTACCAGGCCGGCACCTGCGGCCAAGAGGTTGAAAGAGGCTTCTGCAGCCCTGCTTGGGGCGAATCCGTCTGTCGGGGCGACACCTTCGGTTGTTGGGGGAAGGACAGCGAGGCCCGCGCCTCTCCGACCCAACCACCCTCACGAGGCCAACTAGGGCACCCCGGCGAGGAGTCAGCCCCCGTGGCCCCACTGGACCTGGAGTCGACTGTACCCGACGCTGCGGCCGTGGCGGCCAAGGCTCAGGAGGTCCCTTCCTGCCAAGTCGTGGTCACGCTGCCATATTCTCCGTCTGCTCCATAGGTTCTTGTCTCTTCTGCTCCCTCCGCCGCTGTCCTGGACCAGGTTGCCAATGAGCTGAGCCAACTACGGGAGGATCTCCTGAGCGTGGACCCTCATTTGGTGGCCGGGCGCTTGGAGTTGGCCTCTGGCTGGGCTAGTTCTGCTGCCTCCGTCCGGACGGTGTTGAGCCAGGCCGTGCCGTCATCCGACGAGGAGAGGCGGGCCACTAACCAAGCCAAGGCCGCTCACGATGCTGCCCTAGGTGATGTTGCAACTGCCCATGGCCGCTGCAAGAATCTTGAGGCCGAGCTGCAGGGCCTGCGCGACGAGCTCGCCAAGGAGGTGCACCGCCGCCAGGAGAAGGAGAAGGAGATGAAGGCTAGGGAGGCCGCTGCCAAGGACCGGGACGCCAAGCTTGATGACCGCCACAACCGACTGGAGACGCTGGAGCGGTCGCTGAAGGCGGAGAGGACCGAGCTCGACGCCAAGGCGAAGGTCCTGACGGAGGACCGGGTGACCTTGGCGAAGCTGGAGAAGAAGGCTTGAGGCATACTGAAGACGCTGTATGAGAGCGGCCTGGAGGAGCCGTTGGCTGGTGTGGAGGATGGCCCCACCGAGCTGCTCCCCTTCCTGGTCGATGCGCTTGAGGACGTCGCAGACGGCCTTGGCCCCACGGTCGAGGCTGAGGCGCGTGCCCTGTCTTCTGCGGCGCTGACACATGTCCTTAGCCATGTCTACCTACGCGACCCCGACGTCGACTTCGACAGCCTGCTGGAGCCCATGAGCAGCGACCGTGCCGCTGCTACCGCTGAGGCCGTGAAAGGCTGAGCCGAGGTTTTGCTGGGGAAGTTCCGCTCCCCCAGCGTCCTGCCCGAGCGCGGTGCCGCCGGCCTTGCGACCTCGAGAGGCAAAGCCGTCCAGCATGACTCCACCACCGGTGATGGCGTTACTGGGCAGTGATCCCTTCGCGACTTCCATCCTGTTTTATTCCTGCACATGCACCATGCCTCGCGGAGGCGTTTAAACTTGTGTTTGGCGTTGTGGAACAATCTTATGGCTTGTAATATTTGCTTTGATTTTCCTGGAATTTGCGTTTTCCTCTCCTACTTGCTTACGCTCTACGTTGGCAGGGCCCGGCCCTGCGCGTACCTCACCCAGCGTTAGCCCCGACCGGAAACCAAGGACGGGACTAAGGAGTGAGGGGCTCCCCCAACAAGGTAAGTAAAGAGCATAAACAAAATGGATACATGTCGCGGGGACGGACCCAGGCGGCCTGGGAATGGTGTAGCCCTGCGGGCGCTCCCAGCTGAAGGTAGAACTTTGAAAGATGTCACCTGGTGCTGTTGAAGATGAAGTGATGCTGAGGAAGTGAGCAATGCGCGGTGAAGACGTCGGCCCTCATGAGCCCCCAGGCCCAGGGGCCTCGGGATGCTCCGGTGGCACGTGCAGGTCTTCGGGGACCATCGCCACCTCCGCCAGGACCGCGCGATGCCTGACCTCCTGAGGCTCCAGAATGTTCCTCAATAGGCGCTGATGTGCGGCGACCGCGCTCGGCAGGCCGAAGGGCATGCGAACGTAGCTGTGAGGTGGTCCCTCGCAGCGCCCTACGGCCGAAGGCCATTGGCGCTCCTGAGACGCAGCTAGGTTGAGCCCTGGTACGTCGACGCAGACGCACAGTCCACCATCCTCGCCTAGATGCGGGGCCACGACAGGTAAGCGGCGGCTGCCGCGCATGACTCTAGACTCGTGTAGCTCATGGGTGTTCCTTGCGAAGAACTCCTGAGGGTTTGGTCTCCTTTGACTTGTACCTTTCTGAGGGAAGCATGCTTGAAAGCACCCCTCCAAGTGGTGCTCGAGCGCCTCCCCCGCGACCTTGGCAAGGTCGGCGGCTCTCCAAGAGAGAGCCCTCGAGCCCTGCCTGAGGAGGGCGCCGGGCGCGCCTTCCTATGCGCGAGAGGGTGGCGCTCCCTGATCGGGCGCGAATCCTGACACAATACCTCCGGAGGTGCCTGCTTCCTTGTGGCTCGGGCTAGGTGAGGTCTTCTTCTTCTTGAGGGTCGCCTCGGGAGGCCTCCCACTCCCGCGATCTGGGTCTTTGATTGTTGCGGCTTGAAACGCACGCTCGAGCGAGCACACTGCGTCCCTTTCTTCACAGGGTACGATGATGACTCCACCACTTCCTGGCATCTTGAGGACATTGTAACCATGGTGAGTCACTTCCATAAACTTGGCTAGGGCTGGGTACCCGAGGATGGCGTTGTACGACAGGCAGATGTGAGCGACGTCGAAGTCGATGAGCTCGGTGCGGTAGTTGTTGCGTTGCCCGAAGGTGACTGGAAGGCGAACCTGCCCAATTGGAACAGTGGAACCATCGGTGACTCCTGAGAAAGGCTTGGTCGGCTCAAGCTGGTCGTACGACACTTGGATATTGTCAAACGTCTCGACGGACAGGACGTTGAGTCCTGCCCCGCCATCAATGAGGGTCCTGGTGACCTGCACGTTGCTGATGACTGGGGAGCAAAGCATCGGGAGGGTTCCGGCCGTTGCCGCACACTTGAGCTGGTCTGCGGAACTGAACGTGATTGCGCATGTAGACCACCTGAGAGGGCGCGTGGCCACAAGCTTGGGAAGGACTGCATTCACCTCGCGAGCAAACTGCTTGAAGATGCACTGTGAGGCTGGGGCCTGGGCACCACCCAGGATGCAAGCAATTGCACGCGGCTCTTGGAAGCCTGCAGCCCTATCGTCTTGGTGTTGGTCTTCGTTCCTCCTTGGTGGAGGAGGCAGAGGAGGGAGGCCTGCGTTGCCGTGGGGGCGGTCCTCACGAGGCTGGTCCCTCCAGCCTCCCTCGCGAGGCTGGTCCTGCCAGCGGTCCTCGCGAGGGCGGTCACGCCATCCCTGGCGAAGGCCATGGTCTTCCCATCATCCGCCGCCTCTTCCTCCTCCTCGGCCATAGTCCCTGTCGTTGCGCTCTTGGCGTCGGCCGATTCGCCCATCTCGCACGGCTCTGAGCTCTTAACATTCTTTGGTGTTGTGGGTGTGGAGGTCGTGGTACATGTAGTACCGTCCGCCCTTGGATGACTCAGGCTGATCCCTGCCTCGCTTGGTGTCTGGTTCCGCCGCTAGCACGACAGCCCCCTTGCGCTTCACGTCTTTGGCCTTGAGCTTATTTTCTTCCGTGTCGGCTGCCGGAAGCTCGAGGAGGAAGAAATGCCCTTCCTCAGCCCTGGCGCACTTGGTCGCCAAGTTGAACAGCTCCAGGGATGTGCACAGGTCTTCATGGATTGCTAGTTCTTCCTTCATCTTGACGTCGCGCATGCCGTTGGAGAAGGATGAGATGATAGCTTCTTCAGTCACCTTGGGGATCTTGAGGCGAGCACAGTTGAAGCGTTGGATGTACTTCTGCAGGGTTTCTCCTGCTTGATGCGGCGTAGGTCGCTCACGGCGGGGGGTCGGTCGCGAGTGCCCTGGAAGTTAGCGATGAAGCGGGTGCGCATCTCGCTCCAGGACGAGATCGTGCCGGGAGCCAGGTTCAGGAGCCAGGTGCGGGCGCCGTCCTTGAGCGCCATGGGGAACCAATTCACCATGACCTTCTCGTCTCCGTTGGCGGCTACGATGCCCAGCTCGTAGAGCTGCAGGAACTCCGCGGGGTCCGCTGTGCCATCGTAGCGGGGATGTAGGTCAGGCTTGAACTTGCCTGGCCATGTGATGTCGCGCAGCTCGGGGGTGAAGGCGAGGCAGCCCGCCGTGGCCACCGGCGCCCTTTGCTGGTGCTGGACTCGTTCTTGCGGGTCACCATGCGCCGCCACTGGGAGCAGCACGGGGTCTTGTCGTGGAGGCGCTGGGGCGCGATCTTGGCGCGCCGACACTGGGAGCACGCGAACACCTTCCTGGGGACGTGGGATCTCTTGGCAGCTCCCTTCTTACTGCGCAGGCACCGGACATGGAGGGTCTTGCCCTGGGGTTGCGCGCCTTGGAGCCAAGGCACCTTCTTGGGGAGGTGGTGGCGGAGGCGCCTCCTGATCCTCGCTCCATGCGCGGGACGGAGGGCGAGGCAGCGAGAGGGACCGCAAGGGGGAGCCCCCTGTGGCACTGACGAGCTTGGTGATGCGGGCGAGCTAGTCCTCGTAGAGGTCATCGACGGGGCGATAGTGCAGGAGCTCCCGCGCCAAGAGTAGTGAGGCGTGCGCATCCATGGGTGCGCGATGGGCGTGGGATGATGAGCCAGCTGGAGTCAACGACGGGGTGGCGGTGCGGCCATCCCGCCGCACCGAAGGATCATGGGACGAGGCCTGCTGCTCGTTCCCCGCCGGGCCGGTGGTGGTGTTGGCAGCGGGCGACGGGGAACGACGAGGGGGGCCGCCGACGGGCGCTGTCTGGGCGATGCGAGTGGCGCGAGCAGCTCGGCGCGAGCCCGACGAGCGTCAGCCATGGACACGACGGAAGATCACACACGAACAACGGAAGAAAGATTCCGGCGCACCCCTACCTGGCGCGCCAAATGTCGGATTTCGGGTTCCGGCAGACCCTTGAGGTTCAAACACTGGGGTGCGTGTGGAGATCTCTCCCCTACCGATCTACGTCCAATCTCTTCGCGTGATTTGAGCTGTAAACAACGAACAACACAAGGGACACAAGGTTTATACTGGTTTGGGCCACCGTTGTGGTGTAATACCCTACTCCAGTGTTTGGTGTGGTGGATTGCCTCAGGGGCTGATGAGGATCAGTACAAAGGAAGAACAGCCTCGCGAGAGGTGTTCTCAAGCCGGTGCAATGAACTGCTAGGGTGAGTTCAGTCGTCTCTCCTTCTCTCTCAGCTAGGGTTCTACCAGATTTCCACCGTCCCACTACTCTGTGGTGGCTAGCTCTATTTATAGAGGCCCTGGGCCTCTCCCCGAATAATTGAGCGGGAAGGGCGCCAACAATTGGCCATTTTGAAGGGAACATCTAGTACAAGTTATCCTGACCAAAGGTGGTCTTCGGCTGCCAAAAGCACTGGTGATGACGCCGTCTTGGGCTCCACGGTGACCTCCGTCCGGCCGTCCGGCTGGTCTTGGTCTCGTTGCACCGGAATGGTAACCTTTGCCTGATGCCTTGGCCTGTGCTTTCCCCATTTGCACGAAAGGGGAAACAAGGACCCTGCGCAGGCCGGCGCCCGCCTGGCGCCCTCTTGGCCTTGATCGTCATGGCTTGCGTCATGGGATCCTCACGAGGTACCCTTCCATTGATCTCTCCGCCTCCTCGCGAGCCTACCTGATGAGTCCGCTCTTGAGGAAGCTTCCTGTCGTCCGCCCCACGAGGCTTGGCCCCTCGTGAGGGTCTTGAGCTTGGGCCGATGAAGATGGGCCGTGCTGGGCCCCCACCTGAGCCACGCCGCAGGCCGCAGGCAGGCAAGTCTGGGGACCCCCGTTCCCAGAACGCCGACGCAGACATACTTATATTAGACTCCTGCAGATATTATTTGATCCTCTATTCGGCTTTTCTTTGTGAACACCAAACAGAGCATTAGGGGATACTGTCTATGCAGTAATATCTTTCCTATATTTTAAATACTTACCTCAAAGCCTGTTAGAAGGCTGGCACAGGCTTCAGTCAGTCCACTCATAATAGTGCAGTGCTCTTTGTCGATGGAAGCACCGCGAAGCGCTCCCAGCAGGTCGTTCGGTGCCTCTGGTTAGACAGAGGTCACCGGCACGAACAGCTTGCCCCTCTTGGAAGGGGGCCGCCTGCCCGAGTCCGGAACCACTGGAGGTTCCGACGCAGTGTTCGGCTGAGGGCCGAACTTCGAGCCCCGGGGAGCCTAGCTCCCTTTGCTCCAGGAGTCCGGAAGGTCGCCTTGAGGCGCCTCCGGGACTACCTCCCCCCGGCTCAGTGCCCCTGGAGATAATACCTCGGCATTTTCTATTGGGCGAGGAGAGGAGGCAGATGGAAGCGGATCGCTATCCATATCCGACGAGTCCAAGGAACCGTCCGACGAAGATACGTCGATACGGGCTCGGGGTGGACTGCATGATCTTATTCGACGTTAGGAGAAGCAGTGCAACAAGAGCATGCTATGAGTTACTCTAGTATCCGAATACTTGCGACTTCGCCAGGGGCTTGGCCCTGAGTAACCACTCGTCTTCGCCGTCGGCGGTGGTGGTGGAACAGTCCGGAAGGAGAGTCCTTCCCTTCTTGGACCCTTCGGCCTCCCTAGTTGGGGCGGCCTTCCTTTTCTTGTCTCCCCCGGCTGGAGGGGGAGTGTATTCATCTTCCTCCGCGTTTTCATGGGAGGAGGGCGTCTTGGAGTTATCTTACGATGAGTCCGATACCACCTGGCGCTGGGAACTCCTTCGGGTTCCCTTGGCCTTCTTCTTGGTCTTCTCCGACACCTCATAAGGAGCCGGAGTCCGCATCTCCGTCAGGAGAGCGTCCGCAGGGTCTTCAGGCAGAGGGGCTGGATAGTTAATCTGCTCTGATGTCTCCACCCAGTCCTGTCAAAGGCATGGGAGCTCAGACCCCGCACATGGTTAAGCTATGGGAAATAAATACCCTACCAGATGTACAGAACTTAACGGATTCACAGGGCGCTTCGCGCGTAGCCCGCGGTCCTTGATAAGAGAAGGAGGGAGCTCGGCGCCCTTGAACAGCACCTTCTAGACGTCCTTATGCATCATGTCATAGAGCTCGCGTAGAGTCTGGTGCTGGGCCGGGTCAAACTCCCATAAGTTGAAAGCCCATTTTTTTTGAATATGTACTGCAAGGCAACAGCCTCACAGCTCTTTATTGAAAACAGCAAAGTAACACAGTCCTGTTACAAGTCAAATACAAGAAAAAAAGAAGAAGATAGAAATATTTACAACCCAAGCAGGGTAAAACACACTAACTAAGGGAGGTTAGAGATCCAGGTTAGAAGGCTATCCTTGTATTTACATTTTATCCTATGAGAAAGAAGAGTTATGTCATGGATAAAGTTGTGCCTCCAGGCTCTGAAAGATGGTCTCTCATTCCTGAAAACCTTGCCATTCCTCAAGATCCAAATGTTCCAAGCTGCTGTAAAGACCACTTCAGTGAAGAAACGATGCCCAAAATCCTTCCTAGCCTTTACAGCCATGTTGTAGGTTGTCATCCTAGGTTGGGGATCCCAATGAATCTGCAAGTAATTCCAGACTCTAACACTAAAATTACAAGAGAAGAACAAATGTGCACAGTCTTCATGGATGAGATATGGACATAAGACACAAGTATGATCCTCCACATGCCAATGCCTCCTCTGTAACATGTATCTGGTGTTTAAACGATCCCTTAGCAGAAGCCATCCAAACATTTTGATTATCAAGGTGCATGAAGATTTCCAAATCCATTGGAAAATTGGATCTACAACAATATGTTGATGCTCATGCACATAAAAGGATTTAGGTCTGAAGCAGCCTTTATAAAAAGGCCATATCCATGTATCATGATCTTCAGAGCAAGTATAAGCATTTGTCAATTGTTGGACACATTCAAGTTCAGCAGAGGCTTGTGTAGAGAGGGGCAGATGCAAATTTGACAGAAACTCCTGGGAAAGCACATCACACACTGAAAGATGTTCATCAATAACAAAAGAGAAGAGCCTGGGAAATTTTTCACTGAGGCAAGAACCCTTAAGCTGAACCACGCATCTGTCAGTCCAAAAGAGAATAGACCTGCCGTCTCCCAACGATGGATTAGCCAGCTGACAATATTTATGAGCCAATTTGAACACATCACGCCACCAAAAGGACCCACAGAGGCTGGTAGTATGAGGGACAGAGCTGCCATAGTAGGCATTCCAGATGAGACCAACCCAGGGGATGTCATGATGATTATAAAACTTGTGCAAGAACTTCATAAGTAAGGCCTCATTCTGCACCCTGAGGTTTAGCACACCAAGACCCCCTTTATTTTTTGGTAGGCATACCAACTCCCAAGTGGCCAGAGATTGTCTTGGGGTATCAGAGTTCCCTCTCCATAGGCCTTGTCTCTGGATCCTTTCGATTTGTTTCAGAATTCCAGGTGGGATGACAAGTGTGCACAGGAAATATATGGGCATTGATGTTAAAACAGACTAGAGCAATTACAACCTACTACGTTTGTCGGATTTCGGGTTTCGGCAGACCCTTGAGGTTCGAACACTGGGGTGCATGCAGAGATCTCTCCCCTACCGATCTACGTCCAATCTCCTCACGTGATCTATGCTGGAAACAACGAATAACACAAGGGACACGAGGTTTATACTGGTTTGGGCCACCGTTGTGGTGTAATACCCTACTCCAGTGTGTCGTGTGGTGGATTGCCTCAGGGGCTAATGATGAACAGTACAAAGGAAGAACAGCCTTGCGAGAGGTGTTCTGGAGCTGGTGCGATGAACTGCTGTGGTGAGTTCAGTCACCTCTCTCTCTCTCTCTCTCTCTCTCTCTCTCTCTGCCTGGGCTCTACCAGATCTCTGGGTGTTTTCTCGATGTCTCTACTCTGTGGTGGCTAGCTCTATTTATAGAGGCCCTGGGCCTCTCCCCAAATAATGAGCGGGAAGGGCGCCAACAATTGGCCATTTTGAAGGGGAACATGTAGTACAAGTTATCCTGACCAAACATGGTCTTCGGCTGCCAAGAGTACTGGTGATGACGCCGTCTTGGGCTCCACGATGACCTCCGTCCTGCCGCTCTGCTGGTCTTGGTCTCATTGCACCGGAAAGGCAACCTTTGCCCGACGCCTTGGCCTGTGCTTGCCCCCTTTGCACCAAAGAGGAAACAAGGACACTGCACAGGCCGGCGCCCGCCTGGTCTCGATCGTCATGGCTTGCGTCACGGGCTCTCCCCACCTTGATCTCTTCGCCTCCTCGCGAGCCTGCCGGACGAGGCTGCCTCTGAGGAAGCTTCCTGTCGTCCTCCCAGCGAGGCTTGGCCCCTCGTGAGGGTCTTGAGCTTGAGCTAATGAAGATGGGCCGCGCTGGGCCCCCACTTGAGCCATGCCGCAGGCCGCGGGCAGGCAAGTCTGGGGACCCCCGTTCCCAGAACGCCGACAGTAGCCCCCGGGCCCAAGGCGCGCCTGGGCTTGGCCTAGCAGGAAAGCGAAGGGGCAAGCGTGAAGCGCCGCGGGCCCCAACAGCCTGCGACCTTGGGCGCCGCGTGGCGATTGATTGGACGTGGGCGTCTACGCTTCCCCACGACACCTTGGCAACTACACGACTTGACAAGTCCCTGCATGCAGAGAAAACGGTCATGATTACCTGCGATCGTGGTGCTCGACGGTTGGCCTCCTCTGGCTATAAGTACGGGGCTGGGAGAGCCCCTTCAGTCCATCCCTTCCTGCTGCTCCTTCCCTTCTTCTTGATTCTCCTCACGCCAATGGCACCAATATGCTGGTTCTCTGCAGAGGAGAAAGGAAAGGCCCCCCGAGAGGGTCCTGATCCACTTCTGCCGAGGAAGCGGCTGGTCCTCCGCCACCGAGATGAGGGTGCTCAGGAGGAGGCACCGAGGCGCTGGTACGAGCGGCCGCCTCCTGGGTACCTGCTACCCTTGCACGCCCTCGTCGTAGGTCCTGCGGGAGGAGGCGTCGAGCAACATAGACGGTGCCGCCGTCGACGCCGGCGAGTCGCGGTGGTGCGTGTGTTTCCTCCTGGAGTCCGCGCCGAACGCTCCTCTCGCGAGCTCGTGCTCCATGCCGCCATGCCTCCAAGCTCTTGGATTCGCCTCCCTCCTTCCTTCGCCTTCGAGATGCCGCTGAGCGGGGCTCTGGAGCTCTGGCTGCAGCACCCTTGCGACCGGAGCGGAGGTCACGGTCGTCGCTCCAGGCAAGGTCTTCATGACCCGGGGCTGGGGCGAAATCGCCCGGGTCCGCCGGACGGTAGGCGCCCTCATAATTCATCTTGAATACGACGTCGCCTCCCTGATGCTCTTCAAGGTCTTCGATGCTGAAGGACGCCGGCTGGAGTGCTACCCCAGGGAGAGCGGCAGGGGTGATGACCCGACGAGGACCTGGCCTGCCCGTCGGCCCTCCAGTAGCTCGTCAAGCAGCAACGGAGGAGCTGGGGAATTCAGTGGCTCCCCTGAGCTTCTCGCGACTCTGGAGATTAGCGACGACAGCTACGAGCCCCCGAGCTCGCGCGGCGCTCGGAGCGGCGCGGCTGCGTCCAGCCGTCGGCGCCACTGATCTGGATGGGGTTGGCGTCGACGTTGGGCAGCCCACTGTTGATGATGGCATCCCTCGCGGCGGTGCGGGCGATTAGCATTCCTTAGGATTAGAACTCTTGTTCCCTGCGTGGAATCGAAGCAACGCCCCGTGGGGGTATGTAAGGCGTCTGCCATGTCTTTTATGAATATTATATCCTTAATATGAATCAATGCAAGGCGCTTGTCCTGTCTCAGCTCGGCTCACCCTTTCTATCCTCGTGAGGACTTGGCGCTCTACGCTGACAGGTCCCAGTCCCCAGGCAGGCTTCAGCCGTCGCTGGTACGCCAGGTCGCGATGCCGTGGTCAAGGCCAGGAGGTGAGCGGCCCGAGGTCCGGTAAGAGCCCCCGTGTCGGTGTCAAAACCGGCGGATCTCGGGTAGGGGGTCCCGAACTGTGCGTCTAGGACGGATGGTAACAGGAGGCAAGGGATACGAAGTTTTACCCAAGTTCGGGCCCTCTCGGTGGAGGTAAAACCCTACGTCCTGCTTGATTAATATTGATGATACGGGTAGTACAAGAGTAGATCTACCACGAGATCGGAGAGGCTAAACCCTAGAAGCTAGCCTATGGTATGATTGTTGACGTGTATGTTGTCATACGGACTAAAACCCTCCGGTTTATATAGACACCGGATAGGGTTAGGGTTACACAAAGTCGGTTACAATGGTAGGAGATCTGGATATCCGTATCGCCAAGCTTGCCTTCCACGCCAAGGAAAGTCCCTTCCGGACATGGGACGGAGTCTTCAATCTTGTATCTTCATAGTCCAGGAGTTCAGCTGAAGGTATAGTCCGGCCATCCGGACACCCCCTAATCCAGGACTACCTCAGTAGCCCCTGAACCAGGCTTCAATGACGACGAGTCCGGCGCGCAGATTGTCTTCGACATTGCAAGGCGGGTTCCCCCTCCAAGTACTTCATAGAAGATTTTGAACACAAAGATAGTGTCCAGCTCTACAAAATAAGTTTCCACATATTTCCATAGAGAGAATAATATTTACACAAATCTAATCTGCTGACGTATTCCGTAGCATGACACACCACGGCCAAGCCTTTATCCGAGTCGTTTCATTATCCCACCTCAGCGTGTCATGCGAGGCGGTTTCCTTGGCACGTCTTGTTAAAGCAGAGATCATGTCCCCTTATTCCAGGATTCTCATCAATACGGGCGTGGGTAACCCAACCGCTTCTGGGACTCCTAGATTATAGGCAAGTCCAAACGGACACGGAGAGGACGCTTGATATTCACCCTCTTTATAAAGGGACAAGGCCTTTATTTTTCCCTCCCGTGCTTAATCGAATCCTTCCCCCACCTCAAGCTCAAAACGCCCGAAGTTCAGGTCAGGTGCTCCGAACCTTCAGTCATGTCCGGGTCTAGCCTTCAGGGCCGATGGGTGCCTTCCTTCGTCACGAAAGAAGACATCAAAAGGTTGAGGGAGGCCAGATATCTGACCGCCGAGATTTTGCATCGGCTGCCTCCCCGAGGGCAGGTTGTCCCCACCCCCGAACCTAACGAAAACGTCGTGTTCGTCTCCCACTTCCTTCAAGGCCTAGGCTTCACTCTGGATCCTTTCGTAAGGGGTTTGATGTTTTACTGTGGGCTAGACTTTCATGATCTAGCTCTGGACTCCTTTCTTCATATCATGACATTTATTGTCATGTGCGAGGCCTTCCTCCGGGTTACACCTGACTTTGGCCTATGGCTCAAGACCTTTGAAGTGAAGTAGAAGATGATCGAGGGGCAACATGCAGCGTGTGGAGGTGCCTCAATACGCAAGATGACGGGAGATCCGTGGCCCAAAGGTTCCATCCCAGAGGTGTCTGAATTGTGGCAACAAGAGTGGTTCTACGTCACGGCTCCTAGAAGTGCCAAGTGGGCGGCTCCCCCTATTTTCCGCTCGGGCCCCCCACCACAGCTGATGTCATGGATCAACAGAGGTCTGAGCTGGGGGCTAGCCAAGGACGTGCCTATACTGCAAAGTCGCATTTGAGATCTCTTCAATGGAGATTTCAGTTTGGTTGCGGTAATACAGGTTATGCTGGTTCGTCAAGCCCAGCCTTGCAAACGCCGGCCTCTTCGCCTGTGGGAGTTCAATCCCGAGGGACCGTGTGCCATTCAAAATTTCCTCGGTCTGACGCACGAGGAGATGTACAAGTCATTCTTCGGACCTCAAGTGGAGTGTCCGGAGATCACCGAGGACATGGGCCTGAGTAGTAACCGCGCCGCCGATGAGGTAAGGCATCTTCCGGCCGAACATCTCTCTTTGTTACGAAGTTATTTCTGAAAGTTTGCTTTTTGACCAGGGCTGGCTAACAAAGGTGAAGTTGATTCGGTGTTCGGCCCCCCTCCTTGAGGGTTTGGAAAATCCGGTATTGGAAAAGATGCTCCAGACCGCACCTTGCCCGGAGCCCTTGAAGGAAGACACTGTGGAGGATAATGCGGGCCCCCAACGCTGCCCACTCTAGCCGAGGGAGCGAGCGTCTCCATGAAGGAAGGTGACCAGAAGAGGAAAAGAACTGCACCCGTGGATTCGGAAGCCGAAGCTTCCAAACGGGAGAAGAAGTCTCCCACAGAGGGTCCTACCTCAGAGGGCGCCGTTGCCGCACAAAGTCCGCGGGGGGATCAATTCTCCCGCGAGTCGTAAGTGACCCGAAATACTTTTAATGGTACAGATATGCCATCTTTTTCTTCTGAGAAAATAACCACCGCATATATTTTTGCAGTTCGGGCCTTAGCCCCTCTCAAATGAGCTCATCTTCGGGGGATCTTCTTCCAGAGATGATGGAGAGCGAAACGCCTCCTCCGGACTCCTCCGCGCTAGAAGCGGGCGACCCTGAAGTGTCGTCGCAGAGGGCCTCTCCGAGTCTGATGAGGCCAGAAGATAATCCCATTGACCCCCGAAGCTCCCAGTGTCCGGCTCCCGAAGAGAGCAGACAAAAGAGTCCGACACCGTCTGGTGTGTGATCGGATGTTCTGAGGAAGTTGGTGGGGCGAGCGGCCATCTCAGATGAACACCGTGTGCTGATGAACACGGTGATGGAGAGAATATCGTCCACCGAAAGTGGATTGCATGAAGCTTTTATGAGTCTACTGACAGGCTTTGAGGTACGTAAAAGAATGTATGATAGTCCTGCACATGCTAGGAGTGCCCTGTGTAGATAGTAGCCCCTGAGACTCTGGTTGTCGTCAGAAATGATGATGAACAAAGGATCATATTCCCAGGTAATAACCATACTGCCTCTATGTGTAGGTGATGGAAGCTCCGGTGGCTAGCCGGACTAGCGAGTTTGCCCATTTAAAACGGCAGTTGGATGCGGCAGACACCGACATCGAGCTTGTTAACAAAAGGCTTGACGAGGCACATGGTAAGTGTCATTATCTGGTAAACGTCACATAGGAAGAGCAGCATGATGCCAGTATCTTTAATATGTTGTGACTGCAGATGGAGCTGCCACTGTTGAAGCCTTACGGGCAGAACTTGCCCGAGCCAAGGAACAAGCGAGGTTGGGTAATGCGCCTGCTGTGAAGGCGACCGAAGAGTTGCAAGCCGAGAAGGCCACGCATGGTGAGACCTGAGACAAGATGGCCAAGATGGCTATAGAATTAAAAGCCGCCGCCGACCGTTGCCGGGTTCTTGAAAAGGAAAACCAAGCGAAGGAATCGGACCTTCAGAAGGCTGCTGCGATAAAAAAGGATCTCCGCTCTACTATGAGGGCAAAGAAGGAGGAGCTGCGGGAAGCCGGGGATATTGTAGCTGGGAAATCCTTTATGTTGTGGAGGAAATTCGGAGATCCACGGTATGCCCCTCTGGATCGGCTGTGGAGTTCGGAGGATGTGTATATGGATTTGGCGGCAAGCGCTGCCGATGCGGCCAAGTACTTCCAGGGCCAGACGGACCGTGAAGTAGACCAGCTGTTTTGGAGACAATTCCATTCTCCCGAGCCTCCACTTTCATTGACTGACCAATTAGCCAAATGGGCCGAACTAAATAGGTTGTCCGGACTCTCCATGAGGTCTGTTGTGGATCAGCTGTGGCCGGAAAGGTCAAAACCGAGCAGCTATTTCGGCTTGGTGCAGCAGGTCCTTGACGTGGTGCCGTGCATTGATGCGATGTGGAGGTCGGCGTGCATATAGGGTGCACGGATGGCCTTTTCCCATGTTAAGGCATACTGGGCGGAGATGGATGCTACCAATGTTGCAGCGCGGGATTTGGCTATAGGCCGAAAGGCTGCTGAGCACTACTTTGAAGAAGTTCTTGAGGGTGCCCGTTTGATAGAGACCCAGTGATCAAAAAATGTTATGTTTGAGTGATATGTAATCTCATTCTAAGCGAAATGCTTTTATGAATTTTTATAAGGCTATTTTTATACTTTTGCCTGAAAGTAATATGATGCCTCCTGGGCGGCCGTTTATGTATACATGCGTATAACCTGAAAGATTGCAGTCGTTGGCTTCAACCCCCATGCATATAATGCGGAGGTGCTCGCAAAAACACGCGTTCACACTTAACCCAACGTCTTGGTCCTATTAAGGAGGTGATAGCGGAGCGAGTGAGGCAACCGGACTATAATGCTTTAGCACTTTCACTTAGCCATAGGAGTTTGACAGTGGGGCTACTAGATAGCCCCTGGTGGCACCGCACTATCCCAATTCCGGGGTGTGTACATGCCTGGCCGGAAAACGGCCCTTCGTTAAGGCGGAGGAATTCTAACATTCCCACAGGTCATCGAGTGCTTGACCAGTCTCACGCTATATCATGACAGTCAGTTTTCGGTTTTCTCTACTGAGGTGCTCGTCCGGATGAACCAGGGCACAATCGCAGTAGTTCTCCTAGTGCTACCTTAGCCGACAAGGCGGAACGTAAGGCACCAAAACACAGGAGCCGGGCAAACCCAACATTTGACCAAAGACAATGATTCGGAGCTGATGCATATAGGGCCAAACTCGCGACGCCGAACACTCCCTAAGGTATTTAGTCTTTGTGGTATAAACCGGGCCTAAATAGTGGCCTTTGTAAGAAGCCCCTTGTGTCCAGGTACGTGCATTGTTCTGGCATGGCCACATGCCAAGACGCCAACATCCTTCTCAACAGTGGATATGTGTCAACAAGAGAGAGTAAAAAAGGTTTACGCAGGGTCTTAATCTAAAAATAATCCTTGGAGTGGGTCCCTGCTGCACGTCTGCGCCTGTGTCTCCGTTGTGCCGTATCCTGGACGGGTGTGGCATGATGATCGTCTGTAAAAGAGAGGAAGTTAAGTAAAAAAGTCGTCGTGCAAAAAGATAGTTTTTAAAGAAACCATGTAAATTTCAAGATGATAAGAAGTTGCCACTTGTCAGCGCGGGTTGAGCCCCTTGTATTGACAAATGGGGGTGTGACCATTTATTCCGTATAAATAGCGGCGCCGGACTTGATTAGTTGTATCTGAGGTCTTGACGACCTATTGGATGATTTCGCTTGTCCGGGCGCCTTTAGTGTGCGGCTGCCAAGGCAGCCTCACTCTCTTCGGCGCGCAGAGATTGCTTGATATTTCCGTGCACTGTAATGATGCCACGTGGACCGGGCATCTTGAGTGTGAGGGTGGCGTAGTGTGGCATTGCATTAAAGCGAGCGAAAGCTTCGCGTCCGAGAAGTGCTTGATAGCCACTTTGAAATGAAGCGATGTGGAAAGTTAAATGCTCGCGATGGAAGTTGTCGGGGGAGCCGAATATAACTTGTAGTAGGAGGGAGCCTGTACAACGAGCCCCTGGGCCTGGCGTTACTCCTTTAAAGGTAGTATTGCTATGGCGAATTTGTGTTGGGTCTAACCCCATCCCGCGGATTGTATCCTGATATATTAGGTTTAGGCTACTGCCGCCGTCCATCAAGACTCTTGTGAAGTGATATCCGCCAATTACCGGGTCTAATACCAGGGCCGCCCATCCTGCGTGTCGGATACTTGCTGAGTAATCGCGATGGTCGAAAGTGATCGGTTGAGATGACCAGTGGCAGGACTTCGTGGTGACAGGCACTTGGATATATTTTCCTGGGAGTGTTGCGTTGTTTTTTCCCTTGATTACGTGTAACACGTTTACCGTTTTGACTTCTGGTGGAAATTTCTTTTGTTCCCCCGTGTCTTGCTTGGGGAGCTCGTCCTTGTCTTCACTTGGTGTATCCTCCCCCTTGTGTACGGCATTGAGCTTGCCGGACTGCTTGAAGACCCAACATTCTCTGTGGGTATGATTAGCAGGTTTGCCAGGGGTACTATGAATCTGACATACTTGGTCCAGAATTTTGTTGAGGCTGGACAATTCATCCCTGGTGCCTTTAGGGGGCGGCTTTTGACCTGGCCGAGAGCTTTTGAATCCGACATTTACTGTCGTGCCCTTCGTGCTGTCTTCTTTATTCCGGCGTTTGTTATTGCTGTTGCACTGTGATTTCCCGTTTCCATCTCTAACTTCAGATGTGCTGGGGTCGCTGGTGCTGCATCTGGCTAGCCAGCTGTCCTCACCCGCGCAAAAGCGGGTCATGAGGTTTGTCAGTGCAGCCATCATTCTCGGCTTATTTTGGCCGAGGTGTCTGGCGAGCCATTCGTCACGGACGCTATGCTTGAAAGCTGCCAAGGCTTCGGCGTCCGGACAGTCGACAATCTAGTTCTTTTTAGTAAGAAACCTGTTCCAAAGCTTTCGGGCTGACTCTCCGGGTTGTTGAGTTATATGATTCAAATCGTCCGCATCCGGAGGTCGGACATAAGCCCCTTGAAAATTTGCCCGAAAGGCGTCTTCGAGATCTTCCCAACTTCCAATCGAGCTTTCGGGTTGGCCTTTGAGCCAGTGACGAGCTGGCCCTTTGAGCTTGAGGGGTAGGTACTTGATGGCGTGGAGATCATCCCCTCGAGCCATATGGATATGAAGGATGTAGTCCTCAATCCAGACCCCAGGGTCTGTTGTTCCGTCGTATGCCTCTATGTTTACGGGCTTGAATCCTTCTAGAAATTCATGGTCCAGCACCTCGTCGGTGAAGCATAGGGGATGTGCGGCACCCCGGTAGCTGGGTGTACCACGTTGTTCGGATGTTTGTTGTGTTACATTGTATGCTGGGGCGCGCTTGCGTGGTCCATAGATGGATCTTATTGCGTCGTCCTTTGGGTGCGAGCCCTCGCATGGGTCGCGTATTGTATTGTGAGCAGCATTGTATGCCGATCTGTGTTGGTAGAGGGGTCGTCTATCCAACTAGGTGGCTGCTTTGGTATTTGTTTGTGGGGGTTCTGAGGCCTCCTCATCGAATTCGGGTAGCAGCTTCCGCTTTGGGTAGCTCTTGGAGGGGCGATTGTCGCCGTACCTTGCTGCGGTGTTGAGTATTTTACTCCATCTGATTTGGAGTGTGTCTTGCGCGGCTTTGAGCCTTTGCTTCTGCTTTTTCAGACTCCTCGCGGTGGCAACAAGCCTTTTACGGGCAGTCTGCTACTCCGGGTGCCTGTCTGGCGTTATGTCGTCCGGACCATTAGCCTTGATAGGATTTGTTTGTTCGATTTGATTATCCGGATTGCCATTGTCCGGCAGCGGTTTGCCCTGCTCTAGCGCTGGGTCTGTATGATCGCTATTTCTGAGGCGGGATTTTGGGCGGCGCTTGCGTCGCCGCTTTCACTGCTTTTCGAGGGAACAAGCTTTCGGTGCGTCCTTCCGCTCCTCGTCGTCATCTTTTGGTGCGTCCACCATGTATACGTCATATGACGAGGTGGCGTTCCAGGGTCCAATGGGCGCTGGTTCTTCATCGTCTCCTTCATTAGCGTCCATACCGTCGATGTCTGCGGAGTCGAAGTCGAGCATGTTGGTTAAATCGTCGACAGTGGCTACAAAGTGGGTGGTGGGTGGGCTTTGAATTTCTTCATCGTCCGAATTCCAACCTTGCTGACCGTAGTCCGGCCAGGGCTCTCCTGATAAAGAGAGAGACTTTAGTGTTTTTAGAATGTCGCTGAAAGGCGAGTGCTGAAAGATGTCCATGGCCGTAAACTCCATAATCGACGCCCAATCGGATTCGATCGGCAGGGGCGCGGAGGGTTCGGAGTCCGAAGAGGGGTCCGGCTCCTTGGAGTCACAAGTCTCGCAGAGTACGGGGCTGGTGTTTGGCTCAATCGCCGTTGAGATCGCAGCCCCCGAGGTGGCATCCAACCGCCCATCCTCGATTGGCGAGTTGGCTCCGAATTAAGGGTCGGAGCCGATGCGGGTGCGGCCTCCAGGGCACTGTTCGGCGGCAGAGCTAGATCATGCTCGTCGTGACAGTGTGGCACGCTCGGTAGTGGCACGAATCTGTCGAAGATCAAGTCCCCGCGGATGTCAGCCATGTAGTTTAAACTTCCAAATCTGACCTGACGGCTAGGGGCGTAGCTTTTGATCTGCTCTAGACGGCCGAGCGAATCAGCCCACAGTGCGAAGCCACCGAAGACGAAGATCTGTCCGGGGAGGAAGGTCTCACCCTGGACTACATCGCTATTGATGATCGTAGGAGCCATCGAGCCTGACGGCGATGACACAGAGGAACTCTCAATGAAAGCACCAATGTCGGTGTCAAAACCGGAGGATCTCGGGTAGGGGGTCCCGAACTATGCGTCTAGGCCGGATGGTAACAGGAGGCAAGGGACATTTTTTACCCAGGTTCGGGCCCTCTCGGTGGAGGTAAAATCCCACGTCCTGCTTGATTAATATTGATGATACGGGTAGTACAAGAGTAGATCTACCACGAGATCGGAGAGGCTAAACCCTAGAAGCTAGCCTATGGTATGATTGTTGACGTGTATGTTGTCCTACGGACTAAAACCCTCCGGTTTATATAGACACCGGAGAGGGTTAGGGTTACACAAAGTCGGTTACAATGGTAGGAGATCTTCATATCCGTATCGCCAAGCTTGCCTTCCACACCAAGGAAAGTCCCTTCCGGACACGGGACGGAGTCTTCAATCTTGTATCTTCAAAGTCCAGGAGTCCGGCTGAAGGTATAGTCCGGTCCTCCGGACACCCCCTAATCCAGGACTCCCTCCCCCGAGTTGCGATGCTCGGGAGGTCCCCTTTAGCGCTCAAGCAGCCCTCGCGGGGCGAGAAAGGAAGGTAACGTCACCGTGACAGAGTCGCACTGGGCGAGGGTTTTATGCTGCGTTGGTCCAACTCTTGTAAGGGCGTGACTTATCTCTTGAGTTAGGTGTAGTTCCTCGATGAAGCGCCTGGCCCGAGCGGTGGCATCTGAGGCACTGCTGGGTTAGGTCCTCGCGAGCTTCTTCCCACTCCCCTGCACTTTCCTTAATGCTCTACGTCCTCAGGTCCCGGCCCTCGAGCGAGGTCAGCCGCCACTGGTATGACAGGTCGCGATGTCGTGGGTCAAGGCCAGGGGGTGAGGGCTGGAGAGCCAGTAGGAGCCCATGAGTCGCGATGCTCAGGCACCCCCCTTTTAACGTGCAAGCGGTCCGTGCCGGAGAGAGGGAGAGACAGCTCACGATGTCCCTAGCATTGCTCATGGAGTAGGTCCTGCACACCAGTCATAAAGATAAACAAGACCTGTTGTTACAGTTACCAGCCAACATTTGGTCGCTCCAGGGGAGTGATTGGGGCACTGAGGGCCTGGTGAGGTGGCACCTTGCGGGGCTGCCGCGGCCAGAGCTCGACCACTCAGATTTTTTGGCGTTGCAGGGACGGACCTGTGCGCAGATGCCGTGCCAGAGCAAGCGGCTCCATAGGTAGGCGTCAATCGAGCAGGCGATTAGGTTGGGTATGTTAAGCACGCAGGAGGAAATTCATTTTAAGTAGACGCAGGAAAAGCATACGCCGTAGGGCCAGGCTCGAGCAGCTCGAGGATGATGCAGCCCGAGGGGCGCCCTCGATAAGGTAAGTAAAGAGCATAAGCAAAAGGGATACATGCCGCAGGGACGGACCCACGCGGCCTGGGGATGATGCAGCCCTGTGGGCGCTCCCAGCTAAAAACGGAACTTGGAAAGATGTCACCTGGTGCCGTTGAAGATGAAGTGATGCTGAAGAAGCGGGCGATATGCGATGAAGACGTCGACCCTCACGAGCCCCAGGCCCAGGAGCCTCGGGGGGCTCTGGGGGCACAGGTGGGTCTCCGAGAGCCATCTCCATATCCGCCAGGATCGTACCATGCCTGACCTCCTGAGCCTCCAGAATGCTCCTCGGCTGGCGCCGATGAGCGGCGACCGCGTTCGGCAGGCCGAAAGGCATGCGAACATAGCTGTGAGGCGGACCCTCGCAACGCCCCGCGCGCGAAGGCCAGAGGCGCTCCTGAGACGCGGCTCGGTTGAGCCCCGGTACGTCGATGCAGACGCGCAACCCACCATCCTTGCCTGGATGTGGGGCCATGGCGGACAGGCGGCGGCTACCGCGCATGACCCTCGACTCCTGTAGCTCGTGAGTGTTGCTTGCGATGAACTCCTGAGGGTCTGGTCTTCCTTGCCTTGTACCTTCCTGAGGGAAACGTGCCTGGAAGCACCCTCCAAGTGGTGCCCGAGCGCCTCCCTCATGACCTGGGCAAAGTCGGTGGCTCTCCAAGAAAGAGCCCCCAAGCCCTGCCTGAGGAGGGCGCCGAGCGTGCCTTCCTATGTGAGAGAGGGTGGCGCTCCCTGATTGGGAGCAGATCCTGACCCAACACCTCCGGAGGTGCCTGCCTCCTGATGGCTTGGGCCAGGCGAAGCCTTCTTCTTCTTGGGGGTCGCCTCGGGGAGTCTTCCGTTTCCGCGGTCCGGGTCTTCGATTGCTGCGGCTTGGAATGCGCGCTCAAGTGAACACACTGCGTCCCTTTCTTCACAGGGTACAATGATGACTCCACCACTTCCTGGCATCTTGAGGACATTGTATCCATGGTGAGTCACTGCCATGAACTTGGCCTGGGCTGGGTACCCGAGGATGGCGTTGTATGGCAGACGGATGTGGGCGACGTCGAAGTCGATGAGCTCGGTGCGGTAGTTGTTGCGCTGCCCGAAGGTGACTGGAAGGCGAACCTGCCCTATCGGGATAGTGGAACCATCAGTGACCCCTGAGAAGGGCTTGGTTGGCTGAAGCTGATCGTACGACACTTGGAGATTGTCGAACGTCTCGACGGACAGGATGTTGAGTCCTACTCCGCCGTCAATGAGGGTCCTGGTGACCTGCACGTTGCTGATGACTGGGGAGCAAAGCATCGGGAGGACTCCGGCCGTTGCCGCGCACTTGAGCTGATCCACTGAGCTGAACGTAATAGCGCACGTGGACCACCTGAGAGGGCGCGTGGCCTCAAGCTTGGGGAGGACTGCATTCACCTCGCGAGCAAACTGCTTGAAGATGCGTTGTGAGGCTGGGGCCTGCACGCCACCCAAGATGCAAGCGATTGCGTGCGGCTCCTGGAAGCCCCCAGTCCCCTCATCCTGATGTTGGTCTTCGTTCCTCCTTGGTGGTCGCGGCAGAGGAGGAAGGCCTGCGTTGCCGCGCAGGCGATCCTCACGAGGCTGATCTCTCCAGCCTCCCTCGCGAGGCTGGTCCTACCAGTGATCCTCGCGAGGTCGGTCACGCCACCCTTGGCGAACGCCACAGTCTTCCCATTGTCCGCCACCTCTTCCTCCTCCTCGTCCATAGCCCTTGTCGTAGCGCTCAGGGCGTCGGCCGACACGTCCATCTCTCACGGCCCTGAGCTCTTGACATTCGTTGGTGTTGTGGGTGTGGAGGTCGTGGTACACGCAGTACCGGCAGCCCTTGGATGACTCGGGCTGATCCCTGCCTCGCTTGGTATCTGGCTCTGTTGCAAGCACGACAACCCCCTTGCGCTTCACGTCCTTGGCCTTGGGCTTCTTCTCTTCCGGGTCGGTAGCCGGGAGTTCGAGGAGTGAAAGGCTCCCTTCCTCAACCCTAGCGCACTTCCTCGCCAAGTTGAACAGCTCCAGGGATATGCACAGGTCTTCATGGATTGCTAGCTCCTCCTTCATCTTGACATTGTGTACGCCATCGGAGAAGGCCGAGATGATGGCTTCTTCAGTCACCTTGGGGATCTTGAGGCCAACGTTGTTGAAGCGCTGGATGTATTTCTGCAGGGTTTCCCCTTGCTGCTGCTTGATGCGGCGCAGATCGCTCACGGCCGGGGGCCGATCGCGAGTGCCCTGGAAGTTGGTGATGAAGCGAGTGCGCATGTCGTCCCAGGAGGAGATTGTGCCAGGAGCCAGGTGCGGGCCCCGTCCTTGAGCGCCATGGGAAACCAGTTCGCCATGACCCTTTCGTCTCCATTGGCGGCCTCGATTCATAGCTCGTAAAGCTGCAGGAACTCCGCCGGGTCCACCGTGCCATCGTAGTGAGGGGGAAGGTCAGGCTTGAACTTGCCTGGCCATGCGACGTTGCGTAGCTCGGGGGTGAGGGAACGACAGCCTGTTGTGGCCACCGGTGCCTTTTGCTGGTACTAGGCTTGCTCATGGGGATTATAGCGCGCCGCCACTTGGAGCAGAGCAGGGTCTTGGCGTGGAGGTGCAGGGACGCGATCTTGGCGCGCCAGCACTGGGAGCGCGTGAGCACCTTCTTGGGGACGAGGGATCTCTTGGCAGCTCCTTTCTTGCTGCGCAGGCGCCGGGCGCGGAGGGTCTCGCCCCGGGCTGCGCGCCTGGGAGCTAGGGCGCCTCCTTGCAGAGGAGGTGGTGTAGGCACCTCCTGATCTTCGCCTCCTGCGCGGAATGGAGGGCGAGGCAGCGAGAGGGACGGCAAGGGGGAGCCCCCTGCGGTGCTGACGAGCTCGGTGATGCGGGCGAGCCAGTCTTCGTAGAGGTCGTCGACGGGGCAGTAGTGCAAGAGTTCTCTTGCTAGGAGCAGCACGGGGTGCGCGTCTGTGGGGGCGCGACGGGCGTGGGACGACGAAGCGGCTGGAGTCAGTGATGGTGTGGCGGTGCGGCCCTCCCGCCGCACCGAAGGATGCTGGGAGGAGGCCTGCTGCTCGTTCCCCGTCGGGCCGGTGGCGGCGTTGGTGGAAGGCGACGGGGAACGACGAGGGCGTCCGCTGACGGGCGCCATCTGGGCGACTCGGGTGGCAAGAGTAGCTCAGCGCTCAGCGCGAGCCCGACGAGCGTCAGCCATGGACATGATGGAAGATCATACGTGAGCAGTGGAAGAAAGATTCTGGCGCACCCCTACCTGGCGCGCCAAATGTTGGATTTCGGGTTCCGACAGACCCTTGAGGTTCGAACACTGGGGTGCACGCCGAGATCTCTCCTCTGCCGATCTACGTCCAATCTCCTCGCGTGATCTAAGCTGGAAACAATGAACAACACAAGGGACACGAGGTTTATACTGGTTCGGGCCACCGTTGTGGTGTAATACCCTACTCCACTGTGTGGTGTGGTGGATTGCCTCAAGGGCTGATGATGAATAGTACAAAGGAAGAACAGCCTCGCGAGAGGTGTTCTGGGGCTGGTGCGATGAACTGCTAGGGTTAGTTCAGTCGCCTCTCTCTCTCTCTCTGTTAGGGCTCTACCAGATATCTGGGTGTTTTCTCGATGTCTCTACTCTGTGGTGGCTAGCTCTATTTATAGAGGCCCTGGGCCTCTCCCCAAATAATGAGCGGGAAGGGCGCCAACAATTGGCCATTTTGAAGGGGAACATGTAGTACAAGTTATCCTGACCAAACGTGGTCTTCGGTTGCCAAGAGTACTGGTGATGACGCCGTCTTGGGCTCCACGGTGACCTCCGTCCTGCCGCTCTACTGGTCTTAGTCTTGTTGCACCGGAATGACAACCTTTGCCCGACGCCTTGGCCTGTGCTTGCCCCCTTTGCACCAAAGAGGAAACAAGGACACTGCGCAGGCCGGCGCCCGCCTGGTCTCGATCGTCATGGCTTGCGTCACGGGCTCTTTGCGAGGTATCCCCGCCTTGATCTCTCCGCCTCCTCGCGAGCCTGCCGGATGAGGCTGCCTCTGAGGAAGCTTCCTGTCGTCCGCCCCGCGAGGCTTGGCCCCTCGCGAGGGTCTTGAGCTTGAGCTGATGAAGATGGGCTGCACTGGGCCCCCACTTGAGCCACCCGCAGGCAGGCAAGTCTGGGGACCCCCGTTCCCAGAACGCCGACAACCTTGGTTCAGAAAGCATGAAGTAGCAGACACTCTTCTTTGAATCATATGCACCAAAGGCATGAGATCTTGAATTGAGGGCCTGGTAGTCCCCATGGGCAGACCCAAATAAGTAAAGGCATGACTCCCACACTGCATCCAAGAATTGAGGCCAACCTGTTAGCTTCATTAATTGACATGTTCATAGGCACCATAAGGGATTTTGCAAAATTCACAGATAATCCTATTGTAGCAGCAAAAACATCAAGCATGTATTTAAGAGCAAGCAGCTGATGATCAATAGCAGGCAACACAATTAGTGTCTCATCAGGATACTGAACTATGGGAAAATCCTGGCTGTGAGAAGGGAATGTGAGAGTCAAAATTCCTTTACTGCAAATATCATTCACTACAGACTGAAGCAGGTCAGCAGCAAGGACAAAAAGTAGAGGTGACATTGGGTCTCCTTGTCTAACTCCCCTCTTACATTTAAAATGGTTGCCAGGGACACCATTAAGAAGCACAGAAGATGAGCCAGATGACAGAATAGATTGCATCCAAGAAATCCATTTGTCATTAAAACCCTTGTATCTTAAAATTCTAAGAATGGCATCATGCTCAATCGTGTCAAAGGCCTTAGTAAAATCCAATTTCAACAAGACAATTGGTCTTTTTGAAGCTTTACACTGATGGATGTACTCAAAACACCAAGCTAGACAATCCTGAATAGACCTGGATTTAATAAATCCATATTGGTTTTTATGAATATAGGAAAGGATAACTTTCTGCAGCCTGTTTGCCAGAAGTTTAGTGAGAAATTTCAAGAAGGTATTTGTCAAAGAGATTAGCCTGTAGTCATTCAAACCCTCAGGTGAAAGCTTTTTTGGGATCAAGGTTATGAGAGAACTGTTGATACACTCCAGATCAAGGTGTCCGTCAGAAAACTCATTAACCAATTGATGAAAATCATCCTTAATTATGTGCCAACACTTCTTAAGAAAAAGACCAGTGAAACCATCTGACCCAGGAGCTCTGTCCGGAGGCATCTCGTTAATGGCACAATCAATTTCCTGCTCAGAAAAAGGCTTGGTCAAATCATCAAGTCCCTGAACCTTCTTGATAATATTTGGCATATCAAAACCCATTTGGGTATTATTAGTGCATCCCATCCCCTGTTTGAACTCCTGCAAAAATAGTCCAGCAATTGATGCATGATCAGAGGTCACTTGCCCATTATCAGGAGTTATACTGGAAATAGAGTTATTCCTATATCTCTTAGTGGCCATGGCATGGAAAAATTTAGTATCTTCCTCTCCCACTTTAATGCTCCTAATAGTACACCTCTGCTTCTAGTAAATATATTGCAATCTTAGAGTTTCCTCCAAATGTAATTTAACAATTTTCCTGAAAATTTCCTCTGGCCTAGACAAAGGCCTCAACTCCTCTAGGCCATCCAGACAAAGTATAACTTTGTTGCAGTTGGAGATTAGAGCCTTAAACTTAGAGAGACTAATGTGCCAATGTTTTTGAGTGCCTGCCTGAGAGCTTTAAATTTTGCAGAGATAACAGTAGCAGAAGATCTCTTATGAACTGGCCTACTCCAAGAGTCACTGACACAATCAAGAAAACCAGGCAAATTAGTCCAGTAATTTTCAAATCTAAAAACTTTGGACTTGGGAATAGAAGTTTTGATTTGCACCACACAGGGCACATGATCTGAAGCTGTTCTGGCTAGGGGTAAGACCATAGTGTTAGGATAAGAACATGTCCATGAGGGAGTTGTAAAGAACCAATCAATCTGCTCAAGCAAAGGAACAATTTGCATATTTATCCATGTATAGTTTCTGCACTTGAGAGGTAGCTCAATTAAGCCCAGGTGCCCAATAACCTCAATAAAAATAAACATGTCATTAATGTCACCACCTGGTTTGTTCCTATTGTCCATCGTGCGCATGAAGTTGAAATCACCCAATAACAGCCAGTTAGCATCATTAGGGATAATTAGATCATGCAACCAATTAATAAAATTATCCCTAGCTAGGTTTTGACAGGGTCCATAGACTATGACCAGTGTCGAGGTTTGAGAATTATGAACAGCGGTGAAGTCCACCACAATACCAAAACTATTGGACTGAATCAATTTACTAGCAAACATAGCAGTATTCCATACTACCAACAACCCACCCCAAGATCCAGACGACGGCACATGAATACATTGATCAAAACGTCGTGGACAACACTTGTGAATGAAACGCTGATCAATGATCTCACATTTTGTTTCTTGGAGACAAGCAATGGAACAGGCACTTTCATCGATTTTCCGACGAACTACACGTTGTCTGTCATCCGACTTCAGCCAACGCACATTCCAGCATAGTACTTTCCAATCTCTAACATCATACTGATTCATTACATACCATAATAATGCAACAGCAAAAGACTGCCACATAATGACAGTACAAGTTCAGCCAAATGATTGCGTAAAAGTTCAGATAAAGCCTAAAATATAAGAGCAGATAGATGGTCTTCACAAGGGTTAACCATAAACCCCACCATTTGGAAAATTCAGCTATCATTAGAGCTAGAAGAAGCAGAAGAATTCTTGCAAGAATAAGCCTCAAGCTTCTTCTTAGTGAGCTTCTCAGGTCCAATGCCGAGGCGAAGGTCAACCTGCTGCAGCACATTGATTGGCGTGGGCGATGGGACAACATGTTGATTTGCATCTTGAGGAGGAGCTCGTGGAAGAGCATGACCTGGACTATGTTGACAAGCTTAAGTTTCTTGCTTCTCATGTTCCGGATACACTTTTGGAGTCTGTCCAACTCCACCGATGAGCCCCAGGACAGGCCCTTCTCCTTCCAGGAAGTGAGCCGCATGGGGATTCCGGATCGAAACTCGGGGGCCGCCACCCAGTTGGTGTCGCGCGGCTCGGTGCAGTAGAACCACCCCGATTGCCACCCCTTTATGGTCTCCATGAAGGAGCCCTCGAGCCATGTAACGTTGGGAATTTTGCCCACCATGGCTCCGCCGCATTCCACTTGTTGGCCGCCTACTACCTTCAGCTTGATATTGAAAGTCTTCAGCCACAGGACAAAGTGGGGCCTGATGCGGAGGAAAGCCTTGCACACGACGATGAACGTCGAGATGTTGAGGATGAAGTTCGGGGCCAGATCATGAAAGTCCAGCCCATAATAGAACATGAGGCCGCAGACGAATGGATGGAGGGGAAACCCCAGTCCGCGGACGAAGTGGGGGAAGAAAACCACCCTTTCGTGAGGTTCCGGGGTAGGGACTATCTGCCCCATGGCTGGCAGCCGGTGCGTGATATCCGTGGCTAAGTATCCGGCTCCGCGTAGTTTTTTGATGTGAGGAGGCCATCCACTTGCCTCCCGCTCTGGACATGTTTGGAGAGAGTTGAGGAAAAGGATGTGGACTTGGGTGCTAGAGCTCGAGTTCGCAAGAATGGATGAGCAAGGAGGAAGAAGGCATGGGTAGAAAAAGGTGAAACCTTATCCCATTAGAAGGGCAGACGAAACTATGCGCCCCCACTAGCCTGGTAAAACTCGCTTATCCCCCAAGCGCCGTAATTGATGGCGCGGTTGGGTTACCCACGTCCGTATTGATGGGAATCCTGTAATAAGGGGATACGATCTCTGCTTCGACAAGACGTGCCAAGGAAACCGCCTCGCGAAGCACGCTGAGATAGGTTATGAGGAACAATTAGAATAAATACCTGGCTGTGGTGTGATGTCACGCTACGGGGTACGTCAGCAGATTAGATTTGTGGAAATATTATTCTCTCTACGGTGGTATGTGGAACTTATTTTGCAGGGTCGGACACTATCCTTGTATTCAAACTCTTCCGTGGTGTATTCGGAGGAGGAACCCGCCATGCAATGACGAACACAATATGCGCGTCGGACTCATCGTCATTGAAGCCTGGTTCAGGGGCTACTGAGGGAGTCATGGATTAGGGGGTATCCGGACAGCCGGATTATATCCTTTGGCCGGACTGTTGGACTATGAAGATACAAGATTGAAGACTTCATACCATGTTCGGATGGGACTCTCCTTGGCGTGGAAGGCAAGCTTGGCAATACGGATATGTAGATCTCCTTCCTTGTAACCGACTCTGTGTAACCCTAGCCCCCTCCGGTGTCTATATAAACCGGAGGGTTTTAGTCCGTAGGACAACATACAATCATACCATAGGCTAGCTTCTAGGGTTTAGCCTCTCCGATCTCGTGGTAGATGAACTCTTGAACTACTCATATTATCAAGAACAATCAAGCAGGACGTAGGGTTTTACCTCCATCAAGAGGGCCCGAACCTGGGTAAAACATCGTCTCCCCTGCCTCCTGTTACCATTTGCCTTAGACGCACAGTTCGGGACCCCCTACCTGAGATCCGCCGGTTTTGACACCGACAACGTCCCTCATCCACCGTACCAGATGAGGATCCATCATCGATCTGGTCGTCCTGCCGGTTCAGCCAGCCCGTCCTCCACCTCCAAGGAGTTGCCCCGACGTTCCCCTCGTCTTTCACGCCACCTCCATTCCCACACTGCCGTCTTCACCTGCACCACCGGAAGAGCATCATCATCACCTTTTCCTCGGATGAAGCTGCGGCCTAATCGGCGCCACCAAAGAGGTTGTACACTAATCGCCACATTTTCTTCTTGATTCGATCTCACGGTGTTTTTGGTGCTCGGTCCCGAGCCGACATGGCGCGGCTCCATCCACGTCGGCGTCGCCGGCCACTTCCTCCATGGCATCGCTCCCTCGGCGGTGACGTCCACATCAATAGGGTCTGCACTTGCTCTTGCTCTTGCTCGTGCTGCTACTCTCGCTCTTGCTCTTGCTTGCGATGCTGCTCCGATTTAGCTACACTTCAGTCGACTGAATCGACTTTTGGGTTAGT
>NC_041390.1:504930827-504981413 GCF_002162155.2 Triticum dicoccoides | reverse complement strand
GTGGAGGTTGAAGATGAACTGCAGGCCCTTGATTTCGTATCCAATGGCTGCAAAATCGACTGACCAGAGATGAAAAAGTCAGTCGACTGACTTGTAGCCTCACCTCTAGTGCGTTCAGTTTCGACAGTAAAATTCAGTTTCGACATCAAAATTCAGTTTCGACAGTTAAGTTCAGTTTTGACAGTTAAATTCAGTTTCGTCGGTTAAGTTTAGAGATGAGCGGCTGATGTATACATCTAGCACTTTGTGGTTATGTATTTTACGTCATCTATTGGAGATTCTATTAGAATTCCACTCAGGTTAACGTTGTCTCTCTTGTCCTGCTTCAGCCTCGGCGCCGTACAACTCACAGGAGCTGATCCAACGACGAAACCCTCCATCACAGTGGAGCAGTACCTCGGGTTCCATCTCCAGACGCCTAAGATCTTCTTCGCCTCCTCCGACAGCCAAGTCATTGGGAGCATCCTCACTGGCCAACCCAATCACGCTGAGATCGACACGGCTTCGCCAAAGAGGTTGTACACTTCTTGTGGTTTGACTTAATCTCAACATGCTTCTTTGCATCCTGTGATCTTCCAATTCTTGTGAACCAAACACCAAGATTGGCAGAAATCCTGTGTTTTAAAATTCTCTGTTTTGCACATGCATTCCTATCCTATTCCTATCTATTTCCTATCCCTGCATTGTTAGAATCCTCAAATTCAAACAAGCCCTTACACAATTACTTCTGTTACAGATATGTGTCAAAGAAAACCTTGTGTGGTTTGTCCTGCTCCTGCGGTGCTGTGTTCCACCCCAGCTCAGCTGCTCCAACGACGGAAGGGTTCACCACAACAGGGATCCGCTCTCCAGACTGTCTTTCGCCACCTCAGATCTTCTTCCCTGCCGCCGGCAGCCACGACAACTGCATTACCATCATCAACTGAGTAGATGACCTTGAGGACTACACGGGTCCGCAAGAGAGATCACACTCTTCCGTGTCTGCTTACGTTATGCATCGCTTAACATGATGACATGCTACTTTATCATCGTGTTCACCTATTAGACTCCGACTTAGGTCCAAACTTATGCTGAAACTTGAGTTTTTAAATGGTTGTGGGGTACATATTGGGGCAGCAATCAGTACTATCTGTCTACTATCTGGTTAATCTCGGGTGTCTACTATGAGTTTCATGTTGGGTGCAAACAAACATTAAAGGAGGCATTATCTGTATTTTTTAACTAAAGCTATTATCTGCCTGCTATCATTTGTTTTGTGTCTATCCACAGTTTGCTACCATCACTCTGGATTTGTGCATGCACTCCTTACATAATCTCACTATGTTTTATTCCTATGCATATCAGTTATTGTACACAATGGAACTGAACATGTAGAGCAAAAGAGACGAGCCTTGTGTGGCAATAAAATTTCATGCAGACGTCGCTCCATGGTGGGCGCAAAGGCAGCCCCCCTCCACCAATTTCGGATCGTAATCAAGAGGAAGATAACTGTTCTAAGGGGGATTCAGAAGCAGAAGACCACTCCTATATACCCCATGAGGTCTTCGCTCTAACTTGGCATGCTGATGTTGGTAATATCATGCATATGGTGCCATGCATTGCTTACTGTAGACATCAAAGATGTCATCTACTTAGTTTAGACATGCTTTGTGTCAATGCCATCTGATTAGTTTCTTTATCGTATATGTGAATCATGCAATGCCATCTTGTTTAGCCAGGCATCATATATGTGAATTTTGCAATGCCACCCTGGTTAGCCAGTCATCTTATATGTGAATTATATCATGACAACATTTTTTTATTATGTGTTAAATTTGTCAACAATTTTAGTACATTCAATTACTCTTCCTGTGCATCAGCCATTCGGCACGGTCATGGAAAAATCTAGAGTGGAAACAAGGTCTTCAGAGCAGACAATGCTATCTGATGAAGCGCATGTCTTGCTAGTTACAGATAGCTCCTTAGAGGAGGATTCAAAGATAGATGACCAGTCCTATTTCCCCCCCCCCCCCGAGGTTCATGCTCTAACTTGGCAGGGTTATGATGCTTATATCGTGCATATGGTATCTTGCATTGCTATGTCATTTGCTTAGTTTAGACATTCTTTGTGTGAATGCCACCCGTTTAATATCTAATTACCATATATGTGAATTATGCAATGCCATCTTGTTGCAAGACATTATATATGTGAACTATGCAATGCTATCTTGTTGCAAGGCATTATATATGTGAATTATGCAATGATATGCTATTTAGCCAAGCGTCATATATGTGAATTATATCATGCCGTCCTTTTTTTGTATTTCTTGTTGCTTTTGTCGACAATGTTTGTATATTCAACTGCTCTTCCTGTGCATCAGCCATTTGAATTGGTGATGGAGAAATCTGGAGTGAAAACAAGGTCTTCAGAGCAGACAATGCTACCTGGTGAAGTAGATATGTTATTGGTTACAGATAGCTCTTCAGAGGAGGATTCAGAGGCAGATGACCAGTCCTATTATCCCCCTGAGGTGTATGCTCAAACTTGGCAGGGTTATATTACTCATATCATGCATATATTGTATTGCAATGCTTAGTTTTTACATCATATACACGATATTGAATGCCATCTCCTTAGTTGACACATCATATATACGATGCCCTATGCTCACTTCCTTAGTATATAAATCATATATTTGAATTATATCATGCCATGATGTTTACATAGACAGCATGTATCTGAATTATGGCATGCCAACCCATTTTCTAAAGACATAATATAGTTATATCATCTCATCTTGTTCACATAGTCATCATATGTTGAATTATGTCATTCTATTCGTGAATTATATCATGCCATCATGTTTCCATCGACAGCATGTTTGTGATTTATGGCATGCCAACCACTAGACACATCATATAGTTATATCATGTCATCCTATTTACATAGTCATCATATTTTGAAGTATGTCATTCTATCCTGTTTAGTTAGCCATCATACATGTGAAATTGTGTCATGCTATCGTGTTTAATTAGCCATCATATATGTGAAATTATGTCCTGCTATTCTGTTTGGTTAGACAACATAAATGTGAATTATTTCATGCCCTATTTTCTTCCCTACTATCCATTGCACCTGTCTATCTTACAATGTCTGCACATTCAATTACTTTTCTTGTTTATAAGACATTTCAATTGGAGGGGGTGATGGCAGTATCTGTGGGAGTAAAAACACGGTCTTCAAAAAAGATCGTGCTACCTGTCGATGGAGATAGAACCACGGTTGTACTTACCCAAGAACCAGCCCCACCACACATAACCCAGACTCACATAGATTGTACCCCTACCCAGTTGGACAGAGAACTAGCTACAACGCTTCTAACCCCAACTCCAGCAGATAGTAACCCAGTTCCCGTTGACACATCACCGTCTCCACCATAGAGCACCCAAACATGAGCAGTTAGTAAGGAAACTGCGGTGCCCAAAGCACGAGGACCACCACTCCGAACCCCAAGTCAACACTTAAAGCAGAAGAAGAATTGTTCTCAGGTCAGGTTCCGTAGCTATGGTTCATACTACTTTACTCTTGCATCACTGTATTTACTCATACCAACTAATTTCAAATTTGAAGGATGCAATTGAAACTCCAATGGCGCAACAGGTATGTTTTAAACCTGTTTCTTTAACGTGTTTACTGTTGTAACTTGCTCTATATTGATTTTAGTTTCAATTGAATAAACAGCTATATTCTCATCCCATGCACCTTACAAGTGTTGTTATTGTTGTGTAGTTTCCCACACTTATATTCTGTCTAAGCTGCTTTGTCTTAAATAGATATGATTCGAACTGTATCTATCTTGATTTGGCAACATAAACTCGAATGACATAGACCATACAGTGACCATACTACATAGATATATGTTTGTTTCATGTTGTTATCCTGTCCACCTTACTACTGAACTGGTTTACCAAAACGAGTTTCATATACTACATTGTAAACCTGTGATGTGTTTGTTTGTTTCTCTTTTAGAATGCGGATAAAATATTGGAGAAGAGTACCCCGTTATGAAATGGTACATGAAGTAATGCAGATAAGGTTCAAGATAGTGAGACATCCCTGTTGGTCTCTAAGAAAGTTGATAAAAACTATATTGAAGACACTGAGACAACCCCAAAGTCCTGTCTTGATGTAGCGTTCGAGTTACTGGCTACTACTGCTGGCACCAGCTCTTCGGACTCGCGAACTGAATCAGTTCGGCTTCTTGAGTCTCAACTTAAAGTTGAAAGACATCGATCAGATGTTATCGACAGGAAGCCGAAGGACTGAGGAAATCCCCGCAGAATTCAGATGCATACTTTCTGGTGCAACTGCAAATGCTGGAGGATTTAAGCGCCAAATAATAGAAAGTTAATAAGCTTGCTAAGCATCTTGCCAGCATTATGGGTACCCAGGATATTGTTTCTTGAGCTCTTCTGAAGTGGTTTTAGTTCTGGATTTGTTTTGTTGTGGCGTTTATATGCTGCGTTGTTCCCTATATTTGCACTGGTGGCGAACTTTGATGCCCAGTGGATGTAATATGTGTAATAGTCATGATAGCCTAGCGTAAGTTGCTTGCATATTTATTTCCTTATTGTCTTGTTTATTTGTTTTCTTGTTGTCGGTGCAGTTCTTTTTCCGCGGTTTGCTAGTGGCCGCAATAGCCTATTTTTAAAAACTAGGCCACATTAACCATGGGCTACATATTTACTGTAGTTAACATGGGCCTCCTACGGGCCATAGAAACAATGGGCCTTCTAAGGGCCATAGAAACAATGGGCCTTCTATGGGGCATAGAAATAATGGGCCTTATATGGGCCATAGACACAATGGGCCTTCTACGGACCATATGATCAATGGGCCTTCTATGGGTCGTATGATCGGTTGGCCAAACATGGGCCAATAACAGACCACATTGTGGCTGTAAATGGGCTAGAGTTGAAATCGTTCGTTCATGGGCTGACCATAACGGCTGTCATTAATCGGCTGTATTTGATGACGCTATGAAAACGGCCCAACATATTAACGGGCCACAAACGGGCCAATTGTAACCATGGGCTGAATGTATCCCACAAACAGAAAATGACAGTAACGGGCCGACAGTAAACGAATACTGGAAATGAACCCAAGAATAAATGGGCCCTGAGAAGGCCAAAAGATAACATGGGCTGGAAACGGCCCAACGGTATAATGGGCCGTCAATGGGTATAAAGTGATACACTGTTCATTACAGGCTAGTTTTACCATGAGCCGTTAATGGGCCAAGGGCTACTAAGGGCCTCATATGGGCCGAAAGACGTCATGGGCCATACATGGGCCGAAAGTTAAAACAGGCTGGAATTATATTGGATGGCCCAGATGACGCTACTGGGCCTAATTTGGATAGGCCGTAAATGAGCCCTGGGTTAGCGGGCTGTAAATGGGTTATATGCGAACGTGCCGTTAACAGGCTTGCCGTGGGCCGGCCCGCCACCTTTTGACCAAGTCAAACAGGCCGGCCTTTTCACAGGAATGGGCCTCTGTTGGGCCATGCCACATGTCGACGTATCATAGGCGCTTTGGATCCAATGAGTGGATGACATCTGTCCCAGCGGCGAGCCGACACGTGTTCCCTCCAGCCAATGATGATTTTACACGTGGAAAATCCCCATTGGTCGGGGCAGTTAACGGGTTATCAGATCCAAAACCGGACCCGATAGCTTAACGGCGTTCCGTTGTGGTGGATGCCACGTGTCGATCACCCTTGACGAAAGCACTTCTATGACGCACGATTTATTGTCATGGAAGTGGACACTTCCATGATGATAATTTTGGTAATGTCATGGAACACTTCTACGACAGCACAGGTCTGACTATCTTGATTCTGTCATAAATTTCGATGGATGTACATGCATGACAGAAAACGTGACCTACTGTGACAAACACGTATCATCATAGAAGTGTATTCTTTTGTAGTGCAATGGCTTCAGGCCAGAACTTTCTTGGAGTCTTGTACTCATCAAGCATCGTCCGAGCCATCTCTATGAGCATTCTATTCTTGCGCTCCACGATGCCATTCTACTGAGGTGTGTATGGAGCTGAGAATTCATGCGTGATGCCCAATGTATCAAGATAAGTGTCGAGGCCGATGTTCTTGAACTCTGTGCCGTTGTCACTTCTTTTGTGCTTGATCTTGATGCCATAGTTTGTCATGGCACGATTGGCGAATCGTCTGAAGACATCCTGCACTTCAGTCTTGTAGAGAATTATATGCACCTAGGTATATCGAGAGTAATCATCAAAAATAATGAAGCCATAGAGACAAGTAGTAGTGGTAAGAGTGGAGTAATGAGTAGGGCCGAATAGGTCCATGTGAAGCAGCTCGAAAGGACGTGATGTCGTCATGATTTTCTTTGAAGAATGCTTGGCTATAGTCATCTTCCCAGCTTCGCAGGCACCACACAACTGATCCTTTTTGAACTTGACACCCTCGATGCCTACGACAAGTTTCTTCTTCGTGAGAGTGTACAGGTTCCTCATGCCAGCATGCCCTAGCCTCCGATGCCAGAGCCAGCACTCTGAAGCTTTTGCTAGAAGACACACGGCCAACTGTGTTCCTACTGAGAAATCTACCATGTACAGATCACCTTTTCGGTACCCTTCAAAGACTAGAGACTTGTCAGATTCCATTAGAACAAGGCAATGATATTTTCCAAATATCACAATCATGTTCAAGTCACAAAGCATTGAGACAGAAATTAAGTTGAAACCAAGGGATTCAACAAGCATCACTTTATCCATGTGCTGATCCTTTGAGATTGCAACTCTACCTAGACCCAATACCTTGCTTTTATCGGTGTCAGCAAATGTGATGTGACTCTTGTCAGGTGGACGTAAGGTTGAGTCCATGAGAAGACTTCGATCACCAGTCATGTGATTAGTGCATCCACTATCAATAATCCATTCTGAAGCAGCTGGTGTCATACCCTACAGTGCAATTAGGGGCATAGGCTTCACGAAGAGTATTGTGAAGCATAAACATTTGACGAGCAAGTGGATTATGAAAGCTCAGATCCAGGTTAGGACTGATAGGATGAATGGCAAGCGACTCAGGAACAAATACATAATAAGACCATGTGGGTATTTTATCTTGTGCCCCACAAGATGTTTTAGGTCCCCACCAATAGCATCTGACGCTTTTGATTTCCAGCTGGAGACCTTTCCCTGCAAAAGAGAGTTATGTTTTCTTAACCACCCACATCTTCAGGGGTGGCTTCGAAGCAATGAGTCTAAGTGCAGCATCTGAGAACTTTGGATTTGGAGCCCTAGCAAATAGTCTTGTAGGAGGTGAATAATACTCATAAGAATAAGCAAAGTAGTTCTTGATCTTATGACCATGGCGGTTTGATGAACCACGTTCATATTCATATGCATGAGTATGGTTTCCCTGCAAAACATTTGTGTTAGGGTGACTCTGGTGAGTCCTCTATCTGTATGAAGCCTTTGGACCATGTGAAGCCTTTGGTCTGGGGTTTGTCTTTTTCCCAGGTGGTGTCATGATGACATTCACCTAAAGATTTTCAAGACAACTCTTGGGCACCCAGATCTTCTTCAATGGTGGTCCATTCCTGCAGTTAGTAACAATATACCTGGCAAACACTTCACCATTCTGATTCTTAAATAGTTTATAGTTTGCATCAAGGGATTCATGAATGATAATCGGGTTAGCACATGTGAAGCCAGATAAGGTAGATGGATCCACTGAAGGTCCCTTTGCAGCAATCCATGTGGTTTTGGGATACTTCTCAGGCTTCCAGTAAGAGCCATCAACATTCATTTTCCTTTCGAACCCAACACCCTATCTCCTAGGGTTTCAGTTCAGAATCTGTTTCTTGAGGACATCACATAGAGTCTGATGCCCTTTGATACTTTTGTGCATCCCTGTCTCAAGCAATGTCTTCAACCTGGCGTTCTCATGAGGAATAGCAATGGCATCCTCAGCAGAGGGGTTAGTTCCCACATTAGGAGTTGAAGATATTGCAATAGCAGTAGCAGTAGAACATCCAGCAACAGAAGTAGCGTTATCACGCTCAAGGCATTTTAGACATGGTGGTTCAAATCCTTCCTGAGCGGGACTGATTTGTTGAGCGCGAAGTGACTCATTCTCTTTTTGAAGATCTGCATGAGCCGCTCTCAAGTTCTCAAGTTCTTGCTTCCTTTGAAGATAATTGTAGGAGAGATTTTCATGTGTAGTTGAGAGCGTTTCATGACGACTTTCAAGTTCTTCGTACTTGTCGGATTTCGGGTTCTAGCAGACCCTTGAGGTTCGAACACTGGGGTGCGCGCGGAGATCTCTCCCCTACCGATCTACGTCCAATCTCCTCGCGTGATCTAAGCTGGAAACAATGAACAACACAAGGGACACGAGATTTATACTGGTTCAGGACACCGTTGTGGTGTAATACCCTACTCCAGTGTGTGGTGTGGTGGATTGCCTCGGGGCCTGATGATGAACATTCCAAGGGAAGAACAGCCTCGCGAGAGGTGTTCTTGAGCTAGTGCGATGAACTGCTGGGGCAAGTTCAGTCGCCTCTTTCTCTCTCTGCTAGGGTTCTACCAGATCTGTCGCTGTCTCTCTCCCTCGATGTCCCCCTACTCTGTGGTGGCTAGCTCTATTTATAGAGGCCCTGGGCCTCTCCCCAAATAATGAGCGGGAAGGGCGCCAACAATTGGCCATTTTGAAGGGGAACATCTATTACAAGTTATCCTGACCAAAGGTGGTCTTCGGCTGCCAAAAGCACTCGTGATGACGCTGTCTTTGGCTCCACGGTGACCTCCGTCCTGCCGCTCTGCTAGTCTTGGTCTCGGTGCACCGGAATGGTAACATTTGCCCGATGCCTTGGCATGTGCTTGCCTCCTTTGCACCAATGGGGAAACAAGGACACTACGTAGGCCAGAGCCCGCCTGGTGCCCGCCTGGTCTCGATCGTCATGGCTTGCATCACGGGCTCCTCGTGAGGTACCCCTGCCTTGATCGCTCCGCCTCCTCGCGAGCATGCCTGATGAGGCTGCCTCTGAGGAAGCTTCCTGTCGTCCGCCCCGCGAGGCTTGGCCCCTCGCGAGGGTCTTGAGATTGAGCTGATGAAGATGGGCCGCGCTGGGCCCCCACTTGAGCCACGCCGCAGGCCGCAGTGTCGGATTTCGGGTTCCGGCAGACCCTTGAGGTTCGAACACTAGGGTGCGCGCGGAGATCTCTCCCCTACCGATCTACATCCGATCCTCTCGTGCGAACTAAGATGAAAATGATGAACAACACAAGAGACACGAGGTTTATACTGGTTCGGGCCACCGTTGTGGTGTAATACCCTACTCCAGTGTGTGGTGTGCTGGATTGCCTCTGGGGCTGATGATGGACAGTACAGGGGAAGAACAGCCTCACGAGGGGTGTTCTTGAGCTGGTGCGGTGTGTTCTACTTAGTCTCTACTAGGTTTCTCCTTTTTTCCCTCTTCCTCTCTCCTCTCCTTTGTGGAGGCTAGCTCTATTTATAGAGGCCCTGGGCCTCTCCTCGAATAATTGAGCGGGAAGGGCGCCAACAATTGGCCATTTTAAAGGAGAACATCTAGTACAAGTTATCCTGACCAAAGGTGATCTTTGGCTGCCAATAGCACTGGTGATGACGCCGTCTTGGGCTCCACGGTGAACTCCGTCCGGCCGTCCGGCTGGTCTTGGTCCCATTGCACCGGAATGGTAACCTTTGCCTGATGCCTTGGCCTGTGCTTGCCCCCTTTGCACCAAAGGGGAAACAAGGACCCTGTGCAGGCCGACGCCCGCCTGGCGCCCGCCTGGCCTTGATCGTCATGGCTTGCGTCATGGGATCCTCGCGAGGTACCCTTGCATTGATCTCTTCGCCTCCTCGCGAGCCTGCCTGATGAGGCTGCTCTTGAGGAAGCTTCATGTCGTCCGCCCCGCGAGGCTTGGCCCCTCGCGAGGGTCTTGAGCTTGGGCTGATGAAGAAGGGCCGTGCTGGGCCCCCACCTGAGCCATGCCGTAGGCCGCAGGCAGGCAAGTCTGGGGACCCCCGTTCCTAGAACGCCGATAGTAGCCCCCGGGCCCAAGGTGCGCGCGGGCTTGGCTTAGCAGAGAAGCGAAGGGGCAAGCGCGAAGGGGCAAGCGCGAAGCGCTGCGGGGCCTAACAGCCTGCGGCCTTGGGTGCCGCGTGGCGGTTGATTGGGCGTGGGCGTCTGCGCTTCCCCACGACGCCTTGCTACGCGCCCGGCTAAGCGGACCCGTAGTTGCACATAGTTGTTCCTCCTTTGGTTGTCCGCTCGCCTCCTACCTTTCCTTCTTCTCCGAGCTCCAACCTCCGCCGCCAATCCGGCTCAAGCTCTTCCCCTTCCCCAAGGCCATGGCACCGACGAAGAAGGGAAGGGGGAAGAAGCCCGTGCCTTCGTCTTGCGCACCTCCAGCGGCGGCCCCCACCGTCGATCGGTCAATCATACTCTACCCGGAAGCCTCGGACAAGGTCCACTCCGCCCTTGCTTCCATCTTCAACAAGTGCGGCCGGACCACAGTTTGGCCCGCATCCGCGCTTTTCTTGCTAGGACCGTCACGGAGGTTTGATTCTTCGCTGATGCCCTATGGGCGGGTCTGGTTCCCCCCTTTTCTGCTTTCTTCAATGTTGTGCTCTCCCATTATCAGATCCACATGATGCACCTCGGGCCGGAGTCCATTACCCTTTTGGCCGTCTTTCTTTCGTGTGCGAGGCGATGATAGGCATCCCTCCTTCTGTTGCCCTGCTGCGCCACTTCTTTTCTTTGCGCCTGAGCGATCCCACTCAGTGCTCGGGGTGTGTAAGCTTCTTCGCCGTGCATGAGACGGCTGCTTCAGGGATTGACTTCGGCCTTCCGCCTTCTCAGGCTAGGTTCAGAGAGCAGTGGCTGTATGTGGACGTCGGGGTGCCCAGCCCCTTGCTCTTGCACCCGACCTTGCCTGCTGTTCCCAACCCAGGCTGGGGTCATGAACCGCTCGTGAGCCCCCGGCTCGCTTTCATCTGGCGCCGCTTCGAAAGTTTGAGGGCGCACAATGTGACAGTGCCCAAGGTGGCGAGGGAGTTCCTTCTATGTCGCGTTGCTCCTCTCCAGTGCCACTCTCGCCGAATGTGGGACTTTGCGGGGCGCTGAGACCGCATGCGGCTTCAGGAGGAGGATTTGGCGCCCGAAGTGCTGCGGACGGTGCTTCGGGTCTTGACTTGTGATCCTTCCCCAGGCAGCCTACGGAGCGGTGGCGTCCTCCTATACCTTTGTTCCGGCAGGGCTGATTTCGTGAAGCAAATGCCCAGCTATGACAAGTGGGGGCTGCGCCCGGCTGGCCTCATTAGGCCACGCGAGAACCCAGTTGTCGTGGTTGTTCCCCCCACCGCCCACGGTGGTCCTTCCTTAGGCGACAGGGCGGCGAGAGAGCCGACGGAAGCTGAGGTGGCTGATGTCGAGGTGGTGGCGCCGCGTGAAGCCTCAGAGGCGACGTCTCCTGAGGCCCGCCCTGGGGCGGCGGTTGATGCAGGGTTTTGGCCTTCGGCTCTTGAGGCCGGGGCTCCCGAGCCCCCAGCCGTTCTTCGCGAGGTGACGCCCAACGGTGCCCCCAAAGCTGACTCCTCCGGCACTGACAATCCTGAGGCTTCTTCTGCGCCCCAGGCCGACCCCCGCCCAGGCGCTTGGGTCGGTTTCGTGTAGACTTCGAGGACCTTCACAAGAGGAAGGAGGCGTCAGGTGGCAGCGACCGCCCTTGCCGCTTGTTGAAGCGTAGGAAGTACTTTGCCATGGACGAGTAAGCCTTCTTCTTTCCCTGCTCATTCGCTCTGTTATCCTTGTTGCTGATTGTGGCCCTTTAGGTCCCGCCTTGCTGAGTCCACCGAGTCGACCCAGGAGCCGGCCCCTGCAGCTTCGCCCCCTTTGCTGGCTTTGGGTCCGCCGAGCTCAGGTGCCGCCCTCGCTGCTGGACCGGTTGGTGGAGTGATCTGCTCCATAGGGCGCCTCGAGCTTGCTCGCCTGATGCCCTTTCTTCACGAGTCTTCTTGGGGCGCGTCAGGCTTGCCCCGCGCCCCTTCTCTGGTCATAAAAGGCGAATGGCTGAGGTCTGTCCTTGGTTCCTCCTCTGTGGGTGGATCGACGTCGGGCCGGACTCTCAGGGCGGTCCATCCGGCGACGGCTTACCGCCTCGGGGCCCTCTGCATGCTCCAGCGGAAGAGGGTGATGTGGAATATGTGATCAAGCGCGCTCGGGAGCGTCGTGCCCTTCGTGAAGAGTTCCTCCAGGGGGCGGCGGACGCGGTGAACCGGGTCGGAGTAGAGCTTGTTGTCGAGGATGCGCGCCTCGAGGCTGAAGGCCTACGCCTTGCTGAGGAGAGGCGCAAGCTGAAGGTTGCCATTGCCCTTGCGTGTCATCAACGTGACCTCGACAACACGAAGGCCGAAGCGTCGCTAGCGGCTTCGCGGGAGGCCTGCTCCCGGGCCGTCGAGGAGGCTCGGGAGGCAGACCGACGATGCAAGGATGCGGAGGAGCGCGTATGGGAGCTCCAAGCCTGGAGCAACTCCCTGGAGCAGCAAATAGAGTTGTGCCATGCGGCCCTTGGGTCGATGCAGGAGGCCGCTGTCAACCGAGCAGAGCTCCAGAGGCGCGAGGAGGCGCTGACGCTCGAGGCCGCCGAGCGCAGCCTTGACCTGGAGCGGTTGGAGACGAGGGAGCACCTGGCGGCCCAGGCGGAGGACGACGCTGCGGCACGCGAAGCCCGGGTCCAGGAAGAGGTCGACCGCCGTGTGGCGGGAGCTCGCTCGGCCCCCGAGCGCGAATACGGGGCGAGGTCGATGCTGATCAGGGCCGAGGCCGAGGGCAGGACAGCGGCCATCAAGGCCAAGTTGGTTGAAGAGACGCAGCGTGCGGATTCCTCCGCAGCCGCCCTTGGTGCGACACAGGCGGAGCTGTCCTCTTCCCAGGCTGAGCTGCTTCTTCTTCAACGGAGGGTCGATGACGCCGAGGCCATCGCGCTGGAGAATGAGGACGAGATCCGCTAGAGGAGGGTTCTGGAGCGCGAGCATGCTCCCATGCTTCAGACGCTCAGGGAGAGGGCCAACTCAGCCTTAGGCGAGATTTGCGAGGCTGCCGCTAAGGAGCCACACGAGGCCAGCTACGCAGGCAATCTTCGGTTCTTCACTGACATGGTGATGCTTCTAGAGGATCGTTCCGAGAGAGCCCGTGGGCTTGTTGAGGAGAGGAGCCTAGCCCTTCTCAGGCGCGTCTTCTCCCGTGTCTTCAGCCATTTGCTGGAGATGGACCCCCACTTCGATTTTGATGCTGCCATCGCGCCTGTGCCCATAGCTGCCCGGGGCGACCTGGCGCAGTGGGTGGAGAACATCGTGGCCGCCCTCGCCAGGGTCTTCGCGTCTGATGATGATGGTGTGCTCGTGGGTGCTGACGAAGGCGGCGATGTAGATGAGCCTGGGGCTGACGAAAACGCAGGTAGTGGGGGCGACGACGTCAGTGATGCCAGTGACGCTTCCGAGGATCCCCCAAAAGACGTGGTGAGTGATATGTCCGACTGACCGCATGTCTCCGCAGTTTATCCTGCATGAAGAAGACTCAGGCTTGGCCCTGAAGAATATAAGAGCATTTTGGGAGGGGAGGCCCCTCATGTAAAGATTTGTAATCCGTACTCTGGTGAGCACAACGTATGCGTGAGTTTAGTCGCTAGCCCGGTGATGGTTCGGTTGATTCGTTTACCTTCCGGCTCTGGTGTGCCCTGAGCGGGCCTGCGGGGGGATGCTACGCCTCCAGCGTCCCCCGATTAACCTGTTGATCCTGTGATGAGGACCTCCGGAGAGGGTGCAGAGACAGTGGTCCCGGTTGTAGGCGTGCCTGGCCCGGCCCGGCTCCCGAGGGGCTCATGAGGGGGGGTAGCTGACGCTAGCTTGGGGCGTAAATCCGAAACCAGAACGCAAGAGATTGCTCGAATGAGACTAAACACCCCCTCCCCGAATGCACGCAAGCTTTGAACTCAAATCCAACTTAAATCCAAACCGAAGAAACTTGCCGACAAGGAAGAAGCAAAAAAGCAAGAAGGCAGAAGAAAAGCAAAAATGCTGCGTCCGGCACCTAGTCTAGTCTTCGACGTCTTCTCACCAGCGCGGAGCTAAGTGCTGCCACTGGGTGTGGGCGGGAGCCCCAGGGCCTGAGGCCGACGCTCCTGAGACTCCGGGGCGTGTACAACCCCACTCATTATTACGTGAGAGTGTCATGGGGCGGCGAGCTTCACAGGCACTGGGCCTTCTTCACAAGTACCGGCCTTGCTTCATATCGCCAGATGAGGGCCCCACCTTGCGCCTCACTCTGCCGCCATTAACGGCGACCGGAAACCAAGGACGACACCAATGGGGTAGAGCGGCCGCCAGCGGTTCCCCCGACGACCACGGGTCCTCTGCCGGGGGCAGGCCATGGGGCACCTCCCCGGCAGAGGGCCTACCTCCTGAGAACACCTTGATCCGACCGCCGCGAGGGTGAGCCTGGATCTCGGCCCCTCTCCTGCAGCCCCCTGCGCCCTCCTCCTGAGGGATAAGAGGCTGTAGTGTTGGGGCAGCCATCCGCTGCGGCGACCTGTACCTCCTACGACCCGTGGTTAGCGTAAGCTTGCTCCTGAGGGATGAGTGGTACCCGATAGTTGCTGCTGTCGGTACGGTTGTCGATGCTCTCTTGGGGTTCCTGAAAGAGCTCGGCTTCTGGCACCTCCTCGTCCCAGCCGGGCCCAAGAACGAGCCGTGACCTTCTTCCAATACGCTCCCTTGATCCACTAGGTGGGGTAGATAAGCCTCCGGGCCGACCACCTCATGGGCCTCGCCGTAGCGCCCCGCATGCCACGCAGTCTGACTTGGAGCATCGCCTTCTAGGTGATGACGTGGTGGTCCGCCAAGGCCAAAGGCCGCAACGTGCATCCCCTCGCCGGCCTAGGGAAGGGCCGGCGCGATTAGCTGCCCGGTGCTGGCGGAGGTATTGGCGCTAGACCGGCCCTGGGACCCGCCTGAAGTCACGTGGGCGTGCATAATGCCATCGTGCGACCTGTCCTGGATCTGGGGCGGCAGCTGGATCCAGAAAGGGGGCGCTTCTGAGGCAGCGGCGTCCAGGAGCTCGGCCACTCGCTCCAACAACACGTCGTGGCCGCCTTCCAGCAAGCGGTACCGTACTAGCTCTCGGGCCACCGTTAGCGCGGCCCTAGAGTTCGCTTGATCCCGTCGGGTGTATGGTGCCGTGGCAGTGGCGTGGTTCGAGCCCCTTGCTGCGGCCCGCACCTGCCGTGGCATGAGGGTAGGCGGTGTCTGGCCATGTCGCCCGCGCCCCGCGGTGCTCTGCGGAGCGTGAGCTGCCTGAGGCGCAAGGTTGAGGTCGCCCTGAGACGACGACATGGCGTGGGCGGGCGACGCCGCCCAGTGGTCGGCGTTGGCAGCCGGGTTGCTTGACATCTAGGTGCCGAAGCGGCGGAATGCAATGCGGAGGAAGGACTCCGGCACACCCCTACCTGGCGCGCCAAATGTCGGATTTCGGGTTCCGGCAGACCCTTGAGGTTCGAACACTAGGGTGCGCACGGAGATCTCTCCCCTACCGATCTACGTCCTATCCTCTCGTGCGAACTAAGATGAAAATGATGAACAACACAAGAGACATGAGGTTTATACTGGTTTGGGCCACCGTTGTGGTGTAATACCCTACTTCATGAAGGAAATATGCCCTAGAGGCAATAATAAAGTTATTATTTATTTGCTTATATCATGATAAATGTTTATTATTCATGCTAGAATTGTATTAACTGGAAACATAATACGTGTGTGAATACATAGACAAACTTAGTGTCACTAGTATGCCTCTACTTGACTAGCTCGTTAATCAAAGATGGTTATGTTTCCTAACCATGAACAAAGTGTTGTTATTTGATTAACGAGGTCACATCATTAGTTGAATGATCTGATTGACATGACCCATTCCATTAGCTTAGCACCCGATCGTTTAGTATGTTGCTATTGCTTTCTTCATGACATATACATGTTCCTATGACTATGAGATTATGCAACTCCCGTTTGCCGGAGGAACACTTTGGGTGCTACCAAACGTCACAACGTAACTGGGTGATTATAAAGGAGCATTACAGGTGTCTCCAAAGGTAGATGTTGGGTTGGCGTATTTCGAGATCAGGATTTGTCACTCCGATTGTCGGAGAGGTATCTCTGGGCCCTCTCGGTAATGCACATCACTTAAGCCTTGCAAGCATTGCAACTAAAAGAGTTAGTTGCGGGATGATGTATTACAGAACGAGTAAAGAGACTTGCCAGTAACGAGATTGAACTAGGTATAGGAATACCGATGATCGAATCTTGGGCAAGTAACATACCGATGACAAAGGGAACAACGTATGTTGTTATGCGGTCTGACCGATAAAGATCTTCATAGAATATGTAGGAGCCAATATGGGCATCCAGGTCCCGCTATTGGTTATTGACCGGAGACGTGTCTCGGTCATGTCTACATTGTTCTCGAACCCGTAGGGTCCGCACGCTTAAGGTTACGATGACAGTTATATTATGAGTTTATGCATTTTGATGTACTGAAGGTTGTTCGGAGTCCCGGATGTGATCACGGACATGACGAGGAGTCTCGAAATGGTCGAGACATAAAGATTGATATATTGGAAGCCTATGTTTGGATATCGGAAGTGTTCCGGGTGAAATCGGGATTTTACCGGAATACCGGGAAGGTTACCGGAACCCCCCGGGAGCTAAATGGGCCATGATGGGCTTTAGTGGAAAAGAGAAGAGGCAGCCCTACATGGGCTGTGCGCCTCCCCCTTCCCCTAGTCCTATTAGGACTAGGAGAGGTGGCCGGCCCCCTTCTTCTCTTTTCCCCCTCCGCGAATCCTATTCCAACTAGGATTGGGGGGGCGGGGAATCCTACTCCCAGAGGGAGTAGGACTCTCCTGGCGCGCCAAGCTTGGCCGGCCAGCCTCCCCCCCTCTAGTCCTTTATATACTGAGGCAGAGGCACCCCAAAAACACACAAGTTGATCCACGTGATCTATTCCTTAGTCGTGTGCGGTGCCCCCAGCCACCATATTCCTCGATAATACTGTAGCGGAGTTTAGGCGAAGCCCTGCTGCTGTAGTGCATCAAGATCGTCACCACGCCGTCGTGCTCACGGAACTCTTCCCCGACACTTTGCTGGATCGGAGTCCGGGGATCGTCATCGAGCTGAACGTGTGCTCGAACTCGGAGGTGCCGTAGTTTCGGTACTTGATCGGTTGGATCGTGAAGACGTATGACTACTTCCTCTACGTTGCGTCAACGCTTCCGCAGTCGGTCTGCGTGGGTACGTAGACAACACTCTCCCCTCTCGTTGCTATGCATCACATGATCTTGTGTGTGCGTAGGAAATTTTTTGAAATTACTATGAAACCCAACAGTGGCATCCGAGCCTAGGTTATTTATGTTGATGTTATATGCACGAGTAGAACACAAGTGAGTTGTGGGCGATATAAGTCATACTGCCTACCAGCATGTCATACTTTGGTTCGGCGGCATTGTTGGACGAGACGACCCGGACCAACATTACGCGTACGCTTACGCGAGACCGGTTCCCCCGACGTGCTTTGCACATAGGTGGCTTGCGGGCGACTGTCTCTCCAACTTTAGTTGAACCGAGTATGGCTACGCCCGGTTCTTGCGAAGGTTAAAACGGAGTCTATTTGACAAACTATCGTTGTGGTTTTGATGCGTAGGTGAGATTGGTTCTTCCTTAAGCCCGTAGCAGCCACGTAAAACTTGCAACAACAAAGTAGAGGACATCTAACTTGTTTTTGCAGGGCATGTTGTGATGTGATATGGTCAAGGCATGATGCTAAATTTTATTGTATGAGATGATCATGTTTTGTAACCGAGTTATCGGCAACTGGCAGGAGCCTTATGGTTGTCGTTTTATTGTATGCAATGCAATCGCGATGTAATGCTTTACTTTATTACTAAATGGTAGTGATAGTCGTGGAAGCATAAGATTGGCGAGACGACAACGATGCTACGATGGAGATCAAGGTGTCACGCCGGTGACGATGGTGATCACGACGGTGCTTCGGAGATGGAGATCACAAGCACAAGAGGATGATGGCCATATCATATCACTTATATTGATTGCATGTGATGTTTATCCTTTTATGCATCTTATCTTGCTTTGATTGACGGTAGCATTATAAGATGATCTCTCACTAAATTATCAAGAAGTGTTCTCCCTGAGTATGCACCGTTGCGAAAGTTCTTCGTGCTAAGACACCACATGATGATCGGGTGTGATAGGTTCTACGTTCAAATACAACGGGTGCAAAACAGTTGCACACGCGGAATACTCAGGTTATACTTGACGAGCCAAGCATATACAGATATGGCCTCGGAACACGGAGACCGAAAGGTCGAGCGTGAATCATATAGTAGATATGATCAACATAACAATGTTCACCATTGGAAACTACTCCATCTCACGTGATGATCGGTTATGGTTTAGTTGATTTGGATCACGTAATCACTTAGAGGATTAGAGGGATGTCTATCTAAGTGGGAGTTCTTTAATTAATTTGATTAACTGAACTTAAATTTATCATGAAACTTAGTACCTGATTAGTATCTTGCTTGTTTATGTTTGGTTGTAGATAGATGGCTCGTGCTGTTGTTCCGTTGAATTTTAATGCGTTCCTTGAGTAAGCAAAGTTGAAAGATGATGGTAGCAATTACACGGATTGGGTCCGTAACTTGAGGATTATCCTCATTGCTGCACAGAAGAATTACGTCCTGGAAGCACCGCTGGGTGCCAGGCCTGCTGCAGGAGCAACGCCGGATGTTATGAACGTCTGGCAGAGCAAAGTTGATGACTACTCGATAGTTCAGTGTGACATGCTTTACGGCTTAGAATCGGGACTTCAACGATGTTTTGAACGTCATGGAGCATATGAGATGTTCTAGGAGTTGAAGTTAATATTTCAAGCAAATGCCCGGATTGAGAGATATGAAGTCTCCAATAAGTTCTATAGCTGCAAGATGGAGGAGAACAGTTCTGTCAGTGAGCATATACTCAAAATGTCTGGGTATAATAATCACTTGATTCAATTGGGAGTTAATCTTCCGGATGATTGCGTCATTGACAGAATTCTTCAATCACTGCCACCAAGCTACAAGAGCTTCGTGATGAACTATAATATGCAAGGGATGAACAAGACTATTCCCGAGCTCTTCGCGATGCTGAAAGCTGCGGAGGTAGAAATCAAGAAGGAGCATCAAGTGTTGATGGTCAACAAGACCACTAGTTTCAAGAAAAAGGGCAAAGGGAAGAAAAAGGGGAACTTCAAAAAGAACGGCAAGCAAGTTGCTACTCAAGAGAAGACACCCAAACCTGGACCTAAGCCTAAAACTGAGTGCTTCTATTGCAAGCAGACTGGTCACTGGAAGCGGAACTGCCCCAAGTATTTGGCGGATAAGAAGGATGGCAAGGTGAACAAAGGTATATGTGATATACATGTTATTGATGTGTACCTTACTAATGCTCGCAGTAGCACCTGGGTATTTGATACTGGTTCTGTTGCTAATATTTGCAACTCGAAACAGGGACTACGGATTAAGCGAAGATTGGTTAAGGACGAGGTGACGATGCGCGTAGGAAACGGTTCCAAAGTCGATGTGATCGCGGTCGGCACGCTACCTCTACATCTACCTTCGGGATTAGTATTAGACCTAAATAATTGTTATTTGGTGCCAGCGTTGAGCATGAACATGATATCTGGATCGTGTTTAATGCGAGACGGTTATTCATTTAAATCAAAGAATAATGGTTGTTCTATTTATATGAGTAATATCTTTATGGTCATGCACCCTTGAAGAGTGGTCTATTCTTATTGAATCTCGATAGTAGTAATACACATATTCATAATGTTGAAGCCAAAAGATGCAGAGTTGATAATGATAGTGCAACTTATTTGTGGCACTGCCGTTTAGGTCATATCGGTGTAAAGCGCATGAAGAAACTCCATACTGATGGACTTTTGGAACCACTTGATTATGAATCACTTGGTACTTGCGAACCGTGCCTCATGGGCAAGATGACCAAAACACCGTTCTCCGGTACTATGGAGAGAGCAACAGATTTGTTGGAAATCATACATACAGATGTATGTGGTCCGATGAATATTGAGGCTTGTGGCAGATATTGTTATTTTCTCACCTTCACAGATGATTTAAGCAGATATGGGTATATCTACTTAATGAAACATAGGTCTGAAACATTTGAAAAGTTCGAGGAGTTTCAAAGTGAAGTTGAAAATCATCGTAACAAGAGAATAAAATTTCTACGATCTGATCGTGGAGGAGAATATTTGAGTTACGAGTTTGGTGTACATTTGAAAAATGTGGAATAGTTTCGCAACTCACGCCACCCGGAACACCACAGCGTAATGGTGTGTCCGAACGTCGTAATCGTACTTTACTAGATATGGTGCGATCTATGATGTCTCTTACTGATTTACCGCTATCGTTTTGGGGATACGCTCTAGAGACGGACGCATTCATGTTAAATAGGGCACCATCAAAATCCGTTGAGACGGCGCCTTACGAACTGTGGTTTGGCAAGAAACCAAATTTGCCGTTTTTGAAAGTTTGGGGCTGCAATGCTTATGTGAAAAAGCTTCAACCTGATAAGCTCGAACCCAAATCGGAGAAATGTGTCTTCATAGGATATTCAAAGGAAACTATTGGATACACCTTCTATCACAAATCCGAAGGCAAGACTTTTGTTGCTAAATTTGGAAACTTTCTAGAGAAGGAGTTTCTCTCGAAAGAAGTGAGTGGGAGGAAAGTAGAACTTGACGAGATAAATGTACCTGCTCCCTTATTGGAAAGTAGTACATCACAGAAAACTGTTTCTGTGACACCTACACTAGTTAGTGAGGAAGCTAATGATGATGATCATGAAACTTCAGAACAAGATACTACTGAACCTCGTAGATCAACCAGAGTAAGATCCGCACCAGAGTGGTACGGTAATCCCGTTCTGGAAGTCATGATGCTAGATCATGATGAACCTACGAACTATGAAGAAGCGATGGTGAGCCCAGATTCCGCAAAGTGGCTTGAAGCCATGAAATCTGAGATGGGATCCATGTATGAGAACAAGGTATGGACTTTGGTTGACTTGCCCGATGATCGGCAAGCAATTGAGAATAAATGGATCTTCAAGAAGAAGACTGACGCTGACGGTAATATTACTGTCTACAAAGCTCGACTTGTCGCGAAAGGTTTTCGGCAAGTTCAAGGGATTGACTACGATGAGACTTTCTCACCCGTAGCGATGCTTAAGTCTGTCCGAATCATGTTAGCAATTGCCGCATTTTATGATTATGAAATTTGGCAGATGGATGTCAAAACTGCATTCCTGAATGGAATTCTGGAAGAATAGTTGTATATGATGCAACCAGAAGGTTTTGTCGATCCAAAGGAAGCTAACAAAGTGTGCAAGCTCCAGCGACCCATTTATGGACTGGTGCAAGCCTCTCAGAGTTGGAATAAACGTTTTGATAGTGTGATCAAAGCATTTGGTTTTATACAGACTTTTGGAGAAGCCTGTATTTACAAGAAAGTGAGTGGGAGCTCTGTAGCATTTCTGATATTATATGTGGATGACATATTATTAATTGGAAATGATATAGAATTTCTGGATAGCATAAAGGGATACTAGAATAAGAGTTTTTCAATGAAAGACCTCGGTGAAGCTGCTAACATATTAGGCATTAAGATCTATAGAGACGCTTAATTGGACTTTCACAAACAACATACCTTGACAAAATTTTGAAGAAGTTCAAAATGGATCAAGCAAAGAAAGGATTCTTGCCTGTGTTACAAGGTGTGAAGTTGAGTAAGACTCAATGCCCGACCACTGCAGAAGATAGAGAGAACATGAAAGATGTTCCCTATGCATCAGCGATAGGATCTATCATGTATGCAATGCTGTGTACCAGACCTGATGTGTGCCTTGCTATAAGTCTAGCAGGGAGGTACCAAAGTAATCCAGGAGTGGATCACTGGATAGCGGTGAAGAACATCCTGAAATACCTGAAAAGGACTAAGGATATGCTTCTCGTATATGGAGGTGACAAAGAGCTCGTCGTAAATGGTTACGTTGATGCAAGCTTTGACACTGATACGGACGATTCTAAATCGCAAACCAGATATGTGTTTACATTAAACGGTGGAGCTGTCAGTTGGTGCAGTTCTAAACAAAGTGTCGTAGCGGGATCTACATGTGAAGCGGAGTACATAGCTGCTTCAGAAGCGGCAAATGAAGGAGTCTGGATGAAGGAGTTCATATCCGATCTAGGTGTCATACCTAGTGTATCGGGTCCAATGAAAATCTTTTGTGACAATACTGGTGCAATTGCCTTGGCAAAGGAATCCAGATTTCACAAGAGAACCAAGCACATCAAGAGATGCTTCAATTCCATCCGGGATCTAGTCCAGGTGGGAGACATAGAGATTTGCAGGATACATACGGATCTGAATGTTGCAGACCAGTTGACTAAGCCTCTTCCACGAGCAAAACATGATCAACACCAAGGCTCCATGGGTGTTAGAATCATTACTGTGTAATCTAGATTATTGACTCTAGAGCAAGTGGGAGACGGAAGGAAATATGCCCTAGAGGCAATAATAAAGTTATTATTTATTTCCTTATATCATGATAAATGTTTATTATTCATGCTAGAATTGTATTAACTGGAAACATAATACGTGTGTGAATACATAGACAAACTTAGTGTCACTAGTATGCCTCTACTTGACTAGCTCGTTAATCAAAGATGGTTATGTTTCCTAACCATGAACAAAGTGTTGTTATTTGATTAACGAGGTCACATCATTAGTTGAATGATCTGATTGACATGACCCATTCCATTAGCTTAGCACCCGATCGTTTAGTATGTTGCTATTGCTTTCTTCATGACATATACATGTTCCTATGACTATGAGATTATGCAACTCCCGTTTGCCGGAGGAACACTTTGGGTGCTACCAAACGTCACAACGTAACTGGGTGATTATAAAGGAGCATTACAGGTGTCTCCAAAGGTAGATGTTGGGTTGGCGTATTTCGAGAATAGGATTTGTCACTTCGATTGTCGGAGAGGTATCTCTGGGCCCTCTCGGTAATGCACATCACTTAAGCCTTGCAAGCATTGCAACTAAAAGAGTTAGTTGCGGGATGATGTATTACAGAATGAGTAAAGAGACTTGCCAGTAATGAGATTGAACTAGGTATAGGAATACCGATGATCGAATCTCGGGCAAGTAACATACCGATGACAAAGGGAACAACGTATGTTGTTATGCGGTCTGACCGATAAAGATCTTCGTAGAATATGTAGGAGCCAATATGGGCATCCAGGTCCCACTATTGGTTATTGACCGGAGACGTGTCTCGGTCATGTCTACATTGTTCTCGAACCCGTAGGGCCCGCACGCTTAAGGTTACCATGACAGTTATATTATGAGTTTATGCATTTTGATGTACCGAAGGTTGTTCGGAGTCCCGGATGTGATCACGGACATGAAGAGGAGTCTCGAAATGGTCGAGACATAAAATTGATATATTGGAAGCCTATGTTTGGATATCGGAAGTGTTCCGGGTGAAATCGGGATTTTACCGGAATACCGGGAAGGTTACCGGAACCCCCCGGGAGCTAAATGGGCCATGATGGGCCTTAGTGGAAAAGAGAAGAGGCAGCCCTACATGGGCTATGCGCCTCCCCCTTCCCCTAGTCCTATTAGGACTAGGAGAGGTGGCCGGCCCCCTTCATCTCTTTTCCCCCTCCGCGAATCCTATTCCAACTAGGATTGGGGGGGAATCCTACTCCCAGAGGGAGTAGGACTCTCCTGGCGCGCCAAGCTTGGCCGGCCAGCCTCCCCCCTCTAGTCATTTATATACTGAGGCAGAGGCACCCCAGAAACACACAAGTTGATCCACGTGATCTATTCCTTCGCCCTGTGCGGTGCCCCCAGCCACCATATTCCTCGATAATACTGTAGCGGAGTTTAGGCGAAGCCCTGCTGCTCTAGTGCATCAAGATCATCACCACGCCGTCGTGCTGACGGAACTCTTCCCTGACACTTTGCTGGATCGGAGTCCGGGGATCGTCATCGAGCTGAACGTGTGCTCGAACTCGGAGGTGTCGTAGTTTCGGTACTTGATCGGTTGGATCGTGAAGACGCACGACTACTTCCTCTATGTTGCGTCAACGCTTCCACAGTCGGTATGCGTGGGTACGTAGACAACACTCTCCCCTCTCGTTGCTATGCATCACATGATCTTGCGTGTGCGTAGGAAATTTTTTGAAATTACTACGAAACCAAACACTTCAGTGTGTGGTGTGGTGGATTGCCTCTGGGGCTGATGATGGACAGCACAGGGGAAGAACAGCCTCACGAGGGGTGTTCTTGAGCTGGTGCGATGTGTTCTACTTAGTCTCTACTGGGTTTCTCCTTTTTCCCCTCTTCCTCTCTCCTCTCCTTTGTGGAGGATAGCTCTATTTATAGAGGCCCTGGGCCTCTCCCCGAATAATTGAGCGGGAAGGGCTCCAACAATTGGCCATTTTGAAGGGGAACATCTAGTACAAGTTATCCTGACCAAAGGTGGTCTTCGGCTGCCAAAAGAACTGGTGATGACGCCATCTTGGGTTCCACGGTGACCTTCGTCCGGCCGTCCGGCTGGTCTTGGTCTCGTTGCACCGGAATGGTAACCTTTGCCTGATGCCTTGGCAGGTCTGGGGACCCCGTTCCCAGAACGCCGACACGCGGGCAGGCAAGTCTGGGGACCCCCGTTCCCAGAACGCCGACAGTAGCCCCCGGGCCCAAGGCGCGCTCGGGCTTGACCTAGCAGGGAAGCGAAGGGGCAAGCGCGAAGCGCCGCGGGCCCTAACAGCCTGCGGCCTTGGGCGCCGCGTGGCAATTGATTGGACGTGGGCGTCTGTGCTTCCCCACGACGCCGCGGCAACTGTCCATCTGATAAAAGAGGTGCTCAGGCCAGACTTACTTGCTTTGTTCTCGTTCACCTCGCCCCAGATCCCCTTTCTCGCTCTCCTCCTTATTGCTTCCGAAATCCTCCAGATCTGTCTCAATCCTTCTCGCCCGGCACGTCATGGCGCCTCACAAGTCCCCGACCAAGGCCTGGTACTCGCCGGCCCTGGATTCCCCGAACTTGCCGGAGAAGAACCTCACCCTCACGCGCTTGATGACGGTGGCGCAGGGCAGCAAGGGGGCGACTGTGCTCAAGGCCGGCTCCGACCAACCTGAAAGCAGGGGGAGCACCTTCTATCCGCTTTTTGTGATCGCCATCGTCGCCGGTCTAGTGCCTCCTTTCTCTGAGTTCTTCCTTGCTATTCTCCGCCAGTACAACTTGCAGGCTCTATATCTCCACCCCAACTCTGTTCTTCTCCTGGCGATTTTTGCTTACTACTGTGAGGCTCATGTCGGGGTAAAGCCCTTGGTGGCCTTGTTGCGTCACTATTTTTCCCTCCGGGTTTCTGGTGGCCATGTCTCCGCATGTGCGAGCTTCATCGCGTACTCCAATTCCAATGCCATCTCGAAGCCTGGGAAGAGAATTGAAGGCTTCTGGAGCAAGTGGGTCATGGTAGACGTCGGGCGCCTCCACCCCCGTCTGGTGTTGCCTACGGGGCAGCCCAAGGCTGTCGACGTGTGGTCCCGCGCAGAGCTCGTCGATACCCGTGCGAGGGCAATGCTGAAGAGGATGAACACGGACCTAAGGCCGAGCAACTTGGGGACGGCGAAGCTGACTGGAGCCACGCTCCTGAGGGAGTTCTTGGAGCACCGGGTGGCTCCACTCCAGGAGCACTCGCTCCCGTTGTGGAGGCTTGGGGAAGCGGACGCCGCCTTGCACCTAAGCTCTGAGGCCCTGACCGATGAGAATCTGGTCGCGGCCCTCCATTCCTGGTTGGGGGAGACGTGGCGAAGCCAGTGGGCGCCCCCATCCCCCTGTTCCTTTGCGATGACTGGGAGCAGGTGGTGAACGCCATGCCCACCTTTAATGGCGATGGGCTGGTGCCCACGGAAGCTCCCGAGGGTCTTGCGGCGCTGGCGATGGTGAACGTGTCCTCCCACAGCTCCAGCGAGAGCGAGGGGGAAGAAGAGGCAGAGGAAGAAGAATCTGACTCTGAGGCAACTGGTGAGGAGTCGAGGGAGTCTTTCCCTCGGCGCAGGTCCCAGGTCCTCTGCTCCATGCCGGACGATGACGAGGCCGGCGCCAGGCGAGGAGGGGAGGACTCTCCCTTGGTCGCGAGGAAGGGCAGGTCGGGGCTGGTTCCCCCAGGGTCTGCTCTGGTCCCAGAGCGATCCGGGTCCAGATCTAGCCCTCCTGACGTGCCTTCTGCTTCCGGGCCTCCCGAGGCTGACCCCAGCTATAGGCTCTCGGGCTTCAAGTTCGGCTGGAGGTTGGTTGGGTCCACGAGCGACGACTAGTAAGTGCTCAATTCGTGCTTCGCTCGGTTTCTGCCGCCGAGGCTTGACGTCTATATTCTTTTGTCAGGCTGGCGCTTGCGACGAAGAGGTTGAAAGGGGCTTCTGCGGCCCCGCTTGGGGCGAGTCCACCTGCCGGGATGGCGCCTTCGTCCACTGAGGGGAAAGACAGCGCGGCTCACGCCTCCACTGCCCGGTCGTCCTCGCGAGGCCGACTGGGACGCCTCGGCGAGGAGTCAGCCCCCGTAGCTCCGCTGACCCTGGGGTCGACTGCGCTCGATGCTACAGCCGGGGCAGCCAAGGCCCGGGGGGTTGCTTCCTGCCAAGCCATGATCACGCTACCGTCTTCTTCGCCCGCTCCGCCGGTTCCCGCTTCTTTTGTTTCCTCTGCCGCCGTCCTCGACCAGGTCGCCATCAAACTGAGCCAGCTGCGGGAGGATCTTCTTAGCGCGGACCCTCGCCTAGTGGACGGGCGCCTGGAGCTAGCTTCTGGCTGGGCCCGTTCCGCTGCCTCCATCCGAGCAACACTGAGCCAGGCCGTGGCGGCCTCCGATGAGGAGAAGCAGGCCGCCAACCAAGCCAAGGCCGCTCGCGACGCTGCCCTAGGCGACGCTGAGGCTGCCAAGGCTCGCTGCGAGGCGCTGGAGACTGAGCTGCAAGGCCTGCGCGACGACCTCGCCAAGGAGGTCTATGGCCACCAGGAGAAAGAGAAGGAGATGAAGGCTCGGGAGGCTGCCGTCAAGGACCGGGACATCAAGCTTGATGACCGCCACGGCCGGTTGAAGACGCTGGAGCGGTCTTTGAAGGCGGAGAGGACCGAGTTAGATGCCAAGGCGAAGGTCCTGGCGGAGGATCGGGTGGCCTTCGTGAAGATGGAGAAGAGGGCTCGTGCCGCGCTGAAGACGCTTTACGAGAGCGGCTTGGAGGAGCCGCTGGCCGGTGCGGAGGACGGCCCCGCCGAGCTGCTTCCTTTCCTGGTCCGTGCGCTTGAAGATGTCTTAGACGGCCTTGGCCCCACGGCTGAGGCCGAGTCGCATGCCCTGTCTTCTGCGGCGCTGATGCATGTCCTCAGCCACGTCTACCTGCGCGACCCCGACGTCGACTTTGATAGCCTGCTGGAAGCCGTGAGCGGCCACCTTGCCGCTGCTGCCGCTGAGGCCGTGAAAGGCCGAGCCGAAGCTTTCCTGGGGAGGTTCCGCGCCTTCAGCGTCTTGCCCGGGCGCGGTGCCGCCAGCTCCGCAGCCCCAGGAGGTGGGGTCGCCCAATACGACTCCACCACAGGTTGCGGTGCCACTGGAGAGTGATCCCTTCACGGCTTCTGTCCTGTTATTATTCCTACAACATGCACCATGCCTCGCGGAGGCGTTTAAACTTGTGTTTGGCATCGTGAAACAATCTATGGCTTGTAATATTTGCTTTGAATTTCCTGGAATTTGCATTTTTCTCCCCTACTTGCTCGCGCTCTACGTCAGCAGGGCCCGGCCCCGCGCATACCTCACCCGGCATTAGCCCCGACCGGAAACCAGGACGAGACTAAGGAGCGAGGGGCTACGTGGCCAGTTAGGCTCCTGAGTCGCGACGCTCAGGAGTCCCCCTTGACGCACAAGCAGCAAGTAGGAAAGGGGGGACGAGGAGTGGATTGATCGTTCTGCGTCGGCAGGGCCCGGCCCCGCGCATACCTCACCCAGCGTTAGCCCCGACCGGAAACCAGGACGGGACTAAGGAGTAAGGGGCTACGGGGCAAGTTAGGCTCCTGAGTCGCGATGCTCAGGAGTCCCCCTTGACGTTCAAACAGGTTTCCATACCTTGGCTCCGCTCGGCGAGGGGCGCGTGACGACCAGGTCCGAGGGACCTGGCTGGGTGGCATGCACTTGGGTAAGACCCGGGCGTAGCCCCCGTGTCCAGCCCCTCGCGCGGCGCTCCTGAGGGGAGGCGTTGCGATGGTGCCGGACACTGAGCTCTGGGCTCCCTGAGGATGGTACGGCCGTAGGACGCCCTCAGTTGTTTATCACCAGCGCGGAGCATAGCGCTTCCGTATGTGTACGAGCATAGACGCTTCTCATTAGTGTCGTCAGCCAGCGCGGAGCATGGTGCTTCCACTGGTACGTGGGAGGGGGCTCCCCTCCGGTAGGAGCCCCCGCGGCGTGTACAACCCCTTCCTGACACGTGGCCGGCACGGTAGGGCTAGGAGAGGTGTATCTAGGCACTCGTGAGCCAGCGCAGGACTCACGAAGCCCTACCTCGAGGCGGGTTGCGCCTGGCTCTGGGCCTTTATCAATGGTGTGTTCCTGTAGGGTGGTTAGAATGCAAATGCTCTACATCCTCAGGTCCCGACCCTCGAGCGAGCTCAGCCGCCACTGGTATGATAGGTTGCGATGCCGTGGGTCAAGGCTAGGGGGTGAGGGCTGGAGAGCTAGTAGGAGCCCATGAGTCGCGATGCTCAGGTACCCCCCTTTTAACATGCAAGCGCTTTGCATGAAAGCGGAGAAGTCCGCGATAAGCAGTAGGTGATAATTAAGCGCGAAAGAGCAAATTAATTTTAAGTAGACGCGGGAAAAGCAAACGCCGCAGGGCCAGGCCCGAGCAGCTCGGGGATGATGCAGCCCGAGGGGTGCCCCCAACAAGGTAAGTAAAGAGCATAAGCAAAACGGATACATGCCGCAAGGATGGACCCACGCGGCCTAGGAATGATGCGGCCCTGTGGGCGCTCCCAGCTAAAAACGAAACTTAGAAAGATGTCACCTGGTGCCGTTGAACATGGAGTGATGTTGAAGAAGCGGGTGATGCGCGATGAAGACGTCGATCCTTATGAGCCCCCAGACCCAGGAGCCTCGGGAGGCTCCAGGGGCACTGGTGGGTTTCTGAGGGCCTTCTCCATCTCCGCCAGGACCGCACCATGCCTGACCTCCTGAGCCTCCAGAATGCTCCTCAGCAGGCGCTGATGAGCGGCGACCGCGTTCCGCAGGCTGAAAGGCATGCGAACGTAGCTGTGTGGTGGACCCTCGCAACGCCCTGCGCGCGAAGGCCAGAGGCGCTCCAGAGACACGGCTCGATTGAGCCCTGGCACGTGAACACAGACGCGCAACCCACCATCCTCGCCTGGATGTGGGGTTACGGTGGGCAGGTGGCGGCTGCCGCGCATGACTCTCGATTCCTGTAGCTCCTGGGTGTTTCTTGCGATGAACTCCTGAGGGTTTGGTTTTCCTTGCCTTGTACCTTCTTGAGGGAAACGTGCCTGGAAGCACCCCTCCAAGTGGTGCCCGAGCGTCTCCCTCGCGACCTCGGAAAGGTTGGTGGCTCTCCAAGAAAGAGCCCCCGAGCCCTGCCTGAGGAGGGCGCCGGGCGCGGCTTCCTATGCGAGAGAGGGTGGCGCTCCCTGATTGGGCGCAGATCCTGACGCAACACCTCCGGAGGCGCCTACCTCCTTATGGCTTGGGCCAGGCGAAACCTTCTTCTTCTTAAGGGTCACCTCGGGAAGTCTTCTGTTTATGTGGTCCGGGACTTCGATTGCTGCGGCTTGGAACGCGTGCTCAAGTGAACACACTGCGTCCCTTTCTTCACAGGGTATGGTGATGACTCCGCCGCTTCCTAGCATCTTGAGGACATTGTACCCATGGTGAGTCACTGCCATGAACTTGGCCAGGGCTGGGTACCCGAGAATGGCGTTGTATGGCAGACGGATGTGGGCGACGTCGAAGTTGATGAGCTCGGTGCGGTAGTTGTTGCGCTGCCTGAAGGTGACCAGAAGGCGAACCTGCCCTATCGGAACAGTGGAACCATCAGTGAACCTGAGAAGGGCTTGGTTGGCTGAAGCTGATCGTATGGCACTTGGAGGTTGTCGAACGTCTCGACGGACAAGACGTTGAGTCCTGCTCCGCTGTCAATGAGGGTCCTGGTGACCTGCACATTGCTGATGACTGGGAGCAAAGCATCGGGAGGACTCTGTCCGTTGCCGTGCACTTGAGCTGATCCGCTGAGCTGAACATGATAGCGCATGTAGACCACCTGAGAGGGCGCGTGGCCTCAAGCTTGGGGAGGACTGCATTCACCTCGCGAGCAAACTGCTTGAAGATGCGCTGTGAGGCTGGGGCCTGCGCGCCACCCAAGATGCAAGCGATTGCGCGCAGCTCCTGGAAGCCCTCGGCCCCCTCGTCTTGTTGTTGGTCTTCGTTCCTCCTTGGCAGTGGCGGCAGAGGAGGAAGGCATGTGTTGCCGTGCGGGCGATCCTCACGAGGCTGACCTCTCCAGCCTCCCTCGCGAGGCTGGTCCTGCCAGTGATCCTCGCGTGGTCGGTCTCGCCACCCTTGGTGAGGGCCACGGTCTTCCCATCGTCCGCCACCTCTTCCTCCTCCTCGGCCATAGCCCCTGTCGTTGCGCTCGGGGCGACGGCCGACATGTCCATCTCTCACGGCCCCGAGCTCTTGACATTCGTTGGTGTTGTGGGTGTGGAGGTCGTGGTACACGCAGTACCGGCTGCCCTTGGATGACTCAGGCTGATCCCTGCCTCGCTTGGTGTCTGGTTCCGCTGCAAGCACGGCAACCCCCTTGCGCTTCACGTCCTTGGCCTTGGGCTTCTTCTCTTTTGGGTCGGTAGCCGGGAGTTCGAGGAGGGAAAGGCGCCCTTCCTCATCCCTGGCGCAGTTGGTCGCCAAGTTGAACAACTCCAGGGATGTGCACAGGTCTTCATGGATTACTAGCTCCTCCTTCATCTTGATGTTGCGTACGCCATCGGAGAAGGCCGAGATGATGGCTTCTTCAGTCACCTTGGGGATCTTGAGGCAAGTGTTGTTGAAGCACTGGATGTATTTCTGCAGGGTTTCCCCTTGCTGCTGCTTGATGCGGCGCACATCGCTCACGGCCGGGGGCCGGTCGCGAGTGCCCTGGAAGTTGGCGATGAAGCGAGTGCGCATCTCGTCCCAGGAGGAGATTGTGCCAGGAGCCAGGTTCAGGAGCCAGGTGCGAGCCCCGTCCTTGAGCGCCATGGGGAACCAGTTCGCCATGACCCTTTCGTCTCCGTTGGCGGATTCGATGCATAGCTCATAGAGCTGCAGGAACTCCGCAGGGTCTGCCATGCCATCGTAGCCAGGGGCAGGTTAGGCTTGAACTTGCCTGGCCATGCGATGCCGCGTAGCTCGGGGGTGAGGGCACGACAGCCTGCTATGGCCACCGGTGCCTTTTGCTGGTACTGGGCTTGCTCCTGGGGATTACCGCACGCCGCCGCTTGGAGCAGTGCGGGGTCTTGGCATGGAGGTGCAGGGACGCGACCTTGGCGCGCCGGTGCTGGGAGCACGCGGGCACCTTCTTGGGGACGAGGGATCTCTTGGCAGCTCCTTTCTTGCTGCGCAGGCGCCGGGCACGGAGGGTCTCACCCTGGGGTTGCGCGCCTTGGAGCCAGGGCGCCTTCTTGGGGAGAAGGTGGTGGAGGCACCTCCTGATCCTTGCCTCCTGCGCGGAATGGAGGGCGAGGCAGCGAGAAGGACGGCAAGGGGGATCTCCATGCGGCGCTGACGAGCTCGGTGATGCGGGCGAGCCAGTCTTCGTAGAGGTCGTCGACGGGGCGGTAGTGAAAGAGCTCTCTTGCCAGGAGCAGCGCCGCGTGCGCATCCGTGGGGGCGCGACGGGTGTGGGACGACGAAGCGGTTGGAGTCAGCAACGGTGTGGCGGTGCGGCCCTCCCGCCATATCGAAGGATGCTGGGACGAGGCCTGCTGTTCGTTCCCCGCCGGGCCGGTGGCGGCGTTGGCGGCAGGCGACGGGGAAAGACGAGGGCGTCCGCCGACGGGCGCCGTTTGGGCGATGCGGGTGGCGAGAGCAGCCCAGCGCTCGGCGCGAGCCCGACGAGCGTCAGCCATGGACACGGCGGAAGATCACACGCGAACAGCGGAAGAAAGATTCCGGTGCACCCCTACCTGGCGCGCCAAATGACGGATTTCGGGTTTCGGCAGACCCTTGAGGTTCGAACACTGGGGTGCACACGGAGATGTCTCCCCTACCGATCTACGTCCAATCTCCTCGCGTGATCTAAGCTGGAAACAACGAACAACACAAGGGACACGAGATTTATACTGGTTCGGTCCACCGTTGTGGTGTAATACCCTACTCCAGTGTGTGGTGTGGTGGATTGCCTCAGGGGCTGATGATGAACAATACAAGGGAAGAACAGCCTCGCGAGAGGTGTTCTTGAGCTGGTGTGATGAACTGCTGGGGCGAGTTCAGTCGCCTCTTTCTCTCTCTGCTAGTGTTCTACCAGATCTCTCGCTGTCTCTCTCCCTCGATGTCCCCCTACTCTGTGGTGGCTATCTCTATTTACAGAGGCCCTGGGCCTCTCCCCAAATAATGAGCGGGAAGGGCGCCAACAATTGGCCATTTTGAAGGGGAACATCTAGTACAAGTTATCCTGACCAAAGGTGGTGTTCGGCTGCCAAAAGCACTGGTGATGACGCCGTCTTGGGCTCCACAGTGACCTTCGTCCTGCCGCTCTGCTGGTCTTGGTCTCGTTACATCGGAATGGTAACATTTGCCCGATGCCTTGTCCTGTGCTTGCCCCCTTTGCAACAAAGGGGAAACAAGGACACTGCGCAGGCCGGCGCCCGCCTGGCGCCCGCTTGGTCTCGATCGTCATGGCTTGCGTCACGGGCTCCTCGCGAGGTACCCCTGCCTTGATCTCTCCGCCTCCTCGCGAGCCTGCCTGATGAGGCTGCCTCTGAGGAAGCTTCCTGTCGTTCGCCCCGCGAGGCTTGGCCCCTCGCGAGGGTCTTGAGCTTGAGCTGATGAAGATGGGCCGTGCTGGGCCCCCACTTGAGCCACGCCGCAGGCCGCGGGCAAGCAAGTCTGGGGACCCCCGTTCCCAGAACGCCAAAAGTACCTAACATGAATATTTTTAATATCTTCAATTAAGGACTGAGTTTGAGTCATTTCCGCGTCCAACAGGTCATCGCTTTTGTCTAACAGTTTTTGAATATGTTCCATAGCAGTCTGTTTCTTTGTTGCAATTTTAGCAAGTGCTTTGTACCTAGGTTTAGATTTACATTCAGAGTCATCTTTACTGGATGTTTGGTAGTGAGCATCGCGTGAGTTTACCTTGGCACCACGTGCCATGAAGCAGTAGGTGGGTGAAGAGTCATCTTCGTTAGCATCAACATTGGTGAAGAGGCCATCGTCTTCAGTGTTGAAAATGGACTTGGCGACGTATGCTGAAGCTAAAGCCAGGCTTGCCACACCTGAATCAGATTCCTCTTCAGACTCCATCTCCACCTCCTCAGATGCAGACTCCTCCTCTGAATCCGTTTCCTTCCCAACAAATGCACGACCCTTTCTAGATGAGGTCTTCTTGTGTGATGAAGACTTTGATGAAGACTTGGAAGAAGACTTTGAGAATTTCTTCTTCTTGTCATCAGAATCACATTCCTTGCTCTTCTTCTTCTTGTTGTTCTCATTGTCCCATCGAGGACATTCAGAGATGTAGTGACCAGGTTTCTTGCACTTGTGACACGTTCTCTTCTTGTAGTCACGGGAGGAAGCTTCATCAATTCTTGAGCTGGATCTTGAAGACTTATTGGAGCCTTTCTTCCTAGTGAACCTTTGGAACTTCTTCGCGAGCATGGCAAGCTCCTTTCCAATGTCTTCTGGATCCTCATAACTGCACTCAGATTCTTCTCCAGATGAGGAAACAACCTTTGCCTTCAAAGCGCGAGTTCAGCCATAGTTGGGACCATAGATGTCAGTTTTCTCAGATAACTGAAACTCATGTGTGTTGAGCCTCTCAAGTATGTCAGACGGATCGAGTGTCTTGAAGTTAGGGCATTCTTGAATCATCAGGGCTAGGGTGTCAAACGAGCTGTCAAGTGATCTCAGGAGTGTCTTGACGATTTCATGCTTGGTGATCTCAGTGGCGCCGAGAGCATGAAGATCAATTGTGATATCAATGAGGCAATCAAACGTGAGCTGTACATTCTCATTGTCATTTCTCTTGAAGCGGTTGAATAGGTTGCGAATCTCTCTGGGTTGAGACGCCTTCGTTGACCTTGGAGAGCTAGTACCAGACTAGCTTTGATGCTTCTAGAGCACTCACACGGCCATACTGTCCTTTGGTCAGATGACCACATATGATGTTCTTGGCAATAGAATCCAGTTGAACAAAGTTCTCGACATCAGCAGGGGTGACACCTTCACCGGTCTTGGGAACACCGTTCTTGACGACATACCATAGATCGACATCAATGGCTTCAAGATGCATGCGCATCTTATTCTTCTAGTAGGGGTATTCAGTGCCATCGAAGACAGGGCACACAGCAGAGACTTTGATTATCCCTGCAATCGACATAGCTAAAACTCTAGGTGGTTAAACCGAATCACACAGAACAAGGGAGTACCTTGCTCTGATACCAATTGAAAGTGCTAGTTATCGACTAGAGGGGGGTGAATAGGCGATTTTTATGAAAGTCTTCAAAACATGGGAGTTTCGAAGACAAACAATAGAAAAGAACCTATTGACATGCAGCGGAAGGTAGACTACACTAGACAAGCCATAGTCAAGCAAGTAATGAAGCTTAAAGCACGAAGATTATTAGCAGCTAGGAAGTAAGGATCAAGATGGAAGATGGTATGAAGCCAAACAATAGTCATCACACTGTGAAGTCAAACAGATAACACAAGCAAGCAAAAGACTTCACAGAGACAAACTGTAAATAAGTGAAGGAAGAGATAGAACCAGTTGCTTGATGAAGACAAATGATTTGTTGGACCAGTTCTAGTTGTTGTGACAATTGTACGTCTGGTTAGGGAGGCTGATATTCAACTCAGAAGACCGCATCTTCACCTTATTCCCCTTGAGCCCAGGACACTTAGTCCTCGCCCAATCACTCTGGTAAGTCTTCAAGGTAGACTTCCAAACCTTCACAGACTTCGTTCACCGGCAATCCCCAATGACTCTTGGATGCTCAGAACACGATGCCTAATCGGCTGGAGGATTCATAGTCCTCAAGTGTAATAAGTCTTCAGATCACGCAAACAGAAAGACTTCAGTGATGCCTAACACTCTTTGGCTCTGGGTGTTTGGGGCTTTGTCCTCGCAAGGATTTCTCTCTCAAAGGCTTCGAGGTGGGTTGCTCTCAAACGACAAAAGTCGTGCACTAACTCTAAGCAGCCACCAATTTATGGTGTAGGGGGTGGGCTATTTATAGCCACTAGGCAACCTGACCTGATTTCTCCAAAATGACTCTGGGTAACTAAGGAACTGACACGTGTTCTAACGGTCAGACTTCAAACACACATGTCAGCTTAACTTGGGCTACAAGTAAAGCTGACTCATCCAGCTTGGGATAAGATTTGCTCTCATTGTCTTCGCTTGAAGACTTAGGATTTGGTTGAGCATCGCTTCAGTCACTCTGACTTTGTTCACTTGGACCCCACTTAACAGTATGGTGGTTCCTATGACTCAACAAAGAAGAAAAGGAAACTACAAAATAGCTATGTCTTCGCACTCCATAGTCTTCACGTGAATGTATTCTCGAGTCACAATCTTTGTTGTGAATATCTTCACGTACCACCATTGTCTTCAATGTCTTCACACAATTTTAGGGGTCATCTCCGGTAGGTAAACCGAATCAATGAGGGACTACTACCTGTGTTATCCTGCAATTCTCACAAACACATTAGTCCCTCAACCAGGTTTGTCGTCAATACTCCAAAACCAACTAGGGGTGGCACTAGATGCACTTACAATCTCTCATGCTTCACTTATATTATTTTGAGAGTCCTTTAGAATAGCATAGTAATTTGCTTTTGATATTATAAAAAACTTTCATATAAGTGCATTGAATACTAAGAGAAGTTTGATACTTGATTATTGTTTTGAGATGTGGAGATAGTGATATTAAAGTTGTGCTAGTTGAGTAGTTGTGAATTTGAGAAATACTTGTGTTGAATTTTGCAAGTCCCGTAGCATGCACGTATGGTAAACATTGTGTAACAAATTTGAAACATGCGGTGTTATTTGATTGTCTTCCTTATGAGTGGCGGTCAGGGACGAGCGATGGTATTTTCCTACCAATCTATCCCCCTAGGAGCATGCGCATAACACTTGGTTTTTGATGACTTGTAGATTTTTGCAATAAGTATGTGAGTTCTTTATGACTAATGTTGAGTCCATGGATTATACGCACTCTCACCCTTCCATCATTGCTAGCCTCTTCGGTACCGTGCATTGCCCTTTCTCACCTTGAGAGTTGGTGCAAACTTCGCCGGTGCATCCAAACCCCGTGATATGATACGCTCTATCACACATAAACCTCCTTATATCTTCCTCAAAACAGCCACCATACCTACCTATTATGGCATTTCCATAGCCATTCCGAGATATATTTCCATGCAACTTTCCACCGTTCCGTTTATTATGACACGCATCATCATTCTCATATCGCCTTGCATGATCATGTAGTTGACATCATATTTGTGGCAAAGCCACCGTTCATAATTCTTTCATACATGTCACTCATGAGTCATTGCACATCCCGGTACACCGACGGAGGCATTCATATAGAGTCATATCTTGTTCTAGTATTGAGTTGTAATCATTGAGTTGTAAATAAATAAATAGAAGTGTGATGATCATCATTAATAGAGCATTGCCTAAAAAATAGAAAGGCAAAAAAAAAGAAGGCCAAAAAAGGGGCAATGCTACTATCCTTTTTCCCACACTTGTGCTTCAAAGTAGCACCATGATCTTTATGATAGAGAGTCTCTTGTTTTGTCATTTTCATATACTAGTGGGAATTTTTCACTACAGAACTTGGCTTGTATATTCCAACAATGGGCCTCCTCAAGTGCCCTAGGTCTTCATGAGCAAGCAAGTTGGATGCACACCCACTTAGTTTCTTTTGTTGAGCTTTCATACACTTATAGCTCTAGTGCATCCGTTGCATGGCAATCCCTACTCCTTGCATTGACATCAATTGATGGGCATCTCCCTAGCCCATTGATTAGCCACGTCAATGCGAGACTTTCTCCTTTTTGTCTTCTCCACATAACCCCCTTCATTATATTATATTCCACCAATAGTGCTATATCCATGGCTCATGCTCATGTATTGCGTGAAAGTTGAAAAAAGTTTGAGAATACTAAAGTATGAAACAATTGCTTGGCTTGTCATCGGGGTTGTGCATGATGAGAGCATTCTTGTGTGATGAAAATGGAGCATGACCAAACTATATGATTTTGTAGGGATGAACTTTCTTTGGCCATGTTATTTTGAGAAGACATGATTTCTTAGTTAGTATGCTTGAAGTATTATTATTTTTATGTCAATATTAAGCTTTTATCTTGAATCTTTCGGATCTGAACATTCATGCCACAATAAAGAAAATTACACTGAGAAATATGTTAGGAAGCATTCCACATCAAAAATTTTGTTTTTATCATTTACCTACTCGAGGACGGGCAGGAATTAAGCTTGGGGATGCTTGATACGTCTCCAACGTATCTATAATTTTTTATTACTCCATGCTATTATATATTATGTTTTGGATGTTTAACGGGCTTATTTATATACTTTTATATTATTTTTGGGACTAACCTATTAACTGGAGGCCCATCCCAAATTGTTGTTTTTTCTACTTATTTCAGTGTTTCGCAGAAAAAGAATATCAAACGGAGTCCAAATGGAATGAAACCTTTGGGAGCATGATTTTTGGAACAAACGTGATCCAGAGGACTTGGAGTGGATGTCAAGCAACCAACGAGGAGGCCACGAGGCAGGGGGCGCGCCTACCCCCTGGGCGCGCCATCCACCCTCGTGGCTTCATCGACCTACTTCTTCCTCCTATATATACCTACATACCCTGAAAACATTGAGGAGCACCACGAAAACCTAATTCCACCACCGCAACCTTCTGTACCCGTGAGATCCCATCTTGGGGCCTTTTCTGGCGCTCCACCGGAGGGGGCATTGATCACGGAGGGCTTCGACATCAACACCATAGCCTCTCCGATGATGTGTGAGTAGTTTACCTCAGACCTTCAGGTCCATAGTTATTAGCTAGATGGCTTCTTCTCTCTCTTTGGATCTCAATACAAAGTTCTCCTCGATTCTCTTGGAGATCTATTCGATGTAATCTTCTTTTGCGGTGTGTTTGTCAAGATCCGATGAATTGTGGGTTTATGATCAAGATTATCTATGAACAATATTTGAATCTTCTCTGAATTCTTTTATGTATGATTGGTTATCTTTGCAAGTCTCTTCAAATTTTCAGTTTGGTTTGGCCTACTAGATTGATCTTTCTTGCAATGGGAGAAGTGCTTAGCTTTGGGTTCAATATTGCGGTGCTCGATCCCAGTGACAGTAGGGGAAACGACACGTATTGTATTGTTGCCATCAAGGATAAAAAGATGGGGTTTATATCATATTGCATAAGTTTATCCCTCTACATCATGTCATCTTTCTTAAAGCGTTACTCCGTTCTTATGAACTTAATACTCTATATGCATGCTGGATAGCGGTCGATGTGTGGAGTGATAGTAGTAGATGCAGGCAGGAGTCGGTCTACTTGTCACGGTCGTGATGCCTATATACATGATCATACCTAGATATTCTCATAACTATGCTCAATTCTATCAATTTCTCGACAGTAATTTGTTCACCCACCGTAATACTTATGCTATCTTGAGAAAAGCCACTAGTGAAACCTATGGCCCCCGGGTCTATATTCCATCATATTAATCTCCCATCAACTTGCTATTTCTGGCACCGTTTATTTTGCAATCTTTACTTTCAATCTATATCATAAAAATACCAAAAATATTTATCTTATTATTATTATCTCTATCAGATCTCACTCTTGCATGTGGCTGTGAAGGGATTGACAACCCCTTTATCGCGTTGGTTGCGAGGTTCTTATTTGTTTGTGTAGGTACGAGGTGACTCGCGCGTGGTCTCCTACTGGATTGATACCTTGGTTCTCAAAAACTGAGGGAAATACTTACGCTGCTTTGCTGCATCACCCTTTCCTCTTCAAGGGAAAACCAACACATGCTCAAGAGGTAGCAATAGCTTCCCCGTTTTATTTATGATATGTTCCTAGAGAAAACTATGTTGAAAGATGATAGTAGCAATGATGTGGATTGGATCCGTGATCTGAGGATTATCCTCATTGATGCACAGAAGAATTATGTCCTTGATGCACCGCTAGGTGACATAACTATTGCAGAGGAAATGCAGACGTTATGAACGTTTGACAAAGCTCGGTATGATGACTACTTAATAGTTTAGTGCACCATGCTTTATGGCTTAGAACCGGGACTTCAAAAATGTTTTTGAATGCCACAGAGCATATAAGATGTTCTAAGAGTTGAAATTGGTATTTCATACTCATGCCCGTGTCGAGAGGTAGGAGACCTCTGCCAGTACTTTGCCTACAAGATGGAGGAGAATAGCTCAACCAGTGAGCATGTGCTCAGATTGTCTGGGCACTACAATTTCTTGAATCAAGTGGGAGTTAATCTTCCAAATAAGATAGTAATTGACAAAATTCTCTTGTCACTATCACCAAGTTACTAGAACTTAGTGATGAACTATAATATGCAAGGGATGACGAAAGTAATTCACAAGCTCTTCGCGATGCTGAAATTGGCGAAGGTAGAAATCAAGAAAAAGCATCAAGTGTTGATGGTTGACAAGATCACTAGTTTCAAGTAAAAGGGCAAGGGAAAGAAAAGGAACTTCAAGAAGAATGGCAAGCAAGTTGCCACTCCCGTGAAGAAGCCCAAAGCTAGACCTAAGCCTGAAACTGAGTGCTTCTACTTCAAAGGGAATGGTCACTGGAAGCAGAACTACCCCAAATACTTGGCGGATAAGAAGGATGGCAAAGTAAACAAAAGTATATTTGATATATATGTTATTGATATGTACTTGACTAGTGTTCATAGTAACCCCAGGGTATTTGATACCGGTTCAGTTACTAAGATTAGTAACTCGAAACAGGAGTTGCAAAATGAACAGAGACTAGTTAAGGGCAAGGTAACGATGTGTATTGGAAGTGTTCCAAGGTTGATAAGATCACCATCACACACTCCCTTTACCTTCGGGATTAGTGTTGAACCTAAAATAAATGTTGTTTGGTGTTTGCATTGAGCATAAATATGATTGGATCATGTTTATTGCAATACGGTTATTCATTTAAGTCAAAGTATAATTGTTGTTCTATTTACATGAATAAAACCTTCTATGGTCATACACTCAATATAAATGGTTTATTGAATCTCGATCATAGTGATACACATATTCATAATATTGAAGCCATGCAAAGTTAGTAATGATAGTGCAACTTATATGTGGCACTACCATTTAGGTCATATTGGTGTAAAGCGCATGAAGAAACTTCATTTTGATGGACTTTTGGAATCACTTGATTATGAATCATTTGATGCTTGCAAACCATGCCTCATGGGCAAGATGACTAAGACTTCGTTCTCCGGAACAATGGAGCAAGCAACAGACTTATTGGAAATAATACATACTAATGTATGTCGTCCGATGAGTATTGATGCTCGCAGCGGGTATCGTTATTTTCTTACCTTCACATATGATTTGAGCATATATGGGTATATCTACATGATGAAACATAAGTCTGAAACATTTGAAAAGTTCAAAGAATTATAGAGTGAAGTGAAAAATCATCGTAACAAGAAAATTAAGTTTCTACGATCTGATCGTGGAGGTGAATATTTGAGTTGTGAGTTTGGTCTTCATTTGAAATAATGCATAATAGTTTCGCAACTCATGCCACCTGGAACACCACAATGTAATGGTGTGTCCGAACATCGTACTTTATTAGATATGGTGCGATCTATGAGGTCTCTTACCGATTTACCACTATCATTTTGGGGTTATGCATTAGAGACAACTGCATTCACGTTATATAGGGCACCATCTAAATCCGTTGAGACGACACCGTATGAATTATGGTTTGGCAAGAAACCAAAGATGTCGTTTATTAAAGTTTGGGGTTGCGATGCTTACGTGAAAAAGTTTCAACCTGATAAGCTCGAACCCAAATCGGAGAAATGGGCCTTCATAGGATACCCAAAGGAGACTCTTGGGTACACCTTCTATCACAGATCCGAAGGCAAGATATTCGTTGCTAAGAATGGATCCTTTATAGAGAAGGAGTTTCTCTCGAAAGAAGTGAGTGGGAGGAAAGTAGAACTTGACGAGGTAATTGTACCTACTCCCTTATTGGAAAGTAGTTCATCACAGAAATCAGTTCCAGTGATTCCTACACCAGTAAGTGAGGAAGCTAACGATGATGATCATGAAACTTCTGATCGAGTTACTACCGAACCTCGTAGGTCAACCAGAGGAAGATCCGCACCAGAGTGGTACGGTAATCCTGTTCTGGAGGTCATGTTACTTGACCATGACGAACCTACGAACTATGAGGAAGCGATGATGAGCCCAGATTCCGCAAAATGGTTTGAGGCCATGAAATCCGAGATGGGATCCATGTATAAAGAACAAAGTATGGACTTTGATTGACTTGCCCGATGATCGGCGAGCCATTGAGAATAAATGGATCTTCAAGAGCAAGACGGATGCTAATAGTAGTGTTACTATCTACAAAGCTCGAATTGTCGCAAAAGGTTTTTGACAAGTTCAAGGTGTTGACTACGATGAGATTTTTCTCACTCGTATCATTGCTTAAAAGTCTGTCCGAGTCATGTTAGCAGTTGCCGCATTTTATGAAATTTGGCAAATGGATATAAAAACTGCATTCCTTAATGGATTTATTAAAAATGGAGTTATATACGATGCAACCAGTAGGTTTTGTCAATCCTAAAGATGTTAACAAAGTGTGCAAGCTCCAGCGATCCATCTATGGACTGGTGCAAGCATCCCGGAGTTGGAATATACGCTTTGATGAGTTGATCAAAGCATATAGTTTTATACAGACTTTTGGAGAAGCCTGTATTTACAAGAAAGTGAGTGGGAGCTCTGTAGCATTTCTGATATTATATGTGGATGACATATTGTTGATTGGAAATGTTACTGAATTTCTGGATAGCATAAAAGGATACTTGAATAAGAATTTTTCAATGAAAGACCTCGGTAAAGCTGCTTACATATTGAGCATCAAGATCTATAGAGATAGATCAAGATGCTTGATAAATTTTTTCAATGAGTACATACCTTGACAAGTTTTGAAGTAGTTCAAAATGGAACTGTCAAAGAAGGAGTTCTTGACTGTGTTGCAAGGTGTGGAGTAGAGTAAAGACTCAAAACCCGACCACGACAGAAAATAGAAAGAGAATGAAAAATTCATTCCCTATGCCTCAGTCATGGGTTCTATAAAGTATGATATGCTGTATACTAGACCTATTGTATACCTTAGCATGATTTTGGCAAGGGAGTAGAATAGTGATCTAGGCGTAGATCACCGGACAACGATCAAAATTATCCTTAGAGGACTAAGGAAATATTTCTCGGTTATGGAGGTGATAAAAGTGTTTGTTGTAAAGAGTTACGTTGATGCAAGCTTTTGACACCAATCTAAATGACTCTAAGTCTCGATCTAGATACATATTCAAAGTGGGAGCAATTAGTTAGAGTAGCTCCATGCAGAGTATTGTAAACATAGAAATTTGCAAAATACATATGGAAGTAAATTTTGCAGACCTGTAGACTAAACTTATCTCACAAGCAAAACATGATCACTCTTTGGGTGTTAATCACATAGCGATGTGAACTAGATTATTGACTCTAGTGCAAGTGGGAGACTGAAGGAAATATGCCCTAGAGGCAATAATAAAGTTATTATTTATTTCCTTATATCATGATAAATGTTTATTATTCATGCTAGAATTGTACTAACCGAAAACTTAGTACATGTGTGAATACATAGACAAACAAAGTGTCACTAGTATGCCTATACTTGACTAGATCGTTAATCAAAGATGGTTAAGTTTCCTAGCCATGGACAAAGAGTTGTCATTTGATGAACGAGATCACAACATTAGAGAATGATGTGATTGACTTGACCCATCCGTTAGCTTAGCATGTTGATCATTTAGTTTACTGCTATTGCTTTCTCAATAACTTATACATGTTCATATGACTATGAGATTATGCAACTCCCAAAAATCGGAGGAACACTTAGTGTGTTATCAAACGTCACAACATAACTGGGTGACTATAAAGATGCTCTACAGGTGTCTCCGATGGTGTTTGTCGAGTTGGCATAGATCAAGATTAGGATTTGTCACTCCGTGTATCGGAGAGGTATCTCTGGGCCCTCTCGGTAATGCACATCACTATAAGCCTTGCATGCAATGTGACTAATGAGTTAGTTACGGGATGTTGCATTATGGAACGAGTAAAGAGACTTGCCGGTAACGAGATTGAACTAGGTATTGAGATACCGACGATCGAATCTCGGGCAGATAACATACCGATGACAAAGGGAACAACGTATGTTGTTATGTGGTTTGACCGATAAAGATCTTCATAGAATATGTAGGAACCAATATGAGAATCTAGGTTCCGCTATTGGTTATTGACCGGAGATGAGTCTTGGTCATGTCTACATAGTTCTCGAACCCGTAGGGTCCGCACGCTTAATGTTCGGTGACGATCGGTATTATGAGTTTATGCGTTTTTGATGTACTGAAGGTTGTTTGGAGTCACGGATGTGATCACGGGCATGAGGAGGAGTCTATAAATGGTCGAGACGTAAAGACCGATATATTGGATGACTATGTTTGGACATCGGAATGGTTTCGGGTGAGTTCGGGCATTTACCGGAGTACCGGGAGGTTACCGGAACCCCCCGGGAAGTATATGGGCCTTTGATAACCCACAAGTATAGGAGATTAATTGTAGCCTCTTTCGATAAGTAAGAGTGTCGAACCCAACGAGGAGCTAAAGGTAGAACAAGTATTCCCTCAAGTTCTATCGACCACTGATACAACTCTACGCACACTTAACGTTCGCTTTACCTAGAAAAAGTATGAAACTAGAAGTACTTTGTAGGTGTTGTTGGATAGGTTTGCAATATAATAGAGAGCGCGTAAATAAAAAGTAGGGGTTGTTTAGATAAATAAACAACTAAGTTAGTTTTAGTAGAGAGCTTGTTGTCACACAAGAAAGTTATTTGTCCCTAGGCAATCGATAACTAGACGGGTAATCATTATTGAAATTTTATTTGAGGGAGAGGCATAAGCTAACATACTTTCTCTTCTTGGATCATATGCACTTATGATTGGAACTCTAGCAAGCATCCACAACTACTAAAGGTCATTAAGGTAAAACCCAACCATAACATTATAAGGCATCAAGTCCTCTTTATTCCCATACACAAACAACCTACTTACTCGGGTCTGTGTTTCTATCACTCACGCCACCCACCATAAGCAAATCATGAACATATTGCAAACCCTACAGCAGGGATCCCTCACGCTTGCGCGACACAGAGAGCACCATAGGACAACACCAATAATAAAACATGCAACTCAAACCAATCACGATCATCAATTAACCCATAGGACAAAACGGATCTACTCAAACATCATAGGATAGCCATACATCATTGGGAGATAATATATAGCGTTGAGCACCATGTTTAAGTAGAGATTACAGCGGGTAAAAGAGGGGTTACACCGCTGCATAGAGGGGGAAGAGTTGGTGATGATGGCGGTGAACTTGTTGGTGTAGATTGCGGTGATGATGATGGCCCCGGCGGCGTTCCGGCGCCACCGGAGGAGAGGGGGAGAGAGCCCCCCTTCTTATTCTTCTTCCTTGACCTTCTCCCTAGATGGTAGAAGGGTTTACCCTCTGGTCCTTGGTCTCCATGGCGGCGGAGGGGCGAGAGCCCCTCCGAGATTGGATCTGTCTCTCTGTCTCTGTCTGTTTCCGCATTCCAGATTCTGCCCTTTCACCGTTTCTTATATTCCTGGAGATCCGTAAGTCCGATTGGGCTGAAATTTGGACACGATTTTTATCTGGATATTAGTTTTCTTGCGGCGAAAGAAGGGCATCAACCCCCTTACGCGGTGGCCACGAGGGCCCAGGGCCACCTGACCCCCTGGGGCGCGCCCCCTGCCTCGTGGCCCCCTCGGGCATCGTCTCACATTGATTCTTCTTCCCAAAAATCACATATTCCAAAAAAATCTCCGGCAGTTTTTATCCTATTTGGACTCTGCTTGATATGGATTTTCTGCAAAACAAAAAACATGCAACAAATAGGAACTGGCACTAGGCACTGGATCAATATGTTAGTCCCAAAAATAGTATAAAAAGTTGCCAAAAGTATATGAAAGTTGTATAATATTAGCATGGAACAATCAAAAATTATAGATACGACAGAGACGTATCAGCGTACCCAAGCTTAATTCCTGCTCGTCCACGAGTAGTTAAATCATAAAAAGGATAATTTTTGATGTGGAATGCTACCTAGCATAATCTTGATCATGTAATATAATCATGGCAAGAATATTAAGACACGAGTGATTCAAAGCAATAGTCTATCATTTGACATTAAGGCAATAATACTTCAAGCATACTAATAAAGCAATCATGTCTTTTCAAAATAACATGGCCAAAGAAAGTTATCCCTACAAAATCATATGGTCTGGCTATACTCCATCTTCACCACACAAAATATTCAAATCATGCACAACCCCGATGACAAGCCAAGAAATTGTTTCATACTTTTGACGTTCTCAAACCTTTTCAACTTTCACGCAATACATGAGCGTGAGCCATGGACATAGCACTATGGGTGGAATAGAATATGATGGTGGAGGTTGTGTGGAGAAGACAAAAAGGAGAAAGTCTCACATCGACGCAGCTAATTAATCAACGGGCTATGGAGATGCCCATCAATTGATGTCAATGTGAGGAGTAGGGATTGCCATGCAATGGATGCACTAAGAGCTATAAGTGTATGAAAGCTCAAACTAGAAACTAAGTGGGTGTGCATCCAACTTGCTTGCTCATGAAGACCTCATGCATTTGAGGAAGCCCATTGTCGGTGTCAAAACCGGCGGATCTTGGGTAGGGGGTCCCGAACTGTGCGTCTAAGGCGGATGGTAACAAGAGGCAGGGAACACGATGTTTTACCCAGGTTCGGGCCCTCTTGATGGAGGTAAAACCCTACGTCCTGCTTGATTAACATTGATGATATGGGTAGTACAAGAGTAGATCTACCACGAGATCAGAGAGGCTAAATCCTAGAAGCTAGCCTATGGTATGATTGTATGTTGTAGTTGTTGTGTCCTATGGACTAAAACCCTCCGGTTTATATAGACACCGGAGAGGGTTAGGGTTACACAAGGTCGGTTACAAAGGAGGAGATACACATATCTGTATTGCCTAGCTTGCCTTCCACGCCAAGTAGAGTCCCATCCGGACATGAGACGAAGTATTCAATCTTGTATCTTCATAGTCTAACAGTCCGGCCAATGGAGATAATCCGGCTGCCGGAGACCCCCTAATCCAGGACTCCCACAGTAGCCCCTGAACCAGGCTTCAATGACGATGAGTCCGGCGCAGTATTGTCTTTGGCATTGCAAGGCGGGTTCCTCCTCCGAATATACCACAGAAGAATTTAAATATAAGGATAGTGTCTGACCCTGCAAAATAAGTTCCACATACCACCGTAGAGAGAATAATATTTTCACAAATCAAATCTAATTTGCTGACTTGTTTTGGCAACATGACATTAAGCCGTGGCCCGGTGATTATTCGAACCGTTTCCTTTAACTAGCCCCGCACATAACGCGAGGCAGTTTTTTGACACGTCTTGTCAAAGAAGAGATCGTGTCCCCTTATTACGGGATTCTCATCAATGCGGGCGTGGGTTACCTAACTGTGTCTAGGACTCCTAGATTATAGGCAAGTCCCAAACGGCTACGGAGAGGACGCTTGGTATTCACCCTCTTTATAAAGGGACAAGGCTTTTACTTTTTCCCTCTCGTGCTCAATCGAATCCTTCCCCCGCCTCGAGTTCTAACACCCAAAGCCCAGGTCAGGTGCTCCAGACCTTCAATATGTCCAGATCTAGCCTTTAAGGCCGATGGATGCCCTCCTCCGTTACGGAAGAATACATCAAGAAGTTGAGGGAGGCCAGATACCTGACCGCCGAGGTTTCGCATCGGCTGCCTGCCCAAGGGCAGGTCGTCCCTACTCCTGAACCCAACGAAGACGTCGTGTTCATCTCCCACTTCCTCCGAGGTTTAGGCCTCACCCTAGATCCCTTCGTAAGGGGTGTGATGTTTTACTACGGGCTAGATTTCCACGATCTAGCCCCGGACTCCTTTCTCCACATCTCGACATTCATTGTCATGTGTGAGGCCTTCCTCCGCATTACCCCTCACTTCGGCCTGTGGCTCAAGACCTTTGACGTGAAGCCGAAGATGGTCGAGGGGCAGTATGCAGCATGCGGAGGTGCATTAATAAGCAAGATAGCAGGAGCTCTGTGTCCCAAAGGATCCTTTCCAGAGGTGTCCGGATTATGGCAACAGGAGTGGTTTTACATCACAGCTCCCAGAAGTGCCAAGTGGGTGGCTGCCCCTGCTTTTCGCTCGGGCCCTCCACCACAACTGATGTCATGGATTAGCAGAGGGCTGAGCTGGGGTCCCGCCAAGGACGTGCCTGTACTGCAAAGCCGTATCCAAAATCTCTTCGCAGGAGATTTCAGTTTGATTATGGTAATGCAAGTCATGCTGGTTCGACGAATCCAGCCATGCAAACGCCGGCCCCTCCGCATGTGGGAGTTCAACCCAGAAGAGTCACGTACTATTCAGAATTTCCCCGGCCTGACGCACAAGGAGATGTATAAATCATTCTTCGGACCCCAAATAGAGTGTCCGGATACTACCGAGGACGTGGGCCTGAGCAGCAATCCTACCGCCGACCAAGTAAGTAATCCTTTAGCCGAACACACCGTCTTTTATTTACCATGATGTCATTCTGAGAAGTCGCTCTTTGACCAGGACTGGCTAACAAAGGCGAAGATGATTCGGTGTTCGGCCCCCCTCCCTGAGGGTTTGGAGAATCCGGTACTGGAAAAGATGCTCGAGCTAGCACCCTACCCGGAGCCCTCAAAGGAAGATAAATGGGGGAATAATGAGGTCTAAAGCGGGCCCCCATCGGTACCAATTCCAACCGAGGGAATGAGCGCCTCCGTGAAGGAGGATAACCACGGAGAAGAATCCGACCTTCTCTCGCTCCGGGGAAGGAAGAGGACTGCCTCCGACGATCCGAAAACCGAGGCTTCCAAACGGGAGAAGAAGTCTCCACTAGAGGGTCCTGCCTTGGAGGGTGCTTTTGCCGCACAAATTCCGCACGAGGATCAGCCCTCCAACGAGCTGTAAGTAATCAAAAAGTACTTTAATAGTGGAGATATGCTACCTTAACTCTAAGGAAAATAACCGACGCGTTTATCTTGCAGTTCGGATCTTAGCCCTTCTCAGCAGAGCTCGTCTTCAGGGGATCTTCTTCCAGAGATGATGGAGAGCGAAACGCCTCCCCCGGACTCCCCCGCTCAAGAAGCGGGCGACCTTGAAGTGTCGTCGCGGAGGGCCTCTCCGGATCCGGTGAGGCCAGAAGATAATCCTATAGTCACCCGAAGTCCCCAGCGTCCGACTCTTGAAGAGAGCAAACAAAAGAGTCTGGCACCGTCTGGTATGCGGTCGGACGCACTGAGGGAGCTGTTGGAGCGAGCGGCCATTTCAGAAGAACACCGTACGTTGATGGGCACAGTGATGGAAAGAATTTCATCCGCCGAAAGTGGGTTGCATGATGCCTTTGTGAGTCTACTGACGGGCTTTGAGGTACATAAAATAATGTACATTTGTGATGGTACCGCACATTTTTAGGTGTGCCCTGTCTAGATAGTAGCCCCTGAGACTCTGGTTGTCGCCGAGGACGGCGCAACAGAGGAACGTAGTCCCAGGCAATAACCATACCGCTTTAATGTGCAGGTAGTGGGAGCTCCGGTGGCTAGCCGGACTCATGAGTTTGCCGAACTAAAGCGGCAACTAGATGCGGCAGACGCCGACATCGAGCTTGTTAACAAGCGGCTTGACGAGTCACAGGGTAAGTAATGTTTTCCTGGTGAATGTCACATAATAAGAGCAGGATGATGCCAGTATCTTTAATATGTTGTGACTACAGACGGAGCTGCTACTGTGGAGACCCTTCGGGCGGAACTTGCCCGAGCCAAGGAACAAGCAAGAGTTATGTAACACCCCGGATGTAACTTACCCAATTTGTACTCCAACTCTTGCCATTTCCGGCGTTAAGTTATTTTATTTTCTCGGTTTCAGGTTTTTGTCTCCGTGTGTTGTTATCGTTGTCAGGCATCTCATATCATGTCATCATGTGCATTGCATTTGCATACGTGTTCATCTCATGCATTCGAGCATTTTCCCCGTTGTCCGTTTTGCATTCCGGCGCTTCGTTCTCCTCCGGTGGTCATTTCTACCTTTCTTTCGTGTGTGGGGATTAAACATTTCCGGATTGGACTGAGACTTGCCAAGCGGGCTTGGTTTACTACCGGTAGACCGCCTGTCAAGTTTCGTATCATTTGGACTTCGTTTGATACTCCAACGATTAACCAAGGGACCGAAAAGGCCTCGTGTGTGTTGCAGCCCAACACCCCTCCAATTTGGCCCAAAACCCACCTAAACCCTCTCCATCATCTATAGCGTTCGATCACGATCGCGTGGCCGAAAACCGCACCTCATTTGGAGCTTCCTAGCTCCTCCTACCTCTATAAATAGGTCCCTCCCCGAAATTTCGGGTCATTTCCAACCCTAACCTAGTCTCCTCCCACCTCTCGCTGCCGGACACGTCCAATTCGGGCCGGACGTGTCCGACTTGCCCCGCCGCCGCCACGTGTCGCCGCCCGAGTGGCTCGGCCGCCTCCCCCATCGCGCGGCCCCGGGAGCCCATCGCCGGCCCCCGAGGGCCCGAACGCCGCCGCCACCTGCCTCCTTGGCTCGCCGCCTCGCCCGCCGGCCGCC